>NW_027531005.1:421955-842946 GCF_008692635.1 Crocuta crocuta
GGAGAGAGAGAGAGAGAGAGAGAGAGAGAGAGAGAGAGAGAGAGAGAGAGAATCCCAAGCAGGCTCCACACGGTCAGTGCAGAGCACAATGTGGGGCCACAAACCGATCTCACAAACCGATCATGACCGTTGGAACCGAAGTAGGACGCTTAACTGACTGAGCCACCCAGGTACCCCATCTTCCTTGGTTTTAATTAAACTCTTTCTTTGCTTTAGAAAACAAATTCTAGATTCATTTGGCCATGAAAGTACCTCCTGTTGTTCTTTTGATAAAGATACTCTGATCATTGGACCCATTAGAGACATTGTACTCTGTTTACAACTCCTTCAACATCCCGGATAAAAACATGGCCCTGGGATATCAGAAAATAATGATGTCATCAGAGACCAATAGAGTCCTTTGAAAATGAGTAAGAATCTAAACTAAATGGCTACAGGTCAAAGAAGGGACAATTTGAGGACTAATAAAGAAAATAAGTGTAATAAATGGAAACACATTCAATACATTTAAGAGCACAAGGGTGTACAGATACTAAACCCAACACACAAACGCTGCTGGTCACTTCTGGGAGATACTAGAGAACTGCTTCATTAGTTCATATGTATAAAGTGAAGTGACTGTTTACATTGCTTTTATTATGAAATCTGCACAACATGGTAACAGAACTGTTGAAGAAGGAATGTTTCTTTTCATATAAATTACAGCTAATAAATGGAAATGAATGACAGACCTCAACCAATGTCTCGTGGGCTAATGGGTTTATGCAATGATTTTCCAGGGCTATTAATGTTCCAGAAAGAGACGCAACCAAACATCATATACTTCCCAATGGAAGAACACAGAACAGCACCATCTATGAAGTAGTCTTGCAAAAGTAAACAAATAAATAGGAACTTGAATCTAATTGAGTTTATGGATCTAACTAATGAATTATAGGAAATTCAAACAACAGAGAAACATACAAAACATATTAAGTGTTACCACGTAGATGTAGTCAGAAGATTCATACTGTGGGAAAATCTATAGGATATACATACACACACACACACACACACACACACACACACACGACGAGATGAAAAATGTTTGACAGACAAGAAGCCAACAAACCAGTTATAATATATATACTGATTCAAACAAACTAAATGGGGAAAAGGGAAAGACAGAAGGAAAAGCAATGCAAAGAAAAAATATATAAAAGATAATTCTGGAAATATGAACACTGCCTTAATATCTAATGATACTAAGGAATTATTGGTAATGCTTTTTAGTTATAACAATGATATGGTGGTTATGTTAGAACAAAGAGACCTTACCATTTAAAAATATATAATAAAATATTTAGAAATACAATAGAGTTTCTGAGATCAACTCAAAAATAATACAGGCAGAGTAAGTAGAGGTACAGATTAAACAAGACTGACCAGATATTCATAATAGTTGAATTCAAATAAATTGTCAAAGAGGGATATATTGAATCTGTTGTACTATTCTCTTTGCTTTTGTATATATGTAAAACTGTTCACAGTAAAACATTTGGTTTATTGTTTTTGATTTTTCTGAGAGAGAGAGAGATTGAGGGAGAGAATGAACATGAGAGGGGCAGGGAGACAGAGAGTAAGAAAGAATATTAAGCAGGCTTCACGCCCAGCTCCGAGGATGACTTGGGGTTCTATCTCACAACCATAAGATCATGACCTGAGCTAAAAATCAAGAGTCAGACGCTTAACCGACTGAACTACTCCAGCCCTCCAGTAAAATACATTTTTTAAAAATGCCCAGTAAAACTACAGTTAAACATCTGAGAAATAGATTGGAAAATCCTAAAAGCTTCATAGATCATGGCCCTTAGTTAAACATACTATTTTGGACACACTGGCAAAAGCCAGCAGAAATCCATATCCTTTCTGCAAATGGCCCACAAAAGACCAGATAAGAAAGATATCTACTGCCAAGTATTCCCTCCTGTCCTCTGGGAGCATTCAATGTTCATTTTTCAATCCAAAGATATCTTTAATAGAATGGAATGACTGACAAAATCTATCAAAATGGAAATTAATAGAAATCTATGTAAGAAAATGCACTTCCATATAATTCTGTCTACATAATAGATTTTGGAAATAACACATAAATATGAGATAGAACAGGCAGTAAGCTTACAGGAAGTCAACCGTGTGAGTCTACCAAAAAGAAAGTGAATATTGCTGTGAAGTCATAACCATGTACCAACCAGGATAAGACAATGTGTCAGTCCCAGCCCAATCTCTGTCAGACCACACCTACTATATCTTCCCCACTCAAGGTAGTTGACCATATTGGAAAGGTTTTAGAATTAACTAAATGGCTAGGAAGCCTAAAAAACTTGCCACATCAGAAAAGTGTGAAATAAAATGATGCTTATTCTAGAGCACTGAAGCTGGTGGGGGGTGGGGGTAGCCTGATAGGTCTATGCAGAAGATGGAAGCGTTGTCATGTAAAGTAAGTAGTTCTTCCCTATTAAGCCCAATGAAAAGGATTACAGGCAGCCCAAAGCCAGGAACCACAGAAAACTTTCAACTACAGGTTTGGTTACCAAAAATATCAGGGGTCATCTCTTTCCTGGAGGTATGCACATACACACTGTTCAGCTTCTTGCTGAAAAAAGGAATGATATTCAATTCCTTATAAAGACCTGCAGTTTATCATAACCAGCCTGCTTATTTGGCTTTTCCCCCTTCTCATTGTAAATGGCAGGCCCTTCAGGGATTATTATTATTTCCTATTTGTGGCCAAATCACAGCTTCCATTCTTTAAAATTAACCACCTTTCCCTCCTCCTGCCTGACGTGTTCACTGTTGTCATGATGTGTGGTTTGGAGTGTAACATTTGATCACAGATGGGCGGTTGTTACCTAGTTTGAGCTCAGCCAGAAGCGGATGGGTGATGAGAAAGGAAAAAGCTTCTATATATACACACCTAAGCATAAATGATGGGGAAGGGAAGGCTCAAGAGAAAGAACATGGCAAGTAAATTGCAGCCATTACTTTAAAAGATTTTGAGTGGAAATAAAAGCCTTACATTGCAGTAGGTGTAAGTGGGAACTCTACTCTGTAGATTTAGGTTTCTCATTTACAGAAGAACATCCGCAATGTCGAGCCCATGGGTATACTTTGTCTATGTCTGTTCCAGCATCCTGCATTGTTTTCTTGTCACTCCTTGACCTCAAGATGATGGGTGACTACTGTCAGTACTCTAAAAACAAAGAAATACAATTAATGATATTGGCTAATACTGATGTTATTCTGGGAGAATTGATTTCCTGCCCTTGAAAACCCTTTGAATTTTGTTTTGAAATGTGTAGCACCACAATAGAGGGTTCTTTTTCCCTTCTTTCCCCAGTACACTAAACTAAGCAATTTGTTGAAATGATAGATACTGAGACCTTTCCTCCCAAGGAGGATACACTCTGATTTTATATTCCTCTAGATATTTGGCCAGACTTTATGAATGCACATGACTAAACCTAATAAAACCTAATGTACATGGAGACAAAATATTAGACTTCTATTTATCTGAACTTATTTCTTTAATCATGTCATGCCACCACGAAAGCTAAAATAATCCAAAGTAAATAATATAAACAATAAATGAGTTTTTAAAATGTGTTTCAATGTTAGAGCAGAATTTGGTTTTATATAGAGACATCCAAGCCCAAGTTCTGGCTCTCTGCTTTATTAGATGTGTAACATTTGTGTAGTCTCAGTTTCTCAGTAAGTAAATTGAGACATTCAGAATGGGATCACCTTGTTGGTTTCTTCTAGTTTCAAATCTTTGAATGTGAATTGAAAAAGTAAACCTAACATATATGAATAGCCAAAGTATTGCTGAAAAAGAAAACCGAAGCTGGAGGCATCATACTTCCAGACTTTCAATTTGTATTAAAAGCTGCAATCATCAAGACATTATGCTATGGGCACAAAAACAGACACATACATCAATGGAATAGAACAGAGAACCGAGAATTGGACCCACAAATACATAGCCAACTAATCTTCAACAGAGCAAGAAAGAGTATCCAATGGAAAAATGACAGACTCTTCAGCAAATGGTGCTGGGAAAACTGGACAGCGGCATGCAGAAGAATGAAACGGGACCACGTTCTCACACCACACACAAACATGCATTCAAAATGGATGAAAGACCTAAATGTGAAACAGGAAGCATCAAAATCCTACAGGAGAAAACAGGCAACAACCTCCTTGACCTCGGCCATAGCAATTTCTTACTTGACATGTTGCTGGAGGCAAGGGAAAATAAAAACAAAAATAAACTATTGGAATTTCTTCAAGATAACAAGCTTCTGCACAGCAAAGGAAACAATCAGCAAAATTAAAGACAACAGATGGAATAGGAGAAGATATTTGCAAATGACATATAAGATAAAGGGTTAGTATCCAAAATCTATAAAGAAATTACCAAACTCAACACCCAAAAACCAAATAATCCAGTGAAGAAATGGGTATGAATAGACACTTTTTCAAAGAAGGCATCCAGATGGCTAGCCAACACAGGAGAAGATGATCAACATCACTCATCATCGGGAAAATATAAATCAAAACCTCAATGAGTTACCACCTCACACCTGTCACAATGGCTAAAATTAACAACTCACGAAACAACAGATGTTGTGAGAATGCGGAGAAAAGGGGAACCCTTTTGCACTGTTGGTGGGAATTCAAACTGGTGCAGACAATCTGGAAAATAGTATGGAAGTTCCTTAAAAAATTAAAAGTAGAACTACCCTATGACCCAGCAATTGCACTACTAGGTATTTATCCAACGGATACAAAAATGCTGATTCAAAGAGGTATATGCACCCAAATGTTTATAGCAGTGCTATCAACAATAGCCAAATTATGGAAAGAGCCCAAATGTCCATTGACTGATGAATGGATAAGAAGATGTGATATATGTATACAAAGGAATATTACTTAGCAATCAAAAAGAATGAAATCTTGCCATTTGCACCAATGTGGATAGAAATAGAGTTGTATTATGTTAAGCGAAATAAGTCAATCAGAGAAAGACATACACCACATGATCTCATTCTTATGTGGAATTTAACAAACACAACAGATGAACATAGGGGAAGGGAAGGAAAAATAAGACAAAAACAAAAAGGGAGGCAAACCATAAGAGACTCTTAAATACAGGGCTGCCAGAGGGGAGGTATGTGGGGATATGGGGTAAATGGGTAAGGAGCATTAAGGAGGGCACTTTTAGGAATGAGCTAGGAGATATGTAAGAGATAAATCACTGGTCTCTACCCCCAAAACCAAGACTATGCTGTATGTTAACTAACTTGAATTTAAATTTTCAAAATAAAATAAAATACACAAATATCTTATATTTTTTAAAAAAGCAAGCACAATATGTAGAATAATCTCATAGAAGCACAATATATTGAAAGATATTAGATGAAAATATACCCAAAAGATAAGACCCTGCTTTGGGGCAAGGCCATGGGAAATAGCTCACAGGTAATTTATATTTCTTCTGTTTATTTTTACTTGTATTTTCTCAAAAGTTTATAAATCATATGTTATAGATGTATAATAGGAGAAAGCAGACAACTTTTCCAACATTTAAGCAGCAGTATTTGTCTCAGGCCACTACTTTGTCTAAGTGTGAGACAGCAAATATGGTCAGCACAGGAAATAAGATTTGCCTTCCATGTGCTCCTTATTTAGGATAAGTTTCCATGCAGAGCACTGCAGCAATGCAGGGTCAGTGAATAAAGCTAATGATATTAGGAGTGTCATTGGGCTAGTTATGAAGAGAAGAAGAAGGGACTCAAAGGAAACAAACATGCAATTTAGATATCACAGTATTTTATGCTGTAACTTAAGCACGTAACACTTAAGTTCCAGTTCAAAGTATTTTGCTAGATTCAAAACAATAAACCAGTAGGTTTGGCCTATCATGTATCTGTCTATATCCCATATACCACTGAAGTTCATCATGGGGCTTGGGTAAGCATGATTTTGTTCATTTCAAGCATTTAGTTGGAGTCTGAAAATTTATCTCTATGCCCATACCTGAGGTCTAGAACTTGGCTCCAAATTTGCTATTAAATAATGCACAATTTCCTCTAGATGAGTGAAGAGGCTGGTAATAAGTCCTGTATTCCCATTGCTTTAGCAGAAAGGAAAAGATAGTCAATTCTTCCGGCGGAGAAGGTAATTATAAAAAAAACTAATAGACGATGTGAGGCTTTTACTGAATCCTGCCAGATGAGTCCAAACTCCTTCCTACATTAGAAAAAGGATTGAAGCGTTGGGGAACAAAGAAAGGGAGAAAAAACTAACAGAAAATAAAACATGAAATATTTAAAAATGAACCTGAGGCTCAATTTTATAGTCTTATATTCTCACAGTATTCATTTCTTAACTGAAAGATCATATTAATTGGAAAGTATACAATGAATGTTTTCTTATATTTTGTTCAACTTTCAAGATCTATCCAACAGACACCATCATTTCATGCTGGACTGGTTCTCTTTAAGTATGAGCTCCCAAAGTATAATATCAATAAAACTCATTGAGAAAAGATTTCTTGTCCTTCTATTTCCTTAAAATTCAGGAATGACTATAACATATAGGAAAGTATAATACTCTGGTGTCAAGAGGATTCTGAAGATGAAGTCGAGGCAAACATTCTATTTTACTCTGTGTGGTTAAGATAGAACATCCAATGTAGAAATGTAGAGATAGGGAATGTTCTGGACTAGATGAAGAAATGTAGGTTGTGAAAGGGGTCATCATGGAATCAAGCAGAAGAAGAAAAGTAGTGAGGGGAAAACACATAGAATTCATGAAGCCTCTATGCTTTCAGAGAACACAAATGAAGGCCAAGAATAGAGAGGGGTGGGAGGAAAAGACAAGAAAGAACAATGATGGAAAGTAAGACCAGAGAAATCAATGCTAAACTGTGAGGTGAGTCTGATCCAGCTGAAGAGTGGCAGTAAAGATGGGGTTCTGAGGGCTCAGATTTGTGCCATGATGGCAAATTTGAATGCATTCTGGGAACCCCTGAAGAAACAGTTTAATAATGAAAAGCACTGGAATTGGTATAAACAACAGAAACTAGGGTCACATAGGGAGAAAAGATCCAGAAAGCTGCTGGAGAGGTTGGTGCATACAAACTGGAAAGACATTAATAAGACATGGAATGGAGAGGGTGGGGTGGAATTAGGGAACAAGATGGAAAACTGAGATCTTAACAAGGTCTGATCATATTTGCATATTTGGTACAAAAAATAGTAGCACCATATGCTTTGGTTTGGAGATAACTGAGGACTCCCTGCATGAACTTGGCCAAATTCCTTTACCTTGTTTACAGCTGCACAGAAGATTGAACGTAATGGTATCTTCTAGAGCAGGGCCGTTGTTATCTCAGTTAGAACCGGGAAAGGCATTGAGACCACAGATGAAAGGCTCTATAGCAACACAGCTTAGAAAATCAGGAAGAAGATGTGTGGTACCCCAGCTGCGACCACTAAACGAACCCTGTTCCCAGTGCAGAGCTGAAGTCACTGGATGAAGCTAGTACTCAGAGAAGGACTTTGGTAGCAGCCAAGAGCTGCATGAATCAAAGTTGTGAAACAAAACGACCATCAGCTGTTTTCAAGCCCCATTGTGGAAGAGAATCAGTATTTGACAAACATTTTATAGAGGACACAAATTAGAAAAGAAAAAAAAAAACACTTAAAAAAATTTCACAGGAGCCAAACGGCAGGAAATAAATATGAAGGAAATGGTGTTAAGCATCTCTGATGGCATTTCTGGCCACAAATGCCAGAAAACTCACGCTTGGTAAGTGGGAATCTAAACCTGGCTCTGAGATGGCTCTGATATTTATGATAGATTCTGGATCATCTAAATCAAATACTCCACCACAGTGAGAAGCTAACTATATCTGATGGGCAGGCCAGGCAAATCCCATGCTTATTCACTAAACAGATGCTTATTCAATAAATGATAAGTAGGTAGGCATTCAACTGCAGGTAGGCGTTCAATGATTTTGTGATGGACTGAATGTACAGCAGGAAAAAATATGTCTTGTAATTCACCGAAGAATAAAAATAACTTCTACTTTGGTAAATTATTCACATGCTTCTACTCCACGACACCTTTTATTTTTTAATCAAGTGTCAACCAACTTGTTCTGTAAAGGGTCAGAGAGTCAATAGTTTAGGACCACAGACCGTACGATCTCGGTCTCCTCTGCTCAACCCCGTGGTTGTCCCACAAAAACAACCACAGATAATATGTTAACAAATGGGTAGGACTGTGTCCCACTTAACTTTATTTTCACAAACAAATGGCAGGTTCGATTTGGCTGGTTGTGTTTGTCTGACCCCAGTCCTATTGTGTGAGCCTAACTATTCCCAGGACTTCACACTGTCAAGTGAATGTCAACACGGAATAGCTTTAATAGCTTTCTTCTCCTGTTCATTGCCTGCCCCACCTGCTCCAGATTAACTGTCCAGTCATTGACAGATCCCCTGTTTTAACTCTGCATAGTTAACATGATATGAACTTGTTATTTTCCTATTTATTTTCTGTTTCCTGTAGCTTCTTCCTACTCTCCAAAAAGAACACAAACATAATGAAAGCAAAGACCTTGTCTGTGATCCTCAGCACCTGGAACACAATCAGGCATTTAGTAGAACTACTAAATGATGTTGGTTTATATGGTATACTAGGATGTTGAGGGACTTTTTTCTGTGACCTCAGATTTTAGCTAAAGCTCTGGACAATAGGCAATTGATATGCCCACATTCTAAAAAAAAAAAAAAAAAGTAGATGTAGCCTCATAGGATCTATTGCAAGGTGGATTAACCTCATCCACCTACTACCCTCAGCCTATAGAAAGAAAAGACTAGATATTGATGTGAGGTCAAGGAATCAGGAACCATAGGCTCATGGGGAGAGTGCCTTTACTATGTTTCTGTTCTACTTTCTTCCACACCAGGTGAGAGAGTCTCCAAGAGATCTATCCTTCAAGATAATGGGGGGTCTGTTTCAGATTCTGGGTCTCCCTCGCTCTTTTCTCCCCTCCCCTGCACATGCTCGCTCGCTCTCTCCCTCTCTCAAAAATAAATAAACATTAAAAAAAAAAAAGATAACAGGGGATCTGCGAGAAAAGAGGACTGAGGCATCATTCCCCAGCTAGATGATGACTGGGCTTCAGAAACTCACAGGCCTCAGCCCACACACTGTGAGAACTGTTTATTTGTTAATGAAACTCAGGGACAAAGAATGACATAGAGACTAATGTCTATGTCTAGCCGGAAGCATTCTGGGGGGAGGAGGTTCTTAAGCAGCCTGAGGGCAAAGCAAGAAAAGAGGGCATTGATGTGCACTTCTGTTGTTTAGAAAAACAAAATGCATGAAGCCAGGCTCAGGACATCTTAAATATACCTCATAAAGAAGTTGGTTGGCAAGAATGAACAATGAGGGAACACAGACTGGTCCTTCGCTTGATTTTCGTCCAACTTTGATTTGCTCGGGCAGGACCGAAGTGAGACAGACCACGGTAGGCAGTCAGGGAGCATATTCTCCATGTCATCAAACTGTTACAAGGAGGCATCTCTGTAAGAGGGTTGGCTACCGAATCCCCAAATATATGCCACTTTTGGAGTGCCTGCTGTCCAGATAACTAAACAAATCACCAGCCAGGTAAAACATTAGCTACTTTTTCTATCAACTGTCTGTCCTCTTAGCCCAACAGTGATGATAGGATGGTCTGGAGGGCTGGGCAGGAAGAGAAAAGTGAAAGATCAGAAAACGTAAAGGGACAGATCATACCCTTTCCCATGCATCCTTACGGGTCACAAAAGGGTGAGAAGTACAAAGTGTGATCAGACTTTAAGACTCTACTTTTAAATCACATAGGATTGGACTTCAGTACATGAAAGAGTTTGAAAATGACCAAAAGGAGACTCTTCTAATAATCAAAATAATGAGGAAACCATGGAGTCTATAATAGAATGTCATCCAAGGACATGGAAATGAGATCCAGAGAATATTTCAAAATAGTGCTGGTGAAAAATAAAATGAAACCAAAATAAAACGATTTTTGTTTATACAAGGGTTGAGCCCGTTAAGCAAACTCCTTTAAAGCACTTGTCTTTTCGTTCCCATTCTTACTAGTCACTCAAAAGTCAAATGTATGTGTGTACCAAGCAACGTGCTTAGCTCAAAGAATGCAGAATGAAACCTGCCTTCCGAGTATAACCTCCTTCTGCACAGCCTCAGGCAGGCGCATGGCTCCTTCACCTGTGGATTGCTACTATCTCTTCAATAATGTTAAAAACAAACTTTTCTCCCTCCCAAATCAAATATCTTTTCCAATTCAGTTACAGTCTTCTATTGTCCCCAAATCACAAGGTTGAGAAATGTTATCATTTTCTTGGTGCCTCTCTCCCTTGTGCCCTACAGTCAGTCATTGTCTTCCACTTAGCAGTCTTCCATGTGTTCTTTGCTTTCAACCAGTTGCCACCCTCACCCAGATGGACTGGACTGTGGTGATGAATAGGGTTTGCTCACCAACCGATGCCCATTGCTATGGAGTAATTACCCTTAACGGCTGAATACTATCAAACCTTCACCAACACTATTTGCTGCTGTTCAGATCTTAGCCTCACGTTGATAGCTCTCTATATCCCAATCATCCATTGTATTTCCTATGTAATCACCTCTCATGACTTTATGTTGTGAGGGCCCAGGGCAAGCCACCACAAAATGTGCCATTTACTTAAGAAACAACAAGTGTAGGGGTGCCTGGGTGGCTCAGTCGGTTGGGCATCCAACTTCAGCTCAGATCATGATCTCAAGCTTTGTGAGTTCAAGCCCCGCGTCGGGCTCTGTGCTGACAGCTCAGAGCCTGGAGTTTGCTTCAGATGCTGTGTCTCCCCCTCTCTCTATTCCTTCACTACTCATGTTCTGTCTCTGTCTCTCTCAAAAATAAACAAACATTAAAAAAAAAACAGCAAGTGCAACAACACTCTGACCCTACTTTTTCTCCCCAAAGTAGAAAAGAAATGTCTCATGTAAAAGGTAGCATCTCTGTAACAGGAGGTAAAGAGACATCCTTATCACCAGAGATGGGGAATTCAGGGCCAAGAAATTATACAAACAAACTTTGTTGCTTTTATTAACTTACTAACCCTAGCCCAAATTCTGTTTAGAATTCCTTACTAATTTTAACTCTCAGACATAAATTTTCTTCGTCCTGTCAATTCCTTACAGATTTATTGTTTCTTTGTCTAAAAAGTATGAAAGCTGCCTGCCTTGGTCATTTCTTTGGTCTCAATTTTATTATTAGGCTTCCATAAGCATGTAATTAAAACTTCCCCCCTTGTTAATCGGTCTCATGTTGATTTAATTCTTAGGCCAGCTAGAAGAATCTTGAAGGATAGAAAAAAAAATTTCCTCCCCAACAATATAAACTAACCTGAGTCATCTATTTCCTTCCCCTAAATGTGCCTTTCCTTCCCACATTCTAACTTCACCCACTGCATCCCCTTCTGCCTCTGAAGAGATTTTTGAGAAAAAGGAGTTACAGCCATGAGAATGAGAGACGATACTCCAGACCTACATAATTATCATCTGGAATGAGAGTCCCATAAAGTAACATTAGATCATGCATTCGCTAGGATTCATCTAAAGTTTAGAATCATAGAAAAAGGAAGCTAAATTCTAAAAATAATTCCTCAAGAACAGTATTTCACAAGCATGCTGTGATTCTGATTTAGTGGCTCCAGGGTAGAACCTATAAATCTCTAGTTTAAGAAAATTACTAATTGATTCTGTTGATCAGAAAGGTATGGGAACCTTTGTCACCAGCCCAAAGGTGATTAGCTTGGGAGCCTAAGAGTCAGTGATCAAAGAACCCAATATAGCACACCACCACTGATATGGTCCCTAATTACTGTCATAACATGGGGAAGACCATATTGTTTCCCTCCCCTCCCCGCCCCAGGCATGTGCTACATTTCCTAAGAACCACATAGCACCTTGTAGCTTACATTGCAGGTCTCTCTCTCTCTCTTTTTTTTTTTAGGTAACTCACTTGTCTGTGGCTCTGTTAACTACATAGCATAAGCATTTAATCCAAAGGAATTTAGTTCATTAGCATGGCCACAAAGTCCTAATCTGAGTAAAGATCAGGCTGAGGAAAGCAGCCATTCTTCAATTCCACTCTGCCCCCCACCACAGTAACTTCTTCACATAAAATCCAAACCTAAAAGAAGGACCAGAGAGAAGATTTTAGGATCCATGGCAAAGTGAAAGGGGAAGGGCACTGAAGGGCCTAATCAGAACCAAAGTTTCATCCAACTGGGAGAATAGTCCTTGGTTACGGAATTTTCAACCTTCATCAAGTGAAGTCGGTCAACACACAGTCACGGAGTCCTGAGCTGTTTGAGTAGCAGCGCCTGTGAAGGGGCGTCTCCAGAGATAACAGGTACCTCAGCAGTGTAACAACAGATCGATGATATGGGACTGAAGAGCATAGTGAGCCTTCCCTATACCTCCTTACCCTCTCATCTGTTAGGTAGGACAGAAAGTTCAGAACCAGCTCAACCAAAAGCTTCTCCACTATTCTCTCTGGAGGGTGCTCTGTGTTTCAGCTGGGCTATACTGTATTAGCACTGTCATAATATTGTGGTAATTGCCGTAGCACTTGGTAATTAAAAACACAAAATCAGTTTGACAAGTTTGCTGGTGGCTGTGAACCAGGTGAGACTAATTAGGGCTTAAGAAAACCAGACTGTTCTCACTGTCCTTGGGGAGTTTGCGCCAAGAGCTATTCATCTGCTTCCCTAGAGAAACCAAAGTGTGAGTTTTACTCCTTTGGGAAAGCAAAGGCCATTCTCTAAAACAAACCTGGAAAATAAGTGGCCTGTGCTTTTGCTATTTAGCAAAGACCTAATATACCTTTCATTAGTTACCAGTTAGAATTGATTAAAATTCAATTACTTAAAAAAAAAACCCAAGAGTGACCTAAGTAAAAGTTATTTTCTTTTATTTTAAGTTTATTTATTTTGAGAGAGAGAGAGAGAGAACATGAGCGTGCCACATGTGCATGAGAGCAGAAGAAGGAGAGACACAGAGGGAGAGAGAATCCCCAGCAGGTTCCACTCTGTCATCACAGAGCTGACTCAGGGCTGATCTCAGAACCGTGAGATCATGACCTGAGCTAATGTCAAGAGTTGGGAGCTTAGCCGACTCAGCCATCAGGCACCCTTAAAGGTTATTTTCTTAACTGATTCAAGCCCAAAGTTAGGCAGTTCCCCCAGATGATTCCATGGCTCATTAATGTTCAGGCTTTGAGTGAGCATCTCTGAAATGACCTCACCTTTCCCTCATGGTCACAAGATGGCTGCAGTGTTTCCAAGCAATATATCTTCATAAAGCAGTATCCAAAGTAGAAATAAAGAGAGTGGAGAGAAAAGCTGTATTTGTACCCTCTCTCTGAGGGAAGAAAATTATCCCCAAAAGACCCAAGATTCCCTTATGTCACTAGTGAGAATTAGTCACATGTCCTCCCTTAGTCAAATTACTGGCAAAGAAGAATCTGATTACTCCAAATGGCTTCAATCAATCAATATGAATTCCATATCCTGTGGCTTATAATCTTGCTGCTAGAACAAGGGCTAATTGGGTAATGGTCCCTTCCATAGGACAATGATGATATCTATACTGTTAGCAAGGCAGCGTCCTTCACCTGATATGGGTTCAAAAGGGAAAGGGATGCTACCTACACACACCATTTAGTTTTCCTTAATAGTTGTTAAGTGTTAGCCCAGGTTTCACGGTATGTGAAGTAAATAAGAGGTATGCCACTAGAATGTTGAAGTTGCCAGGAACAGTTTTTAGGATACAGCTCTATTAGGAATGGTAATAGTAGAGTGCCTGAAATTGCACTGAGAAGGAGTCACTAATGAACCTTCTCCCCCATGAGCCGCCAAACACCTTAGAGAATGTAGGGTATCAGAGTTTCAAGTGGAGAAGTCATTTTCTGGAAGATATCTTCAAGGGACTACAAGATGATAGTAGTAGCCCATGCTAGCTTTGAGGCTGTGTGCTAGCTCACTTTAACAGAGAAGAAACCCAAGAGCCGCAGTATTGATAGCTGCAGAGGGTATCAGGACAGAGAGAGAGAGGAAGAACAAGTCCCAAGTCTGTATATGAAAATAAGAACAGGAGTTGGGAAGTTAGGTCCATATCCCACTCTCCTACCAGTGGTGAGGAAAATTCTGAGCTACTGTGAAATGGAAAAGAGTGAAGTGTTTCATTAAAAGATAAGTGGACAACATGGATGGACCTTGAGGGTGTTATGCTGAGTGAAATAAGTCAGGCAGAGAAGGACAGATACCATATGTTTGCACGTATAGGAGGATTAGGAGGAACTTAACTGAGGACCAAGGGGGAGAAGAAGCGGGGAAATGGTGGGGGAAGGGAGAGAGGCGAACGATGAGAGACTCTTGAATGCTGACAAAAACTGAGAACTGATGGATGTGGGGGGGAGGGGGGATGGGCATGGAGGAGGGCACTTGTGGGGATGAGCACTGGGTGTTATGTGGAAACTAATTTGACAATAAACTATTTGTAAAAAAAAAAAAAAAGAAAAGGGGAGTTGTGCCTGGGTGGCTCAGTGGGGTAACTATCCAACTCTTGATTTCAGCTCAGGTTATGATCTCACGGTGAGTGGGATCAAGCCCCACATCAGATGAGTGGAAAGTATGTGATGTTGCCATAATTTCTATAGAGCAACAATTGTAATTAGAAAACTTTAGCAAATGCATTCTTCAGCAGGTACGATCAATGTTCTTATTAAGATCAGGCCCTATAAAATTAAAATTATAATGAAAATAAAATTAAGTATATGCAAATTAAAATAATAAATAAAAATATCAGGCCCCTAAAATTGTAGCTGTCTAAACCAATGGTCTCCCAGTGTGGTCCGCAGAGCAGCAACATGAATATTACCTGGGAACTTGCCAGAAATGCAGATTCTCAGGCCTCACCTCAGCTTTTCTAAATCAAACTCTGGTGATGGGGCCTGGTGAACTGAGTTCTAACAGGACTCCAAATGACTTTTCCAATTCTTGCTAATCTTTGAGAGCCATCCCCAAACAGAAGTACTTTAATCTGTTTTTAATACTAGCCAGAATCAGAGAATTGAACTGACCTGTTTGGTTCTAGTTGTTGATTTATTTTTCGGTTCTCCTTTCTGGCCACATAACCCATTCCCCAGCTGATATTTCCATGCACTAAGCTGCTTTTGCACGTGACCTACTGCTATATTTGTGGACTGAATTGAGAGATGAACTTGTCTAAAAAGTAGTGCTTTTACATTAAAATGAGCTTACTGTTCTACTCTGAGAAATCATCAAGGTGTCAAACTTAGAAGTGGTCAATGCAAATCAGATAACACACAGATCCCTAAAAGTCACCTAAAAGTGTCTTCCCTTGTGCAGCAGAAACAAATGAACTTGTCTTTCCTGCATTTTCTTGACAAGATTGTTTAAGCAACTTATGTCCAGCTATCCTGTCTCTTTAAGAATTCCTATGTGAGTTCCTGGCTGTGCTATAGAAAGGGGGTTACTGTGCTTATCTCCTCTCCCCAGGAGAGCATAAACCAAGGCTATCATCAGAGCCAGATTTATGCTATTCTCCAAAAAAAGCCATAGTTAGGAAAACCTATTTTCTTCTCTCCCAATAATAATGCTAAAGATAAGGATAGTTAGCTAAAGAAAGCACTTAGGTGTTACAGAGCTTAATTTTCCCTCCTCAAAACTAGGATTTTTAAGAGCAATGAAGACTTTCTTATGCCTCAAATATAAAATGCACCGCTACATGTGTGAAAATTCCAGCATTGTTTCTCTTTGCCCTCAGCCCAACTGCTCCTTTTAACTGTTTGTTTTCTAGAGACAGCTTTTGGTATTGATGTGGCCAAAACAGATGGTATTTAGAAACAGCTCTTCAGAGAATTCTGATGCCCTGCTTTCTAGCTCTTATTTTTTCCTGCTCCTCCTTCCCTCATACACTTACCATTCTCTACCTAGTAGATAATCATCCCTGGGTGAACACATGGAATTTTTAGAAACATGGGTCTCAGTTGCAATGCAAAGAGTCCTTAGAAAAGCAATGCAACTGATAATGAATCCCAACCCAAAAATTAGATTCCAGAATCAAAGATCACATCTCTTCCAGTCTAAACAACTTAAAGACAATGTCTCGTGTACAAAACCTTGATCTTTTGATACACCCACACTAATCTATCTTAGCTTTCCACAGTCTTAAAGTTCTAGAAGGCAGCAGATGAAAGCTCAAGGAGCTCAAGTGTGAAGGGTGGGAAGAGGAGTGGAGAGAGAACGAAGACTCAGGGGCTTCTGCTGAAAACAAGTTGACTGAATAGAAGGACCGACTGAGAGGGAAGGGAAGGGAATGGGATGCCAGGAGACAAGAAGTTATCATTGTAGCCAAAATGCAAATTGTTGAAGCTATAATGCAGTTACAGATGGATTGCCTTATAGTCTCGGACTGCTGTCATCTGCTATGGCTTCTCTTCCGGTTTTAAGAAGCCTTATAGAAGCATTGAAACAGAACAGCAACCGACTACATACATCAGTTTTTTAGGATGGTGATAAAACGATTTCAAACAGATTTCTTCAGTCTTCTGTACCATAATGTTGTAAAGAAAGCAGCAATAATTATGGCCCAACTCCAAAAGCCAATAGCAACTACAAGGCTTCAGAATGAATTGTCCCAGGATGTGTTACTTTGGCGTGCAGATTATTTCAAGCTGAAAAATCAACAAAGCCCAAGAGACTCAGGAAGAAATTTTAACCTTCTGTCTAACTGCCTAAAATAATTTAGATAGAGGACCTGCTCCAGGAAGAGAGTTATCACCATAGATCGCTATGACATAAAATGACCTCGGTATGATAGTCAGGGAGGGACCTCGTGAGGTCTGTTTGATCAAAGTTTCAATCTACGACCCATTTTTTTCTGAAAGGCCCAAAAAACATTTGTTTAACAAACATTTCATTTTCCTGTGAATTGCTTTCCTTTCTTTTGAAGTCCCAGACCTCTACTCCTCTCTCCTTCATTCAAGATGACATATACACCCCACTCTGCCTGATTGTCTTTGGAATCTCATGTTTATGTGTATTCTCTATATTTACATAATTAAATGTGACTTTCTCCTGTTAACCTGCTTCATGTAGATCGATTTAATTCTTTTTTTAATGTTTATTTTTGAGAGAGAGAGAGAGACAGTGTAAGCAGGGGAAAGGCAGAAAGAGAGAGGGACAGAGGATCCAAAGCAAGCTCTGTGCTGATGTGGGGCTCAAACCCCAAATTATGAGGTCATGACCTGAGCCAAATTCAGACACTTAACTGATTGAGCCACCCAGGCACCCCTCTAATTAATGAAGTTTTTATTTACTTTTGAGAGTCATGTCAATTTAATTCTTAAACCAACCAGAAGAATCTTGAAGGGTAAAGAAAAAACTTTCCTCCCCATCACAATATGATTTCTCATTCACCATTCTCCCAGTGGTTTCAGGCCAGTTTTGGGGAAAGATGGTTCTTCTTACAAGTTCAAGTCTCATAGCAGTTTCAAGCATCAATACTACTTTCTAGAAGGGGCAATCTGGAATAGGACAGCAAAAGGATTATAACCTTAATGTAATAATTCTTAATATACTTCCCACAGGTGAATAGTCAACTATGACAGTAATCATCTAAAAAGTTCACCAAAGTGATAGGAAAGCACAGTAACAAAAATAGAACCTGGGAATGACATTAGTCTTTTAACTGGTTATTTTCTATTTTGTGAAATCAAATTCCTAAAGCAAGCAGTGTCTATATGAGAGGTTTAAGAAAAAACTTTAATAGCTTCAGATTATTAGATTCAAATTACAGTTCTTTGAAGAAGGAAATAGACTAGGTTTATGCCAAGTGAGTATGCCAAGGTAAATAAAAAAGAAAAGAGCAAAAAATAAAAGAAACACATGGAATAGAGGAGAGAAAAAAAATTTAATGTGGAAAATTTCTTCTTTCTTTCCTAAGAGAAAAAAAAAGCTATCATTTGAACACAGAGCTATCATTTGAACACATCTATGAACACAGAGCTGAATTTATCTCAAAAGGTAAAAAGGCCAAGGTTAAAGAGAACTTTGAGATATTCTACATGTTACTTTGAGCCTGAAGTTCCTCTGAGCTAAACTAAGACTCTAGATGTATTATATGGCCAACATAAGACAATGAGTTGATTATGGGGTTCAGTACCTAACTAGGAGAACACCAAATGGAGTTCAAATGAGAAATTTAGTCTTAGACCCAAATAAGCTGTGGAAGGAAGAGAAATTTCCAAGAAAAGAAAGCATATCTGAGATTCTACTCCTCATATTCATTGCTCTGCTCCCATTACAGCTAACTGTAACCTTTAACTGGATTGGTGATATGTTTTCACCTAGAAAGCAACTTTTTTGAAGTGATTACTAAAGCCTAAACTTTGAGCACTAAGGAAACAAAGCTTCTGATAACTTTTAACTAGCTTATACTAAGATTAAATTGGAGCTGTCCAAGTTACAGATGTCACCTGTAATATGACAAATTTATTTATTGCAAAGATACACTAACTAGCTTTGCGTGTTATTTCAAAGCTTAGAATTAGTGGTCATAAGTATATTAAATTAGACTTTCCTTAAACTACTTGATAATAGTATTCATTCTAGGGGCACCTGGGTAGCTCATTTGGTTGAGCGTCCAACGTTAGCTCAGGTCATGATCTTGTAGTTCATCAGTTTGAGCCTCATGTCAGGCTCTGTGCTGACAGCTCAGAGTCTGGAGACTTCCTTGGATTCTGTGTCTCTGTCTCTCTCTGCCCCTCTCCCACTCCTACCCTGTCTCTCTCTCCCTGTCTCTCTCTCCCTGTCTTAAAAATAAATAAAAATTTTTAATAAAAAATAAAAATTAAAAAATTTTTAATAAAAAAATAGTATTTATTTTAGACTAGAATCTCTCAACCTTAGATGCATGTTAGAGTCACCGTGGAAGTTTCAGGATTATTGATATCTGGATTCTACACTCTAAAGTTCATGATCTAGTTGTTCCGGGTTAGTGTCTGGATAATCACAGTTGTAAGAGCTTCCTAGGTGACCTGCCATGCAGATCTAGGATTTTTAATTAGGAAAAGATATGGTTTAAAAGCCATGGACATTGATGGAAAACCAACTTCACCAGCTGTCTTAGTTATTATTAATAGCTATGAATTTTACACTTAAAAAAAGGCCTATCTCTTTTTATAAAAATTGTAATGTAAAAAGTTTAGTACCTTGACATAGATGTCAAACATCTAATGATGGTTAATATAAATTGTGGTCATAAATTATAACTTTATTCTTTCCCTACCTGTTCTAACACCTGAGAAACTTGTTTTATACAGCCTCAAAGGGCTACTGCTCTCTTCTTAACAACTCTCTGTGCTTTTATTGAATTTGCCTCTATTGCGACATAGTAGTTTATACCTAAAGTTGTCTAGTGCCATTGGCATTCAAATGCTCCAATAGCTATACTCATACATTGCTTGATCTATTGAAAGAGAAAATCTTGTTTAAAGAATCTGGCTCATTTGATGCTTCAATAGCCTTCAAATGGCATGTAATATAGATCTATAGTTGAAACTTAGATTGGGCTCAGATATTTAGGATGTTAATGGTAGATAACCGTAGAGAAGCAAGAAAAGTGACCCACCACATTGTGAATGACACCAAAAGACCTAAAAGCAACAATTTTGAACTGAAGATTATCTGCCTTGAGCTTTGGTGATATGAAGGTAGAAGCAGCATCTGACTGAATATCCACCAGCCAACTAGATGTTTAAAAATCACTAGTTCATGGATTACTTTGTAGTTGGGAACTGACAAGGGAGCTTCAAGTAATTTACCTACTGAAATCAATAAAGACATGTCAAAGAGTCAGTTCTATGTTTCAAATTAGTGCACCGACATGTGAATCAATAAAGAGCCTTCAAACCACGTGACTCCCAATGTGGGTATCTGCTTGAACAGAAATAAAATCTTGGAGTTGGAAGCGAGTATAAATCCTCTCAGAATCCCAAGAATCTGTATTCGTGAAGAATAGCCTCTCATTTATTCATGCCTCCATCTACCAGTCTTCAGTTTCATGGGAACTTCAGTCTCTACTGAGACAACACAGTAGAACTAAATGGAATCCAGCTGCGTTGGATGGTTTTGTGCTCACCTTGCCACCTCCCCCCCTTTCCGAATGAGACATTAAGAGTAAACCAGTTGAGGGCGGTGAAGTGGGGAATCAAGGTAGGGCAGGAGCAGCTATGAGACACCTCACCTGAGAGAAGAACATTTCACTGGCATGACAGTTAGATTGGTTCTCATGATACTAGACTTGTTGGCACACAATGGAATGTAGTGTAGAATTATGGCATGCATCAGTGTATCAGAACCCATCTAGAAGCAATCAGACAAATATTTGTCACTTTAGTGGGATGATTTCTTGGAAGGAGAGCTAGTATGTTGTGTGTGTGTGTGTATATGTGTATATGTATATATATACATAGGCAGGCATTTTCCACTATCTCTTAAACTGAAGAAGCTTTGCATATAGCCAGCTGGTATCTATATGTTAACACCATATGAAACACATTCCACACTGGTTTCTCCAGAGACTCATAAAAAAGAACTGTGCATAAATCCAAGGTTAAGGATATAAATTAGACAAATCTAGGTTTTAGTCCTAACACTGCTAGTCATTAGCCTTATGGTCTCAAATTACTCAAACGCCCTAAACCTTAATTTCTCCCCCTATAATATGATGAAAAATAGGATTTGCCTCAAAGGGAAGAGGAAAGGTAATTGTTAGCACATTGCATCCCACTCAGTTCTATGGGCAATTTGTCCTCATGATTATATTATGAAGTGTATAGAAACTACTACTTCTCATAGCTTGATCTATTTGGATGAGATAACTAACTCTTTTTCAAGAGCAGAAAACATAAAAGGAAGCATCTTTAATGTTATTCTCACCACTCTCCACCACAGAATTAAAATCCTAGGAGCTGGACATTCCCCAGACCACCTGAAATGATGCTGACATAGGCAGAACAAGAGTTCAGGCCTTCTGCTTTGGGTAAAACATTGCCATCATAGGTCAAAACAACATGACTTGCGTTTTCACACAAACATGGCTTGTTATGCTTGGCAAACAAATACAGTCTCAATTCTCAAGTAAACTCTGTGGGCTCCCGCATAGCAAAAGAGGGTCCCTAAACTTTATGAAGTCACTTTTACAATAGCACAAGCTCCCTCACCTCAAAGCACACCAAGAACGAGAGTGTAGATGCGTGTCAGCCATGTATTTCACACGATCTTTCGCACAAAGGGAAAGCAGTTGATTTGGTAGGCATTGAGATCAAGGTGGTTAGGTAGTTTGACCAACCTCTCAAAATGACTCTTAGAAGCAACTGGTAGACATCACGTCTTTTAAACGAAAGTACTTTATGTACGTCTTTACCCCTCCTGTTAGCTTCTTAGTCAAACTAAGGCATCTTAACAAATACCCAGTGCAGAATCTTACCTGAATTGTACTGCCACGTTCATGAAGCCCACCTTCAGAGACAGCAACATTGTTTACTGAGTTTTAATAGCTGTATCAGCAGCTGGCTGGGCCGAGACTCAAATGGGATGAGTTCACCAGCTCTCCTTTTCTAAACAACTCTCTCTAGCTACCACACTCTGCTCTTCCTGACACTGCTTTTTAAAATAGGCAATCACAAGGAGGAAGCCCTAGGAAGAGGAGTCTCCTGAGAAGCCCGAGAAAGAGAAGAGACAGGAGAAGACCCTTATGTGGTCCTCGTATTCCTAATTTGGAACTGGGTGAGAACAGAACGCCAAATAGGAAAACCCCAAAGAGCAAAAGACCCTAAACGATTCACTGCCAATCAGGCTAAGAGAAATGCCACCAGGTGTTGCTGGCCCATCTCACCTGCTCGCTACAACTAGCTACCCAATAATCTAGAGGATGTGACCTTTATATCCACTCCGAATCAACCAGCAGGCCCTGAAGTTAGGTTGGAAATAATGGATCTAAGAATGACCGCCTACATCTGGAATTCAGCCAGCCTCTATGATTTAAGAAAGAGTCGCAAAGAGGAAGGAATCAAGTGTTGAAAATTTTTCAATTTTCCTTAAGAAGGCACAAGTTGTATTCCTCTTGGGAAAGTTGATGAGGCCTTGAAGAGGGTAACAACCTACAAAGATTCAAGGTATACTTTCCTGTAATCAACAGCTGCCTTAAGTTGGTGAATTATTTCATTAAATGGAGTTTTAAATCAAAGACATATGAGTTTAATTAGAAACTATTCTTGTCCTACTGAAGTTAACAGACAGCTGTGCTGATTTTTTTCCAGGATTTTCACAAATTGAGAGTGGAGGAACTTTGAAAGGAGTTGGCTCAATGGGTTAAGTGTCCAACTTCGGCTCAGGTCATGAGCCCCACGTCAGACTCTGCCTGGAGCCTGCTTGCATTTCTGTGTCTCCTTCTCTCTGCCCCTCCCCTGCTCATGCTCTGTCTCTGTCTCTTTGTCTCTCTCTCAAAAATAACTAAACATTAAAAAATTTTTAATAAGTAAATATCTTATAACTTAAAAAAAAGAGAAAAGAGCATTGAGCTATGTTAAGGGAAACACAGTTAGTTACCATTCAATCAGCCACTGGTTGTTTTCCACACCAGCCACAAGCCCTGACTGGATACAGGGGTCTAGTAGAATAAAGCATGGGCCCTGGCGGGTCATAAAAATTGCCCCAACAAGCAGAACCAGGTGATACCCCTTTCATGTTTTGCTCACACTATTTTTTGCACTTCATTTATTTATCCCTTTAGGCACTTTTTCCCTGCTTCTCAATATTTTAATTTTCTTACCCCTGAACTTATAATCCTACAACTCTCAAATATCAATATGAATAAGGTACATTTTACAAAGTTGTTTAAGATACAGAAGGTCCCCACTCCTGCCCCCCACTTTGTTCAACAGGTCTGGGTGGAACTCCGGGATATCTAATTTAGTAAATCCCCCAGGTGATTTGATGCAACTGAGATGCTTTCTGGTCCCTGTGTTTCTGTTCTTTGTGTTCTCTACCCTCTGTCATCACTATCCATCTGTATACCTCCATCCATCTATGTCCTGCTTTTCTAATCCCCTTGCTTCAGGGACTATCCGATTAACTAGGAATCTTTGATCAAAAAAAAAAAACAAACCTCTGGGGCATATACATATACAGAAAGGAAAGTAAAACCCATGTAGCAGTAGCATTCCCTGTAAGGATATTTGTATTTTTACCAAGGAGGGTCAGATCCACACCACTCCAGATCCTGGGGAAGCCACCTAACTCTGGAGACTCCCTAGAATTTTCTCTTGGGAGTCTTTATGGTCTTAGAAATTTAAAACAGAGGTGACTATACCAGCCAGAATAAATCTTTCATCACAAAACTAGAAGGGGCCTTTGAGCAAATTTAGAGCTCAGGGGTAGAAAAAGCAAAACACAGAGTGAGGAATAGAATTGATAGAATCATGATAAATTCATTAATTAGTGGTTAGGGACATTTCTGAGGATAAAATCTGGGTGGCTGATCTCATTCCATGAGTGGTGTGTGTTGGGGGAGGGGAAGGAGGCCTGGAGGGTAGAAACTGAAGAACATTGTTGATGATCCTTGAACGAATTTGGCTTTCCTGGGGTTAAGGCCAATTTGCCCTCTGTCTCCTCCACTCCCAAGCACCACATAGATCCGCAGAGATCCACACTGGCTATCAAAGAATGGGAAAAGGCAAACAAAGGAGTCTGAAGAGCATCTTGCCTATAAAATCAATTTGGTATGGTTTTGTCTGAAAAAGGCTGTATTCTACCCAACAACATAACATACAAAATCTGAGGGCCAGGGAAGGGATGAGGGTACTCAAAATCACCCCATGTGTTCAGGATCAGAATCATATAGAAGCCTCCACCCAGTTTCAAATGCTTTGCTAATTGAGTGTTGCTATATCTCTTATCTAGCACGGCAATGGTCACTCTTGAGTACTTCCGAGAGACATGAGTCTAATATTTTAAATATATTCAGGAGGCTTTCTTCTAATAAAAAAAAATACTTTATAAGAATAAAGAAATTTTAAAAATAATAATAAAACTGTATGCATTAATTATGAGATCACATTTTGATTTCTGCTCTCCTGGCTCTTCAAGTAGCACTTTTGAAAGCAGTCCCCTAGCTCTAATCTCTTTCCCTACAGGGTGATTTTCTTGTAAAAAGGATGTGTACTGTCATATGCACCATGCCAAATATAAGCAGTACATTTGACTTTGTACTTTGTCTTGTATATCTGTGGTGTATGGGTATGTCTCTGAGTGTGTGTGCGTGTGCATGTGTGTGTGTGTGTGTGTGTGAAAAGGACAGAGAGAGACTGAGCCAGCCTTGATTTGAGTGTCTTTTTATACTTTTTTATTTTTTATTTTATTTTTGATGTTTGTTTATGTCTGAGAGAGGAAGAGAGAGAGTGCAAGCAGGGATAAAGGAGCAGAGAGAGAGGGACACATAGACTCTGAAGCTGGCTCCAGGCTCTGAGTCGTGAGCACAGAGCTGGTCGCGGAGCTAGAACTCATGGACCTCGAGATCACGACCTGAGCCGAAGTCAGATGCTCAACTGACTGAGCCATGATTTGAGTGTCTTTGTAAGGCTGAGACTCTTTAAGAGGGGAAGCAACCATTGTTGATAGCATTATAATTAATAAAATATATGAAAATAATCTCAGAACCAAGGATGTTTGGGTGGAACACTTTCCCTTACTCTCAGTTTCCTCCAGCAAAAAATGTTCCATAGCCCACCTTTGGTCTCTTTATTTCCCCCTTGGGGAGCTGGAGAGACTTACCAGGTTGCCCAACCTGAGAATGAAAGCAGACCGAGCTTGGCCCTCATCACTTGGAACGGTCTGTCTTGAGAGTTCTCACCGCTCCCACATGGTAGAAGTCTTCCTGGAGATTGGCAGGGAATTCTGTTGAATTCTAGAGTCTAGTATTAGCAGACCTCAAGACTTATTTTTTATCTGGTCCATTTTTTGTCTCCAGTTACACTGGACGTTTCAGAGATATACTTCATATGGAATACAGAAAGCCTCCCGAAGGCCTGTGGGAGAGGAGGGCATGTTGACATACAACTCCTAGCCCATCCAAGTGGGACAGGAAGTCTGATACTTGGTTTAGTGGCAGCTGTGTTAAGCCTTACTCCCAGCTTGTTCCTGGGCCGCCTGGCTTAGCAACTGCTGCACATTTCTTTTAACTCTGGTAAGTCTCTCCAGATTATATATATATATATTTTTGTTTGTTTGTTTAATTGAAATATAGTTGTGATGAGCACTGGGTGTTATATGTACATGTTGAATCACTAAATTGTACCCCTGAAACTAGTATTACACTATCTGTTAACTGTAATTTAAATAAAAACTCAAAGAAAGAAAGAAGTTTAGTTACATACAATACTCTATTAGTTTCATGGGTCCAGAGATTTGACCTTTATATACATTAAGAAGTGATTAGTATGTCTAGTTACCATCCGCCACTATACAAAGTTATAACAATATTATTGACTATATTCCCTATGTTGTACTTTGGGACGTACACATTTAACAAGTTTCACAGGTTATGCTCTTTATTTAAAAGTTTGAGAACTATTACAATGGAAATACCTCTTTTATTCCATAATACGCCACAACCCTGTCCTCACGTAAGAGCACTTGAGATCTCTCAAGGAAGTTTCAAAAGCCTTCCTCATAAGCATGTATGTCTTCCAGTAAATACGTCTTCATTAGTATATTTAGATAAATAAACAAATAATTATAAATTATATATAAACATATAGAAATTAATAAATATATAAATACATTAGTAACTTATAATATTATATTTAATTTATAATATTATATATATGAATTAGTAATATAAATAGATACGTTTTAAAATAAACAAATTTCCATTTTCCATCCCAGTACTGTTTCTTAGTTGGCTATCCATGTATAATCTAATAAGGGTCTGTGAAACCCCTAAAATGTATTAAATTTTGCATGCATGTGAATATGTGCATTTTCCTAGAAAGAGTGTAGATTTCAATATTTCTTTGGGGTTCTACAATCCAAATTATTCTTGGAGTCGCAAAATTAGAAGATAATGTCTATCCAGAAAGACTGATTTGTTCTCAACAACTCTTTTGGTTGCCAAAACATGACAAGGTACAAGGCTTCACAGTGAAACTTTTGTTAAAGGGCCTTACGTGTCTACATGTTATTCTCTGTAATTAAACATCCCTTGACTAATTTGTATTAAACATGCTTGCCTTCTTAACTCCCCATGCTATGTGCTTTATACAAAGAGACAGCAGAAGAACAGGAAAGTTTGAACTCCATTTGCAATGTCAGTTAGCTCTGGGGAGCAGAGGTGTCATGGCTTTTCTGAGGAATAAATTAACTCTAACATTTTCTCTGATGAGAGTCACAGATTCATCTGATACCAGGTGCAGAAAGAAACCTTTGAAACCCTAGATGGATTAAGAATAAGGGAGGACCCCAGGGCTCAAAGCAGATGCTGTAAGTAATCATAGAGACAGGAATTTTAATCAGTTCTTCTGTTTTTTGGAGACAATTCTGTTTCCTGGATCAATAGGAAGCCGTTGGGTTCTTGAATCACACAGGTGTGGCAATATACTGTCCTACCCTTTTGACCTGGGGAAATTTGGAGCCCAGCGTCTACATCTTTTCTATCATTTAAAGTCATCTAGAAAAAACTACTTGTTTGTTTTTAAAAATAGTAATCCTATTAACATATAATTTTTTAGGCTTTGGATTTAAACAGAGGGGTTTTAGAGGGAGTTTTTAGGGGGGTGGGGAAGATTACATTACTTCTTCCAAATCTTCAATATGATACAAATATTTAATACATGAAGTTGATGAGTATTATATGCCAACACGTGTAACACAGTTTCTATGTAGTGCCTATTTGGTGTTCCTTCCCTTCCCCTTACCAAGCTGAATGGAAGACTAAACATTTTTAAAGATCTGAATTTCATTCCGGTAGTGTGGTAGGCAGTTTCTAAGATGGCCCTCAATGATCCCCAACTCCTAGTATCTATGACCTTGAGTAATCCCCACCCTTAAGTATGGGCTGAAGGGAGGGACTTCCTTTTGAATGACAGAATATGGTAAAAGTGATAGGATGTCACTTCTAAGATTAGGTAACAAACAACTGTGCCTTCCATCTCTCTCTCTCCCTCCCTCTCCCTCTCCCTCTCCCCATCTTTCCCTGCACTGGAGGAAGCAAACTGCCATATTGTGAGTAACTCTACAGACATGCCCGCGTGTCAAGGAATGGATCTATGGCTGATAATCGGCAATGCTCTGAGGCCTGCCAACAGCCATGTTAGTAAGCTTGGACACAGAATTCACCCTAACTGAGTGTGGAAGTAACTGTTGCCCCAGCTAATACTTGTTGACCAGAGTGTTAAGAGAGACTAGTAGCTACAGGACTCAGCTCAACTGCACCATCGCCCTTGGTCAACATGAACTGTAAGGTACAATTGTTTGCTGCTTTAAAATACTTAGGTTTGGGGCATTTCGTTATGTAGCAGTAGTTAACTAAAATAAATAGAAAGAAAGCATCATTCACTGTCATGAGGGAGGAAAAGTTGTTTCTCTGGACAGTGGTGACCCATTCAAACTGATTGTATAAACCTGTGGATTTTACAACAAAAAATGATTACAGAGGCATTGAAGTTGAAAGGATGAGATGGACATACAAAATCAGCAAGGCAACTTTTTCAGACATCACTTGTGTTACTACCCCAGCTTCTAGTATGTAAATGATGATAGTTTAATATTTGTTAAACTGTTAATATGTACCTGAGTCTATGTAAAGTGCTTTATATAGATCATTCCACTGAATCCTCACACTCAGTCCAAGTGTTACTATGGACATTTTACAGATGAGAAAACTAAGATGAATATAGGTTAAATATCTTTCCCAGTCTGCACAGCTAGGATCTGAATCCGGGTCCTCTTGAAACTAAGCTCGTATTTTGAAGCACAGCACTCTTAAGTGACCTAATAAGGGCTGGCGTCAAGTGCATACATGGCTTTCTTTGCCAAGTCCATTCAATGATAATAGGAAAAATCATTTTCCAAAGTGCAGCAAATCCTAATTAACTCTATTAAACTAACCTGTGATTGCTTCACTGCATTCATAAAAATACACAGACTATCAGAAAGAAATGTATTCCATTCACTTGTAACAACTTTGTGTACGGTAGTGGTAGTTACACACCACCACGAGATTTTAGAATTACATAGACTGACATGTAGAACATATATGATAATGACATTTAAATGTTTTGCTTTGCACTTTTCCTTCTCTTGCTTAGAAGAGCATTTTTGACCAGAATCATAGAATTATAATAGAAAGAGAAGTGGTCTTTTCAACCAGTCCAACAATTTCATTTGACAAGTAAGAAAATGGAGGACTTTATTTGCTGATAGTCACATAACTCGTTAATGGTAATAAAAATTAGAACCAGATCTACTGAATCATAGTCCAATTAACAATCCAGTGTTGTGTATGCTCCAGTAAATTCTTCAGTACTGAAAATTCATCAGTTTCATTTATTTTCCCAATCAAAAAGTGGAATCATATTAACCAAGAATGAATTATTAAGCTCTCTTTGGAGGCCAATATAAAATTTATATTGAAATACCAACAACAAAGCTAACAGCTAATTCTTCAAGAGAAATAATAGAATTTTGATCATTTTGGAAAGTTATCTTTTAAGGTGCTTAAAGAAGATACTTCCCAACCTAGAATTCTACACTCAGTAAAAAATCCTTCAAAAATGAAGATTAAGATTAAATTCCTATTTTCAGGAAGCTAATTTATCACTAGCAGGAGTTTTCAGGCAAGAAAGAAATACAGTTCTAAGCAGAAGCACAATCAGGTAAGAAGGAATAAAGATGGAAAAGGCTAAGTAAACTGGTAAAAAAAAAAATGAGTCTTGACTACATAGATAATCATAATAATGATTTCAAGGGCCTAAAGTATATTTTGCATTAAAAAGCATGACAGCAGTTGTACAAAGAAAGAAGATATTAAGTGTCCTAAAGCTTTTCACATTTTTTTCTGGTAGTTGTTAATAAATGTATTCAAGGTGGATTTAATAAGTCAAAAATACACATATGTAATCCCTAGACTAACTGTTAAAAGAATGATAACACAGTGTATAATCATGTGCTAAAGAGAAGAGAAAAATGAAAATTTTCAAATGTTTGAATATTCCAATACTTATTAAGAATTTAATTTTTTTGGTATTTATTTATTCTGAGAGAGAGAGAGAGAGAAAGAGAGAGCAAGTGGGGGAGGGGCAGAGGAGAGAGGAACAGAGAATCCCAAATAGGCTCAGTGCTGTCAGCACAGAGACCAATGCCAGGCTCAAACTCATGAACTGTGAGATCATGACCTGAGCCAAAAACAAGTTGGACACTTAACCAAGTGAGCCACCCAAGTGTCTCTAATTTGTTTTTGGTTTTTTTTTTAAAGAATTTTTTGGTAAGGTTTATTTATTTTGAGAGAGTGTACAAGTGGGGACGGGCAGAGAGAGAAGAAGAGAGAGAATCCAAAGCAGGCTCCATGCTGCCAGTGCAGAGCCCCATGTAAGGCTCAAACCCATCAACCATGAGATCATGACCTGAGCCAAAATCAAGATTTGGACACTTAACCAACTAAGCCACCCAGCTGCCACCCTAATTTGTTTTTTAAAAGCCTTTACATAATTAAATAAGCCCAGATGGTTTCACTGATGAATTCTTTAAAAACAGTTAAGGAATTACTAATTTCAAGAAGGCAAGTTTGTTTTAACATTTAGGACTCAATCAACATAATTAACCATATTAATAAAACTAAGAAAAGTTATTTAATCATCTCAAATGTGCAGAAAAACATATTCATTAAAATTCAATGAGTACTGATGATACTTTTAGCTGACTATGAATAGGAAGCTATCTTTAAAAGCAGCTTAGGGGTGTCTGGGTGGCTCAGTTGGTTAAGCATCCAACTTCAGCTCAGGTCATGATCTCACAGTTTGCAAGTTCGAGCCCTGCATCAGGCTCTGTGCTGACAGCTCAGAGGCTGGAGCCTGCTTCGGATTCTCTGTCTCCCTCTCTCTCTGCCCCACCTCTGTTCATGCTCTGCCTTTCTCTCCCTCAAAAATAAATAAAACATTACAAATTTTTAAAAATAAAGTAAAAGCAACTTACAAGACAGATAATACTTAATGTTGAAATTTTGATTGTTTAGTCTTTTAGATCCAAAGTGAAATAAGGATGCTCCATTATCATTACTTCCATTTAACCTTTTGCTGGATGTCTTAAGATAGTGCAATAAGGCAAGAAAAAGAAATAAAAGTAAATAGACTGGAAAGAAAGAAATAAAAATGTGATAATTTGCAGACAACATGATTTTGTACATAGAAAATCCCCAGTAACCTGTAAGTTATTAGAATTAATAAATGAATTTAGCAAAGTTACTGGATCACACAAACATGAGACCACTATTAAAAAGTTTCTATATGGGGCACCAGGGTGGTTCAGTCGGTTAAGCATCTGACTTCAGCTCAGGTCATGATCTCACGGTTCATGGGTTCGAGCCCCGCATTGAGCTCAGAGCCTGGATCCTGTTTCGGATTCTGTGTTTCCCTCTCTCTCTGACCCTACCCTGCTCACGCTGTCTCTCTGTCTCGGAAATAAATAAAACAGGGGCGCCTGGGTGGCTTAGTCGGTTAAGCGTCCGNTTGGCAAAAGACATGAGCAAGTACTTCTCAAATGAAGATATACAATGGGTCACTAAGCATGTGAAAAGATGCTTAATGTCAGTCAGGGAAATGCTAATTGAACCATACTCACTGGAATGGCTAAAATGAAAAGTGATCCTGAGATTATCAAATATTGGCAAATATATGAAGCAATTTAAACTCATTCACTGCTAGTGTATATGGATAAAACCACTTTAGAAATAATTTGACATTACCTACTAAAGGTTGGCATGTGCATACTCCATGCATATTAGTTTTTTATTGCCACAAACTTAGCAGCTCAAAACAACACACATCTATTATTTTACATTTTTAAGATGGGGAGTCTGAGAACACCTTGGTTACATTTTTGGTTCTGGGTCTCACAAGGTTGCAATCAAAGGAAACATTTGGACTGTATTCTCATCTGGAAGTTCAACTGGGGAAGAATCCACTTCAAAGAGCATTCAGGTTGTTGGAAGAATTTGTTTGTTTGCAACCTTATGACTAAGGACCGCAGGTTTTGCTGGGGACAGAGGGGTGGGGGGAGGAGGGAATGTTGGCTAGAGGCTAGCTTTAAGTCTTGGAGGCCACCCATAGTTCCTTGCTAAAGGGTGTTTTCTTAACATTGTTGCTCATTTCATCAAGCCAAAAACAGAACCTCTTGCTCCACTCTGCTCATCCGTACCATGGCATAATCACAGGAGTGACATGTCACCTTTACCACATAATGTAACCTAATCAATGGAGTGACATCTCATGACTTTTACCATATGATATTGGTTAGAAGCAAGCTATAAGTCCTATCCTCATTGTGGGAGTGCTGGAGATAACATGAAGACATGGATACCAGAAGGCAGAAATGACTGAGGGTAACCTTACAGTCCATCTGCCACACTGTGTCCAAACAATTTGACTACTGGACTTGTGATCCAGTAGTCAAACATTCAACATCCAATATTCACAACATCCAAACATCCAACATTCACAACAGCATTATTTTAAATGTCAAAAACTATAAATGACCCAAATGTCCATCAACAGTACAATGTATACATTTATGTATACATAAATCATGGTATATTCTAATAATAGAAACTATATACGAATAAAAGAAATAAACTATTGTTTCACTCAAATATAGGGCTAAGTCTCTTAGACAAAATGATGAGCAAAAGTACTTGTGGTATAATTTCATGGATGTACAACTCAAAAAGTGGCAAAATTTGTTCTAGAAATAAAATCAGTGCTGTTTTTAGGGAGAATGACTGGTAATGGCTATACAAGAGGCTTGGGGGGGTAAAATAAATATTTATATCTTGGTCTGAGTGTTGGCTACATGGATGTGTACACCTTGCAAAAATGTATCAAGCTGTACACCATATATATATATATACACTCCATATAAAACTTCTCCAAATCTCTGAGTTATTTTAATTCCCTACACAAAAACATCCACTATTTCTGATTCTTCATCACTTTAAGACTTTCCCTTCTTAAATTTTTCCAAGAAAAAATAAGAGTAGAATTTGTGAATGGCCAATATTAAGGTTTGAAACAAAAGGAAGAGGCAACTGGCCACCAGCTTCTCTTCCGTGTGACACTTGCTTCCTTGTTTCAGGCATCAGGTTTTCTCTCGCTTCATAATCATGATTCTCTGCTTCCAGAGATCTCAGGATCCAACGGTTAGAGTCTCCTACTTGGCTGTTCAGCAAAGTGACCATTCAACCAAAAGCACTGTGGCTAGGCTTTGGGAAGGGCAATATCATCAAAGGATAACAGAAAAAAAAAATCTCTCCTTAGAGGTTTATGGATGAATGGAAAGAACCCCCAAGTGTTATGAAACATGAACTAAATACTATAAGAGATGGAGGAAGGAAACACTTTATATAGAGAATACAGGACTGTCTCCTCAAAGGAAGTGTTATGCAAACTGGTATTCCAAGCTGAGTGGGAGATTCTCTGAAAGACATGGTCCCACAGCAGCTAACCTTTAAGTGTATACTACTTGCTGGGCACCTTTCCAAATGTGCACCCTCTCTCTCTCTCCATATATATATAATGTGTGTGTGTATAATTAATGTACTTAATTTCCTATCATTTTAAGAGGTAGACACTATGTTGGCAACTGTTACAGATGAGGAAATCAACAAAGAAGTAAAAATAACTTGCGCAAGGACACAAGCTGGAAGTGGATACGTAGAAGTTTGAAAAGGAACTCTGCAAGTCTGTGCTTTGCGACAGCAATAATGACAGTACTGCCTTCTGGAAGAGTCTGGCCTCCTTTGAAGAGCAAGCATCAGAGCATGGCTTAATGGCAAGGGAAGAGGCTGGCATGGTAGCAGGGATGATAGCATCATTCCACAAATGACGTTTGGACCTGATTAAGTGGGAGCCATTAAACACTTTAAGGCATGAGTTTAATATGATTTTTATTTAGAAGGATTACTTTAGGGTCGCCTGTGTGGCTCGGTTGAGCATCTGACTTTGGATCAAGTAATGATCTTGCAGTTCATGAGTTTGAGCCTCGCATCGGGCTTCCTGCTCTCACCACAGAGCCCGCTTTGGATCTTCCATCTCCCTCTCTCTGTCCCTCCCGTGCCTGCGCTTCTCTCTCTCAAAAATAATAAATAAAACATTTTTTAAATTTTTAATTATTTTTGAGAGAGAGAGAGTGCGAGCAGGGGAGGGGCAGAGAGGGAGAGGGAGACACAGATATTAAGCAGTCTCCAGGCTCTGAGCTGTCAGCACAGAGCCCAGCGTGGGGCTCGGACTCACAAATGGTGAGATCATGAGCCGAAGTCTGATGCTACTGAGCCACGCAGGTGCCCCAATAAAACATTTTTAAAAATTAAAAAAAAAAAGGAAAGATTTCTTTAGTAACAATTGGGGTGGAAGGTAGTGGCACAAGATGGGAACCTAAAGTAATAATCTGGGCCAGAAATAAATTAAGACCTCTTGCAAGAAAGCAGTGAGAATAGGGATGAAGAAGAATGTTCAGAAGTGGTTCACAAAGTGTGGGCAGCTTTACCCAGAACCTGTTAGAAAAAGGTATTTTCAAGCCTGACTTTAGACAAATGAATCAGAAGCCTTAGCAATAAGGCCCAGAAATCCGAGTTTCACTCGGATCATTCTGATTCCCACCACAGGGTCAGGACCACAGGCCTAGATGATTAGTTTTTAATCGAGAGTCCACGACAGATTCATTGGGAAGGTTTTCAAGACCCATTACTCCTCCACCCACCCATTCTAATTTAGTAGATCTGGTGAGGTATGTTTTCTTGGAAGCTTCGTGGGGAATGCTGAGACAGCCCTGGAACAAGAATGGAATCATCTGGTTCTGGACTCTTCCACAAGCAAAGATACACCCGCCTTTCACAGAGTAGTCTCTGCTTCCGAAAACTGAGAGCATCTCGCTGATGTCTCCACCTGAGACTCTCTACGTCCAAACCTTTACCTGGGGTTGGGCTTTTGTGTCTGCCCATGTGCACAGGGACGACCTCCTCCTCTGATTCATATGCTGTATGACCTTCTGAAGTCGGTAGTCCGTCTAGCAAATAAAAACAGGAAGAGTGGCACATCCTCTAAACGTTTATGTCTGAAATGTGTCAGATAATGGTTTCAGAGTGAATGATTCAGTCTCTAATAATAACACTGTATTAGCCAGTGAATCCAATTTAATCTGAATTCGTGGGAATCTTCAAACAGTTTTATACTTGTCGGTACTGAAATTTAACAAGCAAACAAACCAGCCACAGAAGCGAGGCAGGCAGCTGTAGAAAGCTTAGCTCCAGAGTGGCCTCATTTCATACCTGTCTCCCTCCATCACCCGGTTCATCTTTCAGTGCCTCCTTAGGCCAAGTGAGTCTATTTCTTCTGGGCATACACAACTGCCTGCTCTGGAAACATGGGACCCATGCAGACATTCCCTTTGATTGTTGAAAGTTTCAGAGCCCATACTAACTCTGGGGCAGATTCTTCTGCCTCAGAGGCTCCCCAGAAGTTTGGCATAAAGTCCAAACTCCTCAAGGGCTTATAACAGGGTGACCATGTAATTTAATCTCCAATTCAAATTATTTGAGAATGAACAGGGGGTGCTAATAATAATTAGAGAGGGAGAGGAGTGCCGGGGTGGTTCTGTCCGTTAGATGACTGACTCTTGGTTTCGGCACAGGTCATGATCTCACCGTTCGTGGGATCAAGCCCCACATCGGGCTCTGTGCTGACAGTGTGGAGCCTGCGTGGGATTCTCTCTCTCCCTCTCTCTCCACCCCTTCCCTGCTCAAGTACATGCATGCTCTCTATCTCTCTCTCAAAATAAATATATATTTTTTTAATTTTGAAAATTTTTTTTAAAACTTGGAGTGGGACAGTGGGTAAACTGGGACAGGACCCCATCAACAGGGATATGCATCAGCCTCGGCATGTAACAGTTGGGGATCCAGCCCCTAGGGACACAGCCAGCACTTCATTAACGTCTACCTTGTGACAGACACGACCGTATATTCTTTCTAGTCAGTATTCTGCCGTGTTTTATCACCATTATTTCACGTATGAGGAAACAAAGATATCCGATATTTTGCAGAACCTCTTGCAAACAGAAAGAGGTGAATCAGAAGTCAGAAACTGATCTCTTTGCTGTCTGTATCTAAACTTTTCCTCTGATGGGTGTTTTCCTGAATACCTAATAACTTTCCAAAATAGAATAAAAGAGGATTATTCCAATCCCCATGTATACCAAAGCCTGTTTTCCAAAAGTGTCTATATAGCTCTCTTTCTGAGACACAAATCTCAGAAGTTTATAACATAACTCAAAGAAAATTAAATAGAAGTATATAAAGTAAAAAAATATATATATGAGTTCCCCTCTGCCGCTACTCCCTGCTAACCCAGTCATCTTCTCAGAGGTAAATGCTGTTGGCAAAATCCCATTTATACATCTGAAAGATTTTAAGATGAAAACAAATGTGGGCTTCTCTTCTGTCCCACTTATGTGAGATGTACTATAAGACCGTTCTTAACCCTCCATTAAGAAGCCTGGACAATTTAAAGCCAAAGATACAAAGTGCTTCTGCCTATAAATCTGCTGACATTCAAAAAAAGTTCCCATTCATTCTTCAATTAAAAACTAAAGGACACTTACTAATAAACTTATGAGAGTGGAAGGAACAATATACATTTCATGCTTAGTAAATTTTGTCCCTGAGATTGGCAGCTTCAAAGAGTTCAAACTATAACCATCAAAGACTTCACCTGTTATGTGGAAGTTAAAGTGCTTTTTTTTTGACTCCTAGATGTGGGTGACCATGAAGAGCCCCAACACTTCCATGAATAACCTGGGTCATTGCACTATTACTCACCTATCTGAACGTCAGCTTTCTAAGTAAAAAATCAAAAAGCCTAAAACCCTGTGTATCTACATGACACTAAGGCACTGGTGACCCCAGACTGGGGTGGGGGAGCTCCTCTTTCCTGCAGGGGTGCATCCAACAACCATTACCACACTCTCTCCCTCTTTTATCTACCAACCAGGCCGTTTTCTCTAAGGCAGAAAAAAAACAAACTTCCAAACCTGCTGCAGAATTACTGAACTCTGGAGAGGATCTCAGCTCTCCCTTTACCCACCCACCAACCACTGGATGCTCCCACAGAGATTCACATCGAGAAGAAGAGAAATACAGTTTAAAAAATGGGCACATCCTTTCCACTCCTGAAGTGTTCTTCTTGTCTTCTTAGAGGTCAAAAGAATATAACCCTTGGGCGCTCTTCGCCTGTTTATTCATTAAGAAGGTCCTTATGTGATTGGTAAGTCTCGGAAGAATAAATGATATGTTTACTAGTCAACTCCGGCTGCTATAATAAAATACCATAGACTGGGTGACTTAAACAACAGACGTCCATTATCACAATTCTAGAGGATGGAAAGTTCAAGATTAAGGCGACAGCCTATTTTGTTCCTGGAAAGAGCTCTCTCCCTGACTGGCAGATGTCTACCTTCTCACTATGTTTTTACACAGAAACAAACCCTTTTATGTCTCCCCTTAAAAAAGGGTCCCCTCACCCACCTGCTATGATCTTATCTGAACTCCTTTACTTCCCAAGGGCCCATCTCCACATAGCACTTCATTAGGGGTTAGGGAGTCAACATAGGGACTTGGGGAAGAGGAACACAGCTCACTCCATAGCAGTGTGCTCAGCTCAATCCTTTTCCTGATCTTGGGAGTGGGCCTGCCCACCAAAATTATGAGTCTTCTTATATTCCTTCATGCTGTAAGCCTCACTGAGCCAAGGCTGATAAGTTGCCTGATTCTCGAGTCTGGTATTAACAATTCCATTTGATTCATACACCTAAAGCCAGGCCCTTCATCCTGGTCTTTATCTACAATAAAAGTGATATTCCAGGCCCATTTCACTTTGTGTGGTCCTATTAGCTACCACGACCAATTCCCCCTTCCCTGTGACACATGTAAGATTGTGAATGTCTTCAATCATATGCTCCAACTGAGTGTTTAGGTTCTTTGAGGGTATTTCTCCCTCCCTGTGAGCACACATTCGTGTGTGTGTGTGTGTGTGTGTGTGTGTGTGTATGTGTGTTGGAGAAGAAACTGGCAGTAGTGGTTCATCCATGAGTGCATCCATAACTATACTTGGTTTATGTTCTGCACACACACTACAAGCCCTCACGGGCAGCGATCTGACAGTGTAGCACGAGCCTGCCTTCCTATAACACATCCTCCACAACATATGCCTCTCGAGAACTGAGAGACTATGTGCATGACTCACCAATATCCAGGGGTAAGGTCACTGGTAGAAAAATTGAGTAAATAAGGCACACATCCTTCTCAGAAAGACACAGCCGCCAAGAGGAATCCAAAGGGTCAATCATTTCAGTAAGGATGCATTCAGGCAAAAGTCACAGAAAAACCTTGACTCAACAGATTAATACATTAGGGAACATTTTTATTGCAAATAATAAGATAGAGAGGACAGCTCCCAGATTGATTTGTTCAAGCAGTTTATTTAAATATCGGGATCTCTTTTTACTTTAAACTCAACAGTGTGTCCCTTACTCACGGTAGCCTCTCTCGTGGTCACTAAGTTGTTACAACTGCCCCAAGCATCTCATCCATCCAGAGGTGACCAGATGCAGTAGAAAGAGGGACACATCTCTTCTTGTGTATCCTTTTTTGAAAACAAATCTTTCACCCAAAGGCCTTAGTCAACTTCTTACATTTAAGGATCCCAGGACTTCCTCATGTTCCCCTCCCTAAACCTACCAGTGGCAAAAGGTAATGGAAATATTATGATTCACTTGAGCAAATCAGATTCTATACCTGAGTTACAGTGGAAAATCAGGACTCAACCAGCAAGGAAGGAGAACATATTTATTGGTTTGGTAACCAGTAGTGTCTGTTACATTTCCCAGTCAGAACTGATGGATAATGTAAGAATATGTTAATCTCAACAGAATGTGGGCTCAGTTCTAATACCTCTCCTCCACCCCCACTGCCCTCATGTGTGCCTGGGGACTTCAAGGTAGATTGGAGACAAGGACTAAAAAACATCTGGGATGTTATCAACTGCATCAGCGTATTGAGATAGGAAGGCAGCGATCGCATTTAATTAAATTATGTAAATCCTTTCCCAAATGGCTGGCGCTCTTGTTTCCTTTCATAAATGGATAAAATGAACAAATAAATTATAGGACTACTCAGATTCCTTTCCTTGGGAGCTGTCACATGGTCCTTGTTAACGAACACAGGGGCAGATATAGAGCAGTGACTTTAATAGAATTTCAGGAAGACAGTAGCCCGGCCAGCCCAGACTGAGGTTTAAATTAGATGTGCTTCTACCAACACAAGAGAAAATCATTTAGTTGCTCTGACAGCTCCTTTGCTGCAACCATTTATGTAGAGTATACACAATTATTCAAGAAATGTTGGCGGTGATGTTATTCATATTAATTAGATAAGAGCCATCTGAGAATGCTAAAATATATCCCATTTTCAGCTAATAATTAAAGACTATTGCATAATAATCAAGCTCGTGAAACATTTCCTTAAACATTTCAATTTCCATTGACCATATTAATTACATTTAAGTAATAATAAAAATATCTGATGTTCCTGCCTTTTTTTCAGCTATGATGTGAAAAGCCAACTTGCGGATAGCCTAAACAGATCAAAGTGACAGGTTTCTAGCTAGTGCTCCTGGTATATGGAAGGCAGAGTGATATGACATAAAAGTAAGATTTCAGGAGAGAAGACTGACTTTAGATTTCATCTCTGCTACTTAACTCTTTCTTACACAGGTCAATCAATTACTTCCAAAGTGCACAATTATGAAGGGGGAATAATCTATTGTATAGGTTGCTTGTATTAAACACTCAGTGCAGTGCCTGGCATGTAATAGGTACTCGGGGATAATAGATATTAGTATTTATAAGGGATATGAAACCATTTACATATACTTGTCCTATTAGGCTAAGTAATCTAAACCTAGAAATACAAGTAGCATCAACGTTATTTTTCAACCATGTAAACTAAATTTTCTAAACTGGTAAGAATTCAGACCACACATTCAAAAGATCAAACTTGGACTCTCCTATGATGGTTAATTTTGTATGTCAACTTGGCTAGACCACTGTGCCTAGATATGTGCTCAAACACTATCCTGGATGTTTCCTTAAGGATGTTTTTAGATGAGACTAACATTTGAATCAGTGGGCTTTCAGTAAAGCAGGTTCTCCCCCTACAGTCCCCCACCAAAATGTAGGTGGGCCTCATCTCATCAGTTGAAGGCCTGAATAGACCAAAAGACTGAGCTCCCTTGAGCAAGAGGGAATGAATTCCACCAATGCATAACCTTCAGACTTGAACTGCAGCATCAGCTCATCTTTAGTCTTCAGCATGCCACTCACCCTGCAGATTTTGAACTTGTCAGCCTCCATAATCACTGGAGCCAATTCCTTAAAATCAATTTCTTCTACATATAAGAACATCTTATTGGTTCTCCTTCTCCAGAACCCTTACTAATATACCTCCTAAGGCAAACACCTACCTCCACCAGCCCCCCCCCAACAGAAACCAAAAAGCCTATCATGTGTTAGACCAGGACAGCAATTGCCTATCATATGTCAGACCATGATAGCAGTTGACAATGTGATGTTAGCATCATGGTCCTCCCTACCATATTTGCTAGGCTCTGCTCCCACCACGCATGCCCCTTGACATTGGATAAAAGGCAAAGTAAATTCTGTGTACCTTCCTTGAGAACCAGAGCCATAATCTACTACTCTTGTTAGTCTCCTTAAAAAGGAAATTTAGTCTTTGCAATACCAAAAGTTTAAAGCTCTATTTACTAATTTCTCCAAAACGTGTATTTACATTAATAATATCCACTCATTTTATCTCCATTTCAGAATTCACTAAAGTTTCCTTGTCCAAATGTATTGTCTAACCTCTCAGGTTCTCCATTGTCTCCTGCCCTTTATCTCTCTCTCTCTCGCTCTCGCTCTCTCTCTCTTCTGGTATACTGCCAGGTGTTACCTCTATTTAGTTTTCTTTTTTCCCTAAGGAAGAGAGCAACTCGCTAGAGGAATGTATCTATAATTTCTAATGGCAAAATTGGGTCCACTTTTGAGCTAATTTATGGGAATATGCCTGCCCCTTAAAGATAGGAATACTCTTTTGGAAGTGGTCTATGGCAGGTCAGGATAAAGTTTATAAAGTTAAAGTGGGTTATTTCATTAAAAAGAAGGACAAGGGAGGAGGGAAATGGGAATTTTTTTCTTTTTTCTCTGGGGAAGAATTCTAGGGGACTTCATGATTATCCAGTCCCAGAAGTTTATCTCTTTGAACTCAGTTTATGTTCATAGAAACCAAATTCATGGTCAAACTGCATATCCTGTACAGAGTGCTCGTGATGAATACAGTTTAGATGAACACAAATGTCTACAAGTGAGTCAACAGTCAGCTGTACTGGGAACTGTTCCCACAAGCTTATGTGATAAACAGGTCACCTGGATACTAACAAGGTCTTAGGACCTTGTATTTACCCCTGAATCCTCCACAGGCTCAGCTCTCAATGAAATCATGGATTATTTGGGAATAACACATTTGTGCTCCACTTTACCAGGAAGGATGAACAGAGACACTCATACGAGACTTTAGAAACCCTGTTTTGGAATATCTACAGACAAAAACTACTCAAGGTGTGGATTTGGGGAACCATCTCTCTGAATATCTAAAATGTATCACATGTTTAGGCATAGCTTTGGAGGTTATCAAAACTGCATTAACCTTTTGAATATAACGTGAGTACTCCTATCTCCAGATTTTGGGGGGGAAATATTTGCAGCAGGCAAAATTTTAACAATGTTCCCCCAAGATTCTGTCTCCTGGTTATTCAGACATTGCCTAGGTCGGGCTGTGATGAGGATTGCAGATATAATCGAAGTTATGGATTAAATTAGGGAGGGTAGCCTGTCTTGTCCAGGGGAGCCCAATCTAATTACGTGACTCATTGAAAGCGGAGTTTCTCCAGCTAACGACAGAGAAGAGCTGGGGCAGAAGAGATGAGTCAGGTCTCTGACTCATCTAACTCTTCTTACTCAGGAAGACTCAGGGGGAGCCACAGTGGACCCTCCTGCTGCAAATGACCCCCGGCCAACGGCCAGCAAGGCAACCGGGACCTCACTCCTACAGCTACACAGAACTCAGTTCTGCCAACAGACTGAACGACTCTGGAACCACATCTTCTCCCAAAGCCTCTGATCAAAGCCTAGAGCATCCAGAGCCTTTGATTTCAGTCCTGTGGGACCTGGAATAGAGCTCTTGGAGCCCCTGGATTCCTGACATACAGAACTGTGAGATAATAAATCCGTGTGGTTTCAAGCTGCTAAATTTGTATCTTCCCCTTCCTTGAATAATTCTCTCCCCTCTAGAGGAGCAAATGAGGTTTCCAGAGGATCCACAAGATAGAGACACTCTTTGCCTTGCAAATGCATCCTATAAATTTAAATTAGCCAAGAACAAATTATTCAAATTAGTATTTTTCCCTAAAATCAGATTGGTAAAAACACACACACACACATTTATATTGAGAAGGCATGCTCCAAATTCTCACTCTGCAATTTACTACTTTCTAAGACTTTGGACACAACTGTAATCCCTCACAACATAGTTACCATATGGGCAGATGAGGGAGAATATACTTACATCATAGTGTCATCGTAAGAACTAAAAATGTTTTTTTAAAAATCTGTCACCTGGGTGGTTTGGTCCATTAAATATCCAACTCTTGATTCTGGCTCAGATCATGCATTATCTCACGGTTCATTCTCCCTCCCTCTCTCTCTCTGCTCCTCCCCCACTCACATGCACGGGTGCGCTCTCTCTCTCCCAAAATACGTAAATAAACATTAAAATAATGCACCCCTTGGGGCAACTGGTTAGCTCACTTAACTAAGCATCTGACTCCTGATTTAGGCTCAGGTCATGATCTCACTGTGGGTTCAAGCCCCACATCAGGCTCTGTGGTAACAGTGCAGAGCCCGCTTGGGATTCTCTCTCTCTCTCTCTCTCTCTCTCTCTCTTTCCCCTTCCCCTGCTCACATACTCTCTCTCAAAATAAAGTTAAAAATTTTTTTAATGTATCCCTTATTTATGAAAGATTTTTAAATGGCTTTTAAAGATACAGAAGAATAAGAGTCTATTACCAAAATTAATCATTCTGTTATTACAGAAGTGACCTATATTTATTACAAAATGAAAAATGAGAAAAACTAGATGAGACAGATCTTTTTTAAAAAGAAATGAAAAAGATAAAAGCATAATTGGACATTTTAGAATAATTCCTGTCAATATTTTGGTTAGATATCCCTCCAGACATTCAACTTTTATATCATATAATGCATACACAATAAACTACGGGCATTAAAGAATGGCAGGGAAACTCATTCGTGGCTTTTCTTTATTTTCATCACTATAAAAAGATCAGAAAGAATGAGAATGGCTTCACTTTTTCATTCCCAGGGAAATCAGAAATTGAGTCTCACAGACTCAATCTGCCAACCTGCGACTTCTCTTCCAATCCCCTGAGGAGAGAAGTTTCACTTCACTGGGAAGAGAGGGTCACCTCGGTCCCTTGGGATGGGCGTCCTCTTGGATAGTAGAGAACAAGGCAGAGCACCTAAGGCCACAGTGATCTCTCAGGAGACTTACACCAGTCCCTGCAAAGGTCTTCTGTTATTATAAATCCCTGGTAACAATGTCAGATTACCTGCCACCTAACTATACAGAGGAGTGAAATTTGAAAATGTGGCATTTCTTATAGCCAAAATGTGGAGGAAAAATATCTTACTCATATAATAGTTTTACAAAAATTCCATAACCTGCTGTCTCCCTGGATAACAGCCTTTCTTCAGCTCAGTACATGTAGAGCTGCAAAGTCATTTTAATAGCTACATACTCTTTTGGATAGATGGCCCAGAATCTTTATTCATACCATAGTTGGAGACATTTCAGTTAAAACCAAATTTTCATCGCTGCAAACAGTTGCGCTGTCAAGCTCCATCGTCTTTCACATCATGAAAGGAGACATCAAGGTGACCTGTGTTTTACAAGGACCAATGCCAGGAAACTGAGAGGCACAACTGATGGAAGTCACAGCTAACCTTCTCACCTGCACGGAAGAAGGGAAGGTCTCCATGTTAGGTCTGCCACAAACATCGGGTCTCATACAGCTTTGTCCTATCTTGTTATCTGTTACTTATTTTTCAGAGCTGTTTAGTTCAGTTTCCTCAAAGAGAAGTCGCATCTTGAAAGCAAGGCAACAAATGTATTGCTTTTCATTGTCTCAGACTTTCTCCAGTGTTCAGCAAAGAGGAAGTGTATAAAATGTATAGAATGATTACTGCAGTCATACAGGTTCCCCCCGCTTTCCGGAAGTAGTGTGCTTCCATGAAAGCTTTTGTAAACTAAAATGGCACAGCAAAGAAGGAGTTACCATTAATGTATATGGAAAAAAACTCTGAATGTTCCTAAATTCAAAAAATCACCTCTCTCAAGCTTTTCAGATACCTTAGGCTACATCTTGTTAGCAGCTGCACAAGACAAACTGAGAGAAAGCACAGACTCTCACAGACACAGTTCAAGGCTCTGGTGGCTTAATGCTGAGATGGTGAGTGTAGTTTCTGCAGAAGGAGCTGGGTGGGACCACTCTCACTGCTCAGGGTACGTGCTGCCTCTGTAAGGGCTAACTGAAGCTACCTTTGCTTTTTTGCCTTTTCTCCTAAAAGAGAAAGCCCTCTGGGGTGCCTGAGTGGCTCAATCCATTGACCGTCCAACTCTTGACTTCGACTCAAGTCATGATCCTGGAGTCGTAAGATCAAGCCCTGCATTAAGCTATGTGCTGAGTGTGGAGGATTCTTAGGATTCTTGGGATTTTCTCTCTCTCTCTCTCTCTCTCTCTCTCTCTCTCTATCTTTCCTTCTGCCTCTCTCTCTCTCAAATAAAAAAAAAGAAAATCCTCATCAGATTTCTTTTAGTTAGTGAAAACAGTTGGTAATGTAGGTCCTTCATAAAAGCAGAATGGCATAATGCAAACATTCATAAAGCAAGGGATTCCTGTACTTGTTTTGTTGGCTAAACACACCTTAAGGTGAAAGGATCATTTCCTTTTTTCTTAAATGAGAATGTGACTTCCCTGTAAAATTATATTATGACTTGGCTGTCCCAAATCCACAAACCTGTGATGGTTCAGTGCTCTTTCTAATATCTAAGATATGATTCTGTGGCATGCACTTGCCCAATTGCTGTTTATCAAGGCAGGTGGACTATAAATGCACCTCCTGGCACCAACAAAGATGCCTGCTCTTGCCACAGAGCCTGTATGTATAGTTTTTGTGATTCTTCCCCTTCGTGGTTCAATAAACACATGTGCTATAACTTGATAGGCTCATGTTTTACTCTATTTTATTATTCAAACATTTTCTTTTCATGTTATCTGTTCCCAGTGGTTGATTTCCCTTAAATACATGAATTTATGTCTCCAAGCAGAAAATTCAAATACATTTAAATAAGTCTAAACATTGAGCAAGGCTTATTTTAAGGAGGGAAACCCCATGGATTGAATCTGGGTGGCAGTGTGTTGATAGAGTGCCAAGACAAATCAGTGAAATATCTCATCACGTTGTTCGCTGGTTAGACGTTCTCCCTTTCTCCCCTGGCTGGGATGCTTTTTCATTCGAGTGGCTTGTTAGCTAGAAAACTTCAGATGGATAGACTGTTGGTCCCATTGCCTGGCTTCTGGCCTCCTTTCTCCCCAAACTCCATAGGTGAGCAGCCACAGCGAGTTCTCAAGATTGGACAGTCATCAATTATCTTTGGGTAGTCAGGAATAAGCCCTGAGTGTAGATTCTAACTCTATCATCAATAAAACACATCATGTTGCGGCACCTGGGTGACTCAGTCAGTTAAGCGCCTGACTTCGGCTCAGGTCATGGTCTCACAGTTCGTGAGTTCAAGCCCTTCATTGGGCTCTGTGCTGACAGCTTAGAGCCTGGAACCTGCTTTAGATTCTGTGTCCCCCTCTCTCTCTGACTCTTGCCTGCTCACACTCTGTCTCTCTGTCTCTCAAAAATAAACATTAAAAAAATAAATAATAAAATGCATCATGTAAAAACACGATCTAGCTAAAATGTCTTAAAAGCTCCATATACCTAGGAGAAGAGGGAAGTAGCCAGGAGAAAATCAATAGTCGCAGAGGGTTAGCCCTGCCAGCACAGTGCTGTGAAGTGATACCATGGCTCCCCAACAAAATGACTGTCTTAACTTCACCTATCTGTGTCCCTTCAGTGGGGTCTCAGACGTTCACCTTCACACAAATTCTTCAAGGGGTGTAGAAGTCAGGAAAAATCACTGTGTTCTCTCTCTCCCTCTCAACATGTTACAGGTGTGTTTTCTATTTTCTAACTGAAGAGAGCTTTTTTAGAGTACTTAAGCATATCAGGTATTGTGTTATTTTCCATGAATTATTCATTAATTCTCACAGGAATTCTCTGAAATATGTATTACCATCTAGGTTTTGAGGATGCGTAAGCTGGGATGTAAAAAATAATAGTAAGTAACCTATCTAAATTCAGATGGTAAGTGGTGAACTTCTGGCTTCATTTTTTTTCTGACTTGAAAGCCCTCTTATTTGTTATCAATATTTTGCCGTGAAGTGATGTTATTTTAACTTCTTTCCTGATTTAAGGAAGTCTTTGAGAACCTAGTGAGTAAACACTGGAAGAACATACGTTACACAACAACAGAGTAGAACTAGACCTGGAAACGCCAAACTTGTTACAATGATGAAAAATGGAATACAACTGGAGCACCTGGGTGGCTCAGTGGGTTAAGCATCTGACTTCTATTCAGGTCATGATCTCACGATTCATGGGTTCAAGCCCCACGTCAGGCTGTATACTGACAGCTAGGAGCCTGGAGCCTGCTTCGGGTTCTGTGTCTCCCTCTCTCTCTGCCCCTCCCCTGCTCACACTCTGCCTCTTAAGAATAAATTTTTGGGGGGGGCGCCTGGGTGGCTCAGTCGGTTAAGCGTCCAACTTCGGCTCAGGTCATGATCTCACGGTTCATGGGTTCGAGCCCCGCGTCGGGCTCTGTGCTGACAGCTCAGAGCCTGGAGCCTGTCTTCGAATTCTGTGACTCCCGATCTCTCTGACCCTCCCCTGCTCACGCTGTCTCTATCTCTCTCTCAAAAATAAATAAAACATTTAAAAAATTAAAAAAAATAAAAGAATAAATTTTTTTTTAATGTAAAAACTTTTTTGTAAATAGAATACACTTAAAAAAAGATTTAACGTGTTTCAAGAAATGAAACAGGCAATCATAAATATGAGCTGGTAACAAACCATGAACATTTTCCAGTTTATCTTCTAGTCTACAGTAGTTTTATTCCTACCTCTCTTTGAATCCCTAACTCACCACAGAAAACTAAGTTCTCCTTACAGCATCAATTTTTTTTAAATCACAATCTTCAAACATATACAAAAATAGAGACAATGATATAACAATAATATAACAAATCTCCATTACCCATCAATAATGTACAGCAGCGGTCTACTTGTAGAAAGTCTTATTTGATAACATACCCCTCACTTTTCCTACTGAATTTTGAAGTAAATTCCAGACATCATTTTATTTAATCCATAAACATTTTTGTACTTATCTTTAAAAGATAATCGTTAAAAATATACTACCACAATACCCTTCTCACCCTTAAAAAAGACTCCTGTTTTCCTCAGTTATCTCATAATGTTACATTTTGTGATTTGTTTTCATCAGGATTCAAATGAGAGCCATACACTGTGATTGTTTCTATGTCCCTTAAATTTGTTTTAATCAACAGTTCATTCCTTCATCTTTTTTTCTCCTTTCTTGAAATCTATCTGTTGAAGCAACGAGGCATTTATCTTCTCTAGTTAATTACAATTTGAATGTTATTGATTGCCTCTCTGTGGTGTCATTTAACTAAACATTCCTCTATTTCTTATATGTTGTACATTGGTACTTAGATCTAAAGCCTTGATTCAAAGTTTTTTTGTCTTTGTTTTGTTTTTTTGGCATAATCTTTTATGGTAGTGTCGCATACTTCTATCAAGAGACATGTAATGTCTATTTGTCTCTCTTTTTTTAACAACTCATAATTACTGCATAGATCCATTACTTCAGTCTTCATTGCAAAAATAGCAGTATTCAATTCTGTCATTCTTTCTTCATTCATTGGTTCAAATGCATTTACAAAGAGAACTTTCTCTTACCAACATTTGATTACCTTGAAGCATGATACATAAAGGAAAGACAGGATAAAAGCTTGATACTGTTCTTTTTTTAAAGTTTAATATTTATTTTGGGAGAGAAAGGCGGAAAGAGAGGAGAGAGAGAGAATCCCAGCTCCACACCATCAGTGCAAAGCCCAATGTGGTGCTTGAACTCACAGAACGGTGAGATAATGACCTGAGCCGAAACCAAGAGTCGGATGCTCAATCAACTGAGCCACCCAGGAGCTCCAGAGCTTCATGCTACTCTTTTACCAAATTTCAAAGCAATGCATTCAATCCACAGCATTTTCCAAATATGCCAAATAACACCATTAAATTTTTTTTAAATATTTATTTTTGAGAGAGAGAGAGAGAGAGAGAGACATAGCGTGAGCAGGGGAGGGACTGAGAGAGGGAGACACAGAATCCGAAGCAGGTGCCAGGCTCTAAGCTGTCAGCACAGAGCCCAACGCAGGGCTGGAACTAACCAGCCATGAGATCATGACCTGAGCCAAAGCTGGACGCTTAACTGACTGAGCCACCCAAGCGCCCAACACCATTATTTTTTAAATTAATATTATGATTAACTCATAGATTTAAGCATATATCATGTATTTTTTCTTATGGATTATCAAATTGGCCTATTTTGGCCTGCAGAAGCTTTTTCATATTGACTACTGAGTTTTTTTGACACGTTCAAATAATCTTTAAAATCTTTTCTGCGATTCAGTAAAAGAAAAGAAAAAAATGATTTTTCATTGTTTTTTGTTTGCTTTTACTTCTTAACGGAAAGTTTTCTTGCTTTGAGCCATACCAACTGAGGCTCATACATGTGAGCGTAGCCATGCGGATGGCTGTTCATTGGCATGTCACTCCTTCCAAGCAAAAAGAAAGAAGAAATATTCAGTCAACCCACAAGAACAGAAGAAAATGATAAGTAATTATTGTTTTAAGACAATTTTGTGGAGTTTTTAATTAAACAATATATAATCTTTAATATATTATATTCACAAAACTCTGCATAGTTTGAAAAAGAATTTGTTAGGGGCACCTGGGCGCCTCAGTCAGTTAAGCATCCAACTCTTGGTTTTGGCTCAGGTCATGATCTCACTATTCATGAGTTCAAGCCCCATGTTGGGCTTTATGCTGATGGCATGGAATCTGCTTGGTATTCTCTCTCTCTCTCTCTCTGCCTCTCCTCAGTGCTCACTCTGTCTCTCTCTATCCAATTTCTCTCTCTGAAAATAAATAAATAAATGTAAAACATTTTTGCTGGTATCTGAATATCATTTCATAGTAATATGTAGAGATAACATAAAGAGATATTCAACACTCTTTTATAAAGCTGCACAGTATTCTGCTGTATGGACATATCACAGTAGACAATCAGTCCCCTAGTCATGGCGTTTGGTCTGTTTCATTCTTTTGCTGTTACAGTAATGCTTCATTGAGAGACCAAGTGCATGTGTCTTTTATATTTTTTCAACAAGATTATTTGATAAAAAAATAAAATGAAACCTGTAGAAATTTTTAAAAAGGAACAATTACAATGGAAAGTCAGTGTACAAGTTTAAAAAAGGTAAACATTTATGAGGATAGAACTAGTAAATTGGGATATAAATCTGTAAAATCATAGATTAGGAAATTATGAAATGCAATGAGGAGCCAAAGAAATGCAAAATATGAAAGAAATGATTAAAAAAGGACAAAGACCATAAAGAACTGTTAGAAAAGTTTATTGGGATGACATTTACATAAGGAGACAGTAAGAGTCTGCCAAAAAGTAATACCTGAAGAGTTTATAGCCAAGAATATTCAAAATACATGAAAGAAATGAATCATCAGAGTCGGTACACAAGTACCATGTAATTTTATTTAAAAATTTATTCTAACCTTTATTCATTTTTGAGAGACAGAGTGTGATCTGGGGAGGGTCAGAGAGAGAGAGGGAGACACAGAATCTGAGGCAGGCTCCAGGCTCTGAGCTGTCAGCACAGAGCCTGATGTGGGGCTCAAACCCATGAACTACGAGATGATAACCTGAGCCAAAGTCAGACGATTAATCCACTGAGCACTCAGGTGCCCTACCACATGGTTTAACTAAAAGTAGTCTTTGTTAGATCCATGGTAGTAAAATTGCAGACACCAAAGGCAGAGATCTAAAAGGATACTGGAAGAAAAAAAAGTAAAGACCAACAGAAGAGGTACATTTATCCTGAGAGCTGCTTTCCCAATAGTAACAATGGAAACTAGAAACAAAGTGAAATAACATATATTCAAAGAATTGACAGAAAGTAACTGCCAACCTAAAATTGGATACACAGAAAAAGCAGTCTTTCCCAAATGAAGGCAAAGTAAAAATAGTTTCAGCTGTAAAAATAAATGATCCTGAGGAATTTTACCACCAACAGACCCTCATCAAAGGAAAGCCTAAATGATGTACTTTGGGAAGAAAGAAAATGATCCCAGAAAAAAAAAAAAGATCTACTATAAAGGGGACAATGATCAACAAAAAATAATTGTAAACATGTAGATAAATGTGTCAACATAGACATGTATGAAAGTAATTACAATGTATAATTTGAAAGATTATCACCATTAAAATCATACTAAAACACTAGATAATACAATGATATTTGAAAAATGAGTTATTTGAATGAGAGCCTTCTAAGGTACTTGTTTGGATAGAAAGAAGGGTAAAGATACTGATTATTTTAAAAATTAAGTGTAACTCAAGAGTAACTATTAGTTACTATTAATTCAAGAGTAACTATTAGCAATTAAGTTACTAGTTCAAGAGTAACTATTAGTAACCTAAAAATACAGTATATGACTTCCAAATAAGAATAAAAGAAAAATGAAAACTACAATCATTTAATCCCAAATTAAATGAGAAAGAGAAAAATGAAACAAGGTGTACTGCAAGTAGAACGCACAAGAAGATGATATGGACACCATAAAATTAATAATCCAAATAACAAATAAATTCATTCATTAAAAAACATTTTCAAAAATTTTTAATTTCTGGTCTATATTGCTTACAAAGATGTACACATATCATAAAATAGAAAGGACAGAAATTATATAACAGCCAAACACTAATCAAAATGAAACCACTATTGCTTTCAGTTAAATAAAACCTAAGGCAAACGTCTTTAATAAAGTGAAGAATCCAATTCACCAAAGAGATATGTCAATTTGAAATCTGAAGGCACCAAATAATATAGCTTAAAAAACAATAAAGTACAAGTTGAATGAAGTATAGGAGGAAATTGATAAATCTACCACCATGGTGGCTGAATTTCAGTTATTATATCAATCAAATAAAAACGAGATCATATAAGACAGAGAAAATCTGAACCACACAAGCTTGATCAATGGATATGTATAGAACCACATATTCAACACTGCAGAATGGATTCTTCAGTATAAAAGGATACTTATGGAAATTACCATATATTAAGCCATGAAACAAATCAAACACACACAGACATACACACACACACACACACACACAGAGAGAGAGAGAGAGAGAGAGAGAGAGAAAATACAGAACATGTTTTCTAAGTATAATGCAAGTGATTTTAAATATAACAGGAAAAAAACCCTCCAGCTTGCTTAAACTTAAAAAAATTCAAGGAAGAAATCATAATGGAAATTATAAAATACTTACAAGTGAATAATAATAACAGTGCTGCATATTAAAAATGCATTAATGTAGTTAAAGTTGTTCTCAAAGGAAAAATTTGGTCTTCAAAATTACAGAAAATTTTAAAAACTTGAAAAATAGTGAGCTATGCATCCAATTTGAAAAGTTAAAATAACAGAATGAAATCCAAATACAGTGGAAGGTAAAGGGGTTGTTAAAATCTAAATGTGTCCCTTCCAAAATTTTCATATGTAGAAATTGTAACTATCAAAAGGGATGGTATTAGTAAGGGAGACCTTTGAGATGTGATTGGGTCATGAAAGGGAGACCCTCATGAATGGGATTACTGCCTGTATAAAAGAGGTTGCAGAGAGATCCCCTTCCCTCCCATGATATGAGGACATAGAAAGAAGGTACCAGTTGTGCACCAAGAAGAAGGCTTTCATCAGAAGGCTACCATGCTGGTGCCTTGACCTTGGACTTTGAGCCTCTCCCTAATGGTGAGAAATGAATTTCTGTTGTTTATTAGCCACCCAGCCTGTTATAGCAGCCCAAACAGATTAAGACAGGGATTCTTATTTATTTATTTTTATTTTGTTTATTATAGTTTATTGTCAAGTTGGTTTCCATATAACACCCAGTGCTCATCCCAACAAGTGCCCTCCTCCATGCCCATCACCCATTTTCCCCTCTCCCCCACCTCCATCAACCCTCAGTTTGTTCTCAGTATTTAAGAGTCTCATATGGTTTGCCTCCCTCCCTCTCCTTAGCTATTTTTTCCCCTTCCCCTCCCCTATGGTCCTCTGTTAAGTTTCTTCTGTTCCACATATGAGTGAAAACATATGGTATCTGTCCTTCTCTGCCTGACTTATTTCACTTAGCATAACACCCTCAAGTTCGATCCACATTGCTACAAATGGCCAGATTTCATTCTTTCTCATTGCCATGTAGTATTCCATTGTATAGATAAACCACATCTCCTTGATCCATTCGTCATTTGATGGACATTTAGGCTGTTTCCATGATTTGGCTATTGTTGAAAGTGCTGCTGTGAACATTGGGGTACATGTGCCCTTATGCATCACCACTCCTGTAAGGGATTTTTTTAAGCAGCAATTTGGGGCACCTGGTTAGCTAGGTAGGTTAAGTGTCCAACTTCAGCTCAGGTCATGATCTCGCGGTCACGACTTCAAGCCCCCCACATCGGGCTCTGTGCTAACAGCTCAGAACCTGGAGCCTGCTTTGGATTGTGTCTCCCTTTCTCTCTGCCCCTCCCCCACTTGTGTTCTGTCTCTCTCAGAAATAAACATTAACAAATTTAACAAATAAAAAGCAGCAATTGAAATAAACAAAAATAACAAAGATACAAACTGCCAAATCAGACTAACGGAGACCCTCAGACAGTTTAGTGTTGTATACGTGGCACACAATGAAGGTAATGAAAAAGTATAATTTGCTGATATTTAAAATAGGAGATAAAAGTAAATTCACAAAAGCCGAGCTTACATATTTCAATGAGTTTGAAGCCTAATGAAAGAGGGACTAATATTTGTCTCCTTACCTGTAAATCTGGAATTGTGGTAATTCAGACAAGAACCATTGAAAGGTGTGCCCTGGATGGGAATCACATTACTGTGGGAACATAAGATACCCAGGGGAAACCATGAAGACAAAGGGTCACCAGGAGAGCAGTAGGGCTCCAGGGGGGTGAGGGGGGGAAGCCCCTGAAGGGTGCATGCTAAATACATACTTTTTGCAATCTCTGGAGAGTGTATAGTCATGGAACCATGTTACACAGTACATGGATTCCTGTCCGGTGGCCTGACAAGCTTATAGATGAAGAATGCACATCTTTTTTTATGTTTTATTTATTTTGAGAGAGAGAGAGAGAGAGAGTGTGTGTGTGTGTGTGTGCCCGTGTGTATGAGCAGGGGAGGGGCTGAGAAAGAGAGAGAGAGAGAGAGAGAGAGAGAATCCCAAGCAGGCTCCACACTGTCTTTGTAGAGCCCAATGTAGGGCTTGAACTCATGAACCATGAGATCATGACCGAAGTAGAAGTCAAACCCTTCACTGACTGAACATCCAGGCACCACAGAGCTATAACTTTTCACCAGTTAACCATTTTCTCATTATTCAACCTCCCTGTCTGTCTTCTATGTTTTCATATTGCAAATCTCTAGGAAAAAAGTTTTCAAGTTGTTCCCCACAGATGAGCTAGTTGGCAAAACAGATCTCTAAGTAGGTGAAACTTTCTAATCTGATCACAGAAAATGTAGAATGTAGTTTACTGTCAAGACGAGTTAAAGCTTTCAGTCACTAAAAGCAGAAGGCATGAAGAGATGCTAAAAATCTTCTGTACCGAACATTGTGTTTCTATTAACGAGTTCAATGAAATCAGCCCAAAAAACCACAGGAGAGATTTTTTTTCTTAATTCAGCTTTATTGACTTCTTTGGATTCAAAACACTAATATTTATGCAGTAGAAATTTCCCACTGCTTCTTAAAAACTAGTTTATTTTGTTTTGTAGGAAAGATTAGACCATGAAAATAATGTGGTGAATAAGCATTTTGCACACATTTTCATGGAGTGTTTCTTCTCTCTTTACAGTTAACATATTCACCCAGTAGAGCCCCTGCCTTGGGCTTACTGTCGAGGAGGAAACTGGAAAGATTCTCATGCTCAGAAAAAGCAGATATATCCCATTCTAAACCAAAGGTAGGGATTGAAAGAAAATGGAATAATTCTCTCAGTGAACAAGAGAAAAAGGAAAGAGAGTGAGAGATTGAGATTGTTCCTGGGAAGAGATTTGAACAAACAGTTCGCAGAAGATGTATGAATGGCAAAAACACAAAACAAAGATACCCCAAAAGGTGCTCACCATCCCTAGTCACCAGGAGAATGCTAACACAAAGCACAATGAGTTACTACCGCGTCTCCATGGCATGGCTGAAAGGGAGACCAAATGTAGGTAAGAATGTGGAGTAACTAGGTCTCTCATATGCTGCTGGGAAGAACATAAAATGGTGAAGTCACTTGCAAGATGCTTTGGCAGTTTCTTATGAAATTAAACATATGACGTGGGAATTCCTCTCTCGGGTTTGTACCCAAGAGAAATGAAAACACACATCCATAGAAAGACTTGTACAACAATGTTTATAGCAACTTTATTTATCATAGCTTAGAACTGGGAACAACTCAAATGGCCACGAGCAGGTGAATGAATAAACAATGGAATGTTATTCCTCACTTTAAAAAAGAGGGGGGAATTGCTGGTACAGGGAACATCATGGATATATCTCAAAAACATTCTAGAAGTCAGATACAAAAGAGTACCTACTGCATGATTCTATCCCAAGAAAACGATCGAAAATGCACACACTAACCTATTGAAACATGAAGGAGACCAGTGGTTGGCCGAGGGGTAGTAAGTGCAAGAAAGCACTGGGAAACTTCTGCAGTGATGAAAATATTCTGCACAGGGATTGGAGTAATGGCTACATAAATGTTTATAGTTGTCAATACTCATCAAAGTATATACTTGAAATGGGTGAATTGTATTGAATGCGAATTATACCTCAAAAAAAGAAGAAAAAAAGTTTCAAACACAATTACAACAAGTGTGCATCTACATCTATAGATGCACTAATAGCTATAGACTTTCAGATGAGGTAGAAAGAAAGGGAGGGGAGGGCACCAGCCCTTTGGCTCTGAATCAGATGGACAGAACACGGGATTTTACCCTTAGTTGTTCTGACCAACTATTTTATCCATGACTTAGGTTCTTTCCACTCTAATATTTTATGATTCTGTGTTCTGCGTTAATGTATTGAAATTTATTTATCACAACTACAAAGCTTACAGCCAGAAAGGCTCACCAGCTAATACTTCAGATGACAGACGCAGGATTCAAAATCATTTTGATGGCCAGGAACGCTGCACTAAAACCAACAAGAAGAAATTGGAAAGGACAAACCTCTTGAAGTTAGGCTTAAAAATTTAATTCTGCAAACACAGTTTTGAAATAATTTGGCTTCTTTTACGAAAAAAAAGCATATATTTTTCAAAGGAGAAAAATCCTTTGTGGTAGATTAGAGTGGGGTCTATGATTTCATGTATATAAAATTCTAGAAACTGCAAAGTAACCTAGAGTAACATCAAGTAGATTGGTGGTTGCCGTGGGTCAAAGGTAGAGAGGCTACTGACTGAAAATAAGTATCAGGGAATATTGAGGGTAGTGAATACTTACACATATGTAATTTATTGCTAAGAGAACAAGTCAAATTGTGAAATAATTACCAAAAACTAGACTACATGAAGAAAAGTCAACATCCAGAACTTTGCAATCATAGCCTCATTGAGTTCCATACCAGCCAGACCACACTGAAAACATTATGTTCAGTTATGAATAGCAGGTTATAAGGATGCTACCTAAAAAAAAGAGACAAATATGATGAGAGATTCTATAAAACATGTCATTGATTAGAAGACTGAGGTGAAGAGAGTCAGCAATTTAGCAATACTCAAAGCATTGTAACATGCAAGAAAAAGAGAAACAGAAAGCATACTGCTTTGAAAATTAGGATCTCTGTAAGTTACAAAGAGGTAGGAACACCTTAAATTAAGAAAGGAGTTGGATACAGAAGCTAGTTCATGATGGTCTGAACTCTCTCTCTCTTTTTTTTAAACTACCCTACAGTCCAGTAATCACACTCCTGGGTATTTACCCAAAGACTACAAAGACACTAATTCAAAAGGATACATGCACCCCTATGTTTATATCAGCATTATTTGCAATAGCCAAATTATGGAAGCAGTACAGGTGTCTACTGACTGATGAATGGATAAAGAAGATGTGGTATATAGGCACGCGTGCACACACACACACACACACACACACACACACACACACACAGAATAGTACTCAGCCATAAAATAAAAAAGAATGAAATCTTGCCATTTGCAATGACATAGATGGAGCTAAAGAGTATAATGCTAAGTGTAATACATCAGTCAGGGAAAGACAAGTACCATATGATTTCATTCATATGTGGGATTTAAGAAACAAAACAAAAGATCAAAGGGAGAGACAGAGAGAAACCATGGAATAGACTCTAAACTATAGAGAACAAACTGATGGCTAACAGAAGGTAGATGGGTGGGTAGGGGGGTAACATAGGTGATAGGGATGAAGAAGAGCACTTGTGAGGAGCACTAAATGTTGTATGGAAGTGTTGAATCACTACATTGTACACCTGAAATGAATGTGACACTGTACGGGAACTACACTGGAAGGGAAGGGAAGGGAAGGGAAGGGAAGGGAAGGGAAGAGAAGGACTATCTTTTGATATACCATGTAACCTGTCATTGCAAGTAATTGTGCAAAGCATGTGTGATCAAATTACAGAGATATCACAACAGGAATCCTACCTCTGGGGGAAATGTGGGAATGATGTCACTGGTTAGGAAATGAGGAAGTGGAATTCATCCCAGACTTACTGGTAGAAAATCTGTAGAGGTAAAGAAAAAGGGCAGGGTGATGTGAGGGAAACTTGAGGGGGAAAGATGGCATATGCAATGCAATAGTGATGTGAAAGTTTAAAAAAAAAGAGTCATATATGTGTGGCATGCCATAACTCACCAACCTTCTCAAAAGGCAGCATTCTAGTCCAGGACTAGCCCTCACATTGGTTTGGGTGACTAAGAAAGCTTTTATACGAGGATAGACAATTTAATACTTCCTGACTATACTGAGCCAAGAGCTGTGAGACAGTGCTTTCAAACATATTTTAGAGTCAAATGTCTTGGTTCCTTGTTCCCACCATTAATAAAGGGAGGTAAATCAAGGAAAGGCAGCCACAGGATTTGCCCATGGGGTTAAGAGGGAAAACAGCTCTGTGAAGAAAAAATAAGTAAAGTGAGCAGAGTGTCGAGGAGGTTAGCAAGACTATAAAGATCAAGCAAATTTATTGTCAAACCCAAATCCTAACTCGAGTTGGATACATTTAATGCTCCCCTCTAATTTTCTAAGGGAAAACTGAGAGGAGGTAACTGGCAAGTTAATAAAGAATTTGTGGAAAAATAGAATAACATGAACAATTACAGCAACAGCTGTAAGAGGAAAAGAAATGACCTTCTGAGAAGGACTGATCTTTTGAGTTGATCCAACGAATAGAACCCAGACATGTGCCACGCTCCAAACCGATGCTCTCAGAGAAAGGCATGTCTAAGGTTCCTTTCATCGCTCTGTTTGTGTTTCTCTGTGTTTGTTAAGAGAATGTATTCTTTGCTTCACTGAATATGATAGTTAAGTGAAAATTAAATGTTGACTCGGTCTGATTAAAACATAAATCTGAATGCAGCCCTGAATGAGAATGCAGCATCTGAATGAGAGAGAAAATCAGAGAGTGAGAAGAAAGATTCACCAAACACTTTATATTCAGAGATTTGACTTCCAACTATCCTTATAATGGGTTGAAAGTCGTAAAGTCATTGGCATGAGAGTTTTACTTCAACTGCAAGTTACACCCTATGCATTTATAATTCCAGAAGCATCAGGGCGCCTGGGTGGCTCAGTCGGTTGAGGGTTACTGACTCTTGATTTCAGCTCAAGTCATGATCCCAGGGTCATGGGATCAAGCCCCAGATCAAACTCTGTGCTGAGCGTGGAACCTGCTTAAGATTCTCCCTCTCTCTCTCTCTCTCTCTTTCTCTCTGCCCTCTCCCCTGCTCATGCTCTCTCTCTCTTTACCCCTTTCCCCTGTTCATGCTCTATCTCTCTGTAAAATAATAAGTAAATAAATAATAAAATTCCAGAAGCTGGATCTACATACTAAAGCCAAAAGAAATTAAACCCTTAGAGCCTAAATCAAGAGATCAAAAACTCCAAGCTCCTCCTGTTTTCTTTTATACAGAGGAAATTGTGAAGGTTGTAGTTACACAGCTGTATGTTCAAATGGCTAATTAATGTATAAAAATATGTAAAACTTGAGCGTTAGTCAAATAAATGCACATTTAAAAAAAATTTTTTTTAATGTTTTATTTATTTCTAGGAGAGAGAGAGACAGCGTGAGCAGGGGAGGGTCAGAGAGAGAGGGAGTCACAGACTGAAACAGGCTCCAGGCTCTGAGCTGGCAGTCCGCACAGAGCCCGACGCGGGGCTCGAACCCACGAACCGCAAGATCCTGACCTGAGCGAAAGTCGGACGCTTAACCGACTAAGCCACCCAGGTGCTCCAAATAAATGCACATTAAATACAATATTCATCGGTGCTAGGGAATGGCAACATGGGGACCCTGTAGAATAAAGTTTGCTACTTTCCTAAATACAACCTAATATATTGTACATAGGTTTCGATCCAGTTTCACTTCTAGAATAACGTGATAACGAAATTAGGAAAGAGTTCAGAAAAGAAATACAAAAACGTCTGAGGAAGCATTGATGGCTATAACAGTGCAGGCAAGTTCGATGCCTACTATGAGGAAATTGGATTAAATAAAGTATCGTTTATTTATAAAGTGAAATACTAGAAACCTGTTTAAAAGGGTGAGTTTATCATTAGGTATTCATTTGCACTAATAGGACATTTTATAGTATTACATGAAAATGAGGTTGAAATATACTTGCAAAATGCTATGCTATACTGTATGTTTCATACCTTTCAATTTGGGTAAACAATCTGTGTCAAACTGTGTTTTTAACTGTTAGTTTCATCTGGCTAGAATTATATAGTTTTCACTTTCTAGTCTATACTATAAAGATAGGCTTTCGTTAATGAATTAGGAGCTTGCATTATTTTGTAATCAGCAAAATCAATGAAACAATTCAATGTGGTAGACTCCAGTATTCCAAGTCAAGTTGTAGCCATGCAAGAAGGTGTCTAAAGCAGCATGGAGGTGAAGGTTGTCAGAGCTGAGACATAATTGGATAATCACATGCATGATAATGGCAAGAGCTTCAGTGGAAACAATAGAGTGAATTATATTATGACTTTAACAAACAATCCAGAAAGTGATGAATGGTAAGAGAGGCCATAGGGCAGAAGTGAGGTGGCATGAATCTCAAGTGACTGAGGTTTCTGGCATGAGGTCTGAAAAGTGATTGCCAGGAAGACACAATAGGGAGCTGGGAGAAAATCCACACCACTAAATCCTACTGCTCGGTGGTCTGGTGGCCGCCAAGGTCAGGGCTACCGGGGAGGCCCTGCTCTCTGGGGAGAAGGGCCCGGTAGGGATGTTTCCATTCAAATCGATATTTATTGAGCCTTTAGCACATACTGGTTACTGCACCAGTTTTTGAATAATCATTTAATGTTCACAGAAAGCACTAGGAAAAAGGTCTGGGTGAGGTGAAGAAATAAGGAGAGAAGCAGCAGATAGTATAATGAGGATAAACATTCATGGTTAAGATGTCTTATCTGGATCCCTTTTTCTGGGATATAGTGACAAAAGAAGATGGTGATCATAAGGCTCCTATCACAAAGGCTGCCCTGTAGGACTCAGGCACAAGTGCAATAATGAATAACAGGCTTGAAAATGCCAAAGCACTGAATATACACAAATGGAAATGTCAAGACATAAATATATCCTAAATGCCAGAAGGCCAGATTATGTATCTGGCCTTATCATTCTCTAGAGTCTTGCTACTCCAAGTGTGGTCCATGGACCATCAGCACTGGCACCCCCTAGGAACTTGCTAGAAATGCAAAATCTTCAACCCCATTCCTACTCTACTGAATTAGAATTTGCATTTTAACAAGTTCCCTAGGTGATTCGTAACCATGTTAAAGTTTGCAAGTTACTTCTCTAAAACATAGACAGCCACGACAGGTGGAATTCAACCACGACAGGTGGGATTAGAGGTGGAGTTACAGTCTGGATGCTAGCAGTAACACATAAGCCTGTATCTGATTGTGTCTATGCAGCAGTCTGTTGAGCTACTTATTAGTGGGAGTTTGTAGGGCTAGAGAAACTCATTTCCTCGGTATCTCTTTAGAAAAACAGGGCGGTGGCTGTAAATGAGGACCCCAGAAAAAAAGAACTGCAAGGCTGTGACTGTACACTCCAGGCTGCATTTGTGCCTGAGTGCTGAAAGGTTGTTGAGAGAGCTGTGAGGACTTATGTCCTATTTAAGAGGGATCTGCTTTATAGAGAATCAGTAATGTTTACTTAGACCATAGGCATAGGTTGAATGCGGCAGGCTGGGCTGGGCTGCAGCCAGGACCTTTCGGGACCAGCAGATCTAGAGCCATAGGATTAGTGAATGTTTCTAACCAGGGATTAGGAGAGCACTGGGAAGGGAGGGTTCTTGAACTGCCCTGTGGTGGACATTGGGACTCTGGCAATAAAAGTCTACCCATTAGGACTCAGGCCAAGACACAATTTATTAACTCTACTAGTAAGTCCAAACTGAGCCTGGGCAATGAGATGCGTGGACATTGGGAAAGGGGCTATTCAAGCTCACCTCAGTTTCCAAGACATCCACAAAAGTTTGTCAAAGAGTCAACCTCAGTCTGCAGGAATCTGCCCTGAGCTCAGTGCAGGTGACAGGGAGCTGACACCTCCCCTTCAGGAGCTAACAGACAATAAACTCCCTGTCACGTGCAGTAGTTGATACTCCCACAGCTTTGAGAGAGAAGCAGGGCTCTAACCATTCCAGAACAAGCTCCCCGTTCTTTGTACCATCTACTAAGACATGCCCTTCTCAGATAAACGTTTGGGAGAATCTACCTTTTGGGACAGTGAGCATTCCAAGCTGTGAGGAAATACATAGCCTCTTTATCTCCTTTTAGAAAAATTCCCCCAGAGTGGGCTGTGTGGACAGTCACCCCATTTCTCTCGGTGACCTTGCCTGTACCTCTTCCTCCACCCTCCTTAACCTACCCACCTCTACCTCCCCACCAGATTGGAAATAAAATCAGTTTGGAGATTCCTACCCTGGATACGAATGTGGAAAATTTGGAACAAAGCCTAGCATCGGGTGGTTTTTAATGAGGGACCTGGGTGGGAGACACAGTTCAACTAGCAAGGTTATGGATTTTCACTATACCATTTATCTCTTTATGGGCTCCTCCCCTCCAAGAGACGTGTCTATATATGTGCGGCTATATTACTTTAAATTGATTTCTTGAGGGGCGCCTGGGTGGCTCAGTCAGTTGAGCGTCTGACTTAGGCTCAGGTCATGATTTCACATTTCTGGGTTCGAGCCCCGCATCGGGCTCTGTGCTGACTGCCAGCTCAGAGTCTGGAGCCTGTTTCGGATTCTGTATCTCCCTCTCTCTCTGACCCTCCCCTGCTCACGCTGTCTGTCTCTCTCAGAAATAAATAAAACATTAAAAATTTTTTTAAAAATAAATAAATAAATTGATTTCTTGAAGATACTGCCGAACAACCTCATTTGAGAGAACTTCATCTTTCTCAAGTCAATATTTATTATAAAAAGTACAACTTGAAATTAAAAGAGTACAAAAGAAAAATATCCTTAGATTATCAGTGTTTCATTATATACTCCAAAGGGGAACAGTAACTTGACTATTCTCTATCAGTTGGTTGTCCGTTTGGGAAAAAATTGTCCTTGTGCAGCAAGCAAAATGGCTCTGCAGGGGCACATTTGCTGGAGAGTTCTGAGTGCCTGAAGCCCTGAGCTGGGGACATGAATGGGACAGCCTTTTGGAGACCTTTTCATTCTGTTACACTTCCTTGGCACCCACCTGGATTTCATCCTTCAAAAAAGACAGACATCTTAATATTGTCTAAAATTCCCAGAATCCTTGGACGAGCAAGGTAAAAATCATTATCCTGTGTGTTAAATGTCAAACAGGGGGCCAAGCAGCATTGGGATGATACAAAGTAATGGAACCTGCATGGGATTTTTTCCCAAATCTTCCACACTCTGAATCTTAATTATTCTTGTCCTTTCTTTGATTTCATGACAACCGATGGAAGGACAACTAAATTATGCCAGAATGAAAGGTACAGAGTGACAGGCAGCCGAGTCGGAGTGTATCCATTTTCTTAAGTGAAATAATCACTGATCCTTGCAACATCAATTGGATTGAAATATGGAAGATTTGATTTGTTCCTTGAGGTTACTAAAATAGCTAAACCATGACAGATCTGAGAGAATTATTCCTGCCATTGGAAAAACAGACTCAGATAAACTGGGCAGTGATCTGCTTCATTATTCGGCCACTGTTTATCATGATAGTGGAAATAAAAATTAATGACAGGACAGTTGATTTAGGTGCCCTATATAAACAAAGCCTGGATGCATCTGCCATGGAGATGTGTTATCTTTACAACTTTTATAAATAATGGATCAATTCGCTGGCAAAAGTCTCTACCGGCCAACCACTTCACCAGCTTACAAACGATCCCACTAAGGGACAGAGAGAGAGAGAGAGAGAGAGAGACAGAGAGAGAGAGAGTTTTTTTTCCCAAGCAATGTTGACATGCATATACGTAAATAAACAATAACTAAATAAATAAATGTATGTTTTCATTTTGCAAGGCCCCACTGAAAAATGTAAAAGATGGATTATGCTTTTAGGATAGAAAGAATTGGCAAGTGTCTAGCCACTGACAGTTAACCACTGAACAGTTAGCCACTGAAGTTTTTTTTCCCACTTGATTTTTAACACGTTTTATATCTATCTAGCATTCTGAGCTGTATCCATAAACTAGACTCACAACAATCCAACTATAACGCAATGTCCACCCACCAATGAACCAATTGATAATTGTGACTTGCAATCATTCTTTTCATGCTTCCATCTTGAAAAACATGTGTAGTGGGAAGAACCAATTGTTAGCCCCCCAACGACGGACAAAATCAGGATGTGCTGCCTAATGTAAACATATATAATGATAAAAAACTCATATTAAATCTATTTTGTGGATTATATGATTTTAATTATTTAAGTGTTAATTCTTCAAGTGTCAAGCACTTACATTTCACAATTTTATTATAAAAATTATCAGTAGTATAAAAGAACATGAAGGTACAAATAGGGAAAGTCATAGTCATTAAGAGGCGTTTAAAGATTCAACTAGACAGTCATATGTATACCCTTTTTTGCCTCTTCTTTTTCCTGCTAAAAAAAGATTCAGCTAGACAGTCATCCTTTTATACCTCTTATTTTTTCTGCTGAAAAAGTATTAGTAAAACCGATTGCACTTGTATAAATAAGATTATAGATTTTTTAGCGCTTTAAACACATTAAATTGCTAATATTTTAAATATGCCTAGAAGCAAACATCTATACAATGGCATGTCTTAAGCAAAGAAATTTTTTAAAAAACAGCTAGAAAGTTTTAAAACTCATGTAGATCTAGCCTTTAAGTGTCAGTGGTCAAGGAGGTGGAAAGAAGGGTAAATGGCTTCCAACATCTAAAAAGGCAGTGGAAATCTTGCAAGCCAATTCGTACCCCAAATAAGAAAACTGCATGATTTGCTGACAGATAATAGGTCAATTGATTGATAGGTCAATCGGTCAATTGATTGATAGATAGACGTGAACAAGAATCAACATAAGGCACTTCACAACCCATTCAAGATGAATCTGATACTGCCTGACATCATTATAATATTGTCCTCTGGCACCCATTTTTGTGCAGCTCTAAGACAAGGATCCAATATAGATTCTTGGAATCTGTTAAGATTTTAAGACTGAACTGATATAAGGTACAAAGATGTAAATAGGGCCAGCGTTTCCCCAAAAGTGCAATGCGTGCTCTTGGAGGTTCCCCAAATGACTTACGTAGCATATAGATGTTAAATAATATAACGCCACACCGCCAAAGGTAGTTCCTCTCTGATCATCATGATTAAGTCAAGGAGAAAATCTCCCTATAGCGCTATTGTGTCATCCAAAACTCATACCACAAGTGGACTACCTTCAGTAAACAAACAAAAAGCAAAACAAAACAACAGCAGAACTACATGGAGACTTGTGTCTAACACACATCTGGACACACTTATTTTTTTTAAAGCCAGTTTTTAAAATATTTATTTCTTTTTGACAGAGAGAGAGAAAGAGAGGGGAACCAAGGCTCTAATAGCAGATAGCCCAATGTAGGGCTCAAACTCCGGAACTGCAAGATCATGATCTGAATCAAAGTCTGATGCTTAACTGACTGATCCACCAAAGTGCCTCATATTTTTTAATGTTTATTTATTTATTTTTGAGAGAGAGAGAGGCACAGAGAGAGGGAGAGAGAGAATCCCAAGCAGGCTCCGCACTGTCAGCGCAGAGCCTGGTTTGGGGCTGGAACTCACAGAACTGTGAGATCATGACCTGAGCCAAAATCGAGTCGGACGCTTAACCCACTGAGCCACCCAAGTGCCCCTGGACACACTTCTACTTCTTCCTGGGTGACAAGCCACAAACTGAGGTTTAGGTCTTGGTATCTCTCCAATGGTTCTCCAGAAATGTGTGTCTTTTGGACATAAAATAAACCACCTCTAAGGGGCTTCCACACTGACACACCTTTGGAATCGCCTGATGTGAGGAATGTTCTTCACTTTCAGAACCTCATACTTCTGTGGTCAGGCTCCTTTTCACACTAGAAACACCTTAGTTCTGGTGTGTCATCACCACTAATGGGGAAAGTAAATTCTAGGGACATTTCAGTTCTGTGGGCTTTCTTTCCTTTCAGACCTCTACCTTCAGCCAGACCTGATGTCACACAAGGCAGATACCCAGCCTACCATTAGGTAGGAGTCTTCTCATTTCTGTCACCTAGAAACTGGTCTGCATGTCAAACCATGGATGTGACAATGACATATTACCTAACCAGAGAGAATGGTATCCTCTGCACTTTAGGTTTATTTATAATTTATAATTAAAATGAAACATAATAATATTCTATTAATTAAGTAAAAGGGGCTAATAAATATTTTTCAAAGGGCAAATGACAAAGATAACTATAGGTGAAGTTTGTACACCTGTCCAGTCACCCTCCTGAAATGCATCAGTGTTTCCTGGCTCCTCGGCCCCTGAGAAACCACAGCCCACTGGACCCATGCACCTCAGTGAGTCTGTCTGCACTGCTGCATGTGCCTGATGGGAAGGAACCCAAGAGTCCGGCCCAGGCTGCCCCTCTTCCTGGGGGACGTCTCCAGCTTCCTTCACCCTCCACTGCCTTCTCCAAGAAGCCTCCCTCCCCTGCCTTCTGAAGCTCTAGGCTTTCTCTGCACTCTGGTCCTTGGTCCTTTACTTTCTAAACTACAGCATATAACACACCATGTGCCTATTTGGTTACATGTCAGTTTCCCTGAAGAACACCTTCCTCCCAGTGGGGCGTGACAGAGGACAAGGCTGTACTGCTAACCATCTGCCCATCTCCAGCCTCAAACCCAGCAAGGTACTGGCTGCCGGTAGCTGTGTGATAAATACATGCAGAATGAACACATCACTGAATGACCGCCTGAATTTGCTTCGACTTCTTGCCCGCTGGAAAAATCAGAAAAATCCCCTCATCTTTTATACCTACCTGGTGGGAGGTAGTGGGCGGGGGCTCTGGTTATTGGGTCAAAAATCTGACCAAATGAATCTCCAAGGTGGATTCATGAGGAATCGGGGATGAAATGAAGCCTGAAAAATCCTTGTTATTGACTATCTCCTATTTTAAATGTTTCACTGAGAATGTGATACTATTTTCAGGGAACTTGCTTGTATGAACAGCCTTGCGTTTGTCATTTCAATAGGACCTTCCATCACTTTCCCTTAGTTTGTTAGCACCTGTCACATATAAAATCACCACAAACGAAAGAAAGAGGCAAAATATAAATGTTTAGGGGCGCCTGGGTGGCTTAGTCGGTTAAGCGTCTGACTTTCGCTTGGGTCATGATCTCACGGTTCGTGGGTTCGAGCCCCGCATCGGGCTCTGTGCTGACTGCCAGCTCAGAGCCTGGAGCCTGTTTCAGTCTGTGACTCCCTCTCTCTCTGACCCTCCCCTGCTCACACTGTGTCTCTCCTAGAAATAAATAAAAATATATTTTTTTAAAATATAAATGTTTAGAGGCAACACAGCATGGCAAGCAGAGGAGAGAAAGGTCACCCAACACTTGGGTGGTTCCCCAGGGGACAAGGAATGTAGGACAGGACACACCAGGAGCCCAGTGACTGTTCAGCACACATATCCATGTCCGTATGTATGTATGTATATAATTTTTTTCTTGGAGGTGTAGTCTTTTAGAATCTTTTTGATTCACTAGGCAGTACAGGCTTCTGCTGCTCGTATCTTAAAATATCATACCTCTTTTTGCTGCATGAAGCTAAGGCTGAGTTTGCTCCTGGGAAACCTTCCTTGGCTTCCGGTCTCTTCAGCAAGGTAAGGAGGACAGACCAGAGGGGAAGCTACTCAGGTGGGAAAGCAAATGAGGAGAAGAGGGAAAGAACATATTCTGGCTTCACAGATAGAATTATTCTTCTCTGAATTGCAGTTAAGCAGCTGTCAGTCCAGACAATGGGTAGCTAATAGGGAATTTTAATCAGGGGAGGGACATGATTGTATTTGTTTTGGCGCAGGGTCCGGCTAACTGCACCAGTACTGGGGCTGGGGGGATGAATTGGAAGGTCCTAAAAGCACATAGGTGAAAAAGGCATAAGACAGAGATAGAGAGGAAAAAGGCATAAGACAGAGATAGAGAGGAAAGAGTCCAAGGGGAATATTTTGGAGAGCTGTTTAGACAGTACTTACAGAGAAATTAGAAAAAGATTTGAAGAAAAAAGAGTCCCAGTGACTCTCGGCTTCAGGAACTACTTCTGTGGAGTCATTATTGATAATATTTGACTGCAGGCCTAATTAGGTGTCTATTGCTTTATATAATGCCTGTTCTGACATCTAATTTCAAGGCCTTGGATGAATCACATAGCCCCTCTGTCCTTCTTGATCATCAAATGAAGAAAGGCAACAATCTTAAATTATTCCCCCGATCCTTGACCCCATTTCCTAAGCCATCCTCTCTCACCCAAGTGAAGCAAGGCGGGATTACTTTACCAAGCAGAAGGATTAGATAATCTCATAACTGTGAGCTCTCCATTTCTGGAGATGAGAAGGAGGAAGAAGGCATCTTTGGGATGGTTTTAGGAGTGTAGGCAGGAGATGAGATGTAGCCACGAGATAAGGGGCACAGGGGCACAAAAGTCCCTCTAATTGTATCTAGCTGTGAATCAACCAATTTGGCACAACATAGCATTTCCTGATGGAAATTAACATGTATGCATACAACCTACGTTGTCAAGAATCTCTCATCAGGCTTTGTTAACATGACAGAATCAGACCACCCAAGGATTTGGTGGCAAGTGTCACTAAGACACTTGTGCACAGGTTTGTGGACAGGATGAGACCATGTGAACCTAGACCTGGGCTCTGGGTTCGCTTCTGGTTCCGGCACCCCGGTAATTAACGGCAAGTCATTTCCCACGCTAAGACTTAGGGTGTATTTTTTTTTAATTTTTTTAATTTTTTTATTTATTTCTAGGAGAGAGAGAGAGAGACAGCGTGAGCAGCGGAGGGCCAGAGAGAAAGGGAGACAGAGACTCCGAAACAGGCTCCAGGCTCCGAGCTGGCAGTCAGCACAGAGCCCGACACGGGGCTCGAACCCACGAACCACTAGATCATGACCTAAGCGAAAGTCGGACGCTTAACCGACTAAGCCACCCAGGCGCCCCAAGACTTAGTTTTATTATTTACAAACTAAGTAGTTCAAATTCTAAAGTGTTTCCAGGCTTGCTTTTCTGTACCTCAGGGAATTTCTATGGCTTTAATTTTCATCAAGTCTAGCAAATGTGAACTATTGTACTCATTTCAAGATACAGTAATTTACCTAAAATGTGTTAGGTCGACAGAAATAATGTGGCTAAACAATGGAACTTATATTTTCCCTTCTTCTTGTCAATCTAACGCTAGAGACAAGGAAAAGCTTTGCTTAATAGTGAAACAGCATGTTCTAACGGATGCCACAATTTACAACATATATCATAGAGAAAGCATTGCCAAGCAGGGAAAAGTAAAACTCTTTTTTTTCCCATTTAGAGTTAAAAGTGTTTTTCATTGCATTCTATGCCCACGGCTTTAGACTTTCAACCAGGTGTTATAAAGCTGATGAAAAGAGAGCATGGAGTGTTTGGTGACACTCATCAACGTGGGCACTACTGCCGAAGGGCGAGCTCAGAGTTGTGCCCTCTAGTGGAGAAACGCCCTGATTGCAGGTTTCTATCCCTAGGAAGGAGAGCTGATGTAACAGCATTTGGCATCCTTTCTGTGTGTGAGAGAGGGCTAGCCTTTCAAATGATTTGTGTCTTTCAGATAGGACAATAAAGAGAGGGAAATAAAATGAGGGATAGACTCATCCTGGATGATGGCTTTGTGATTCCTTATCTGTGATACGACATAAATAGCATACGCCTGAAGAGCTAAGTGAGTTTCAGCCCATCATGTAGTTCTGTGAATTTAGGAATTGACCTCTGAGAATCCCAGTGCTTCCATCAATTGTGTGAGGGTCACCTTTGACGCCAGGTTGTGGTGTTAATTAAGTAAATGAAGTCATACATCCACAGGTGCTTTGTAAAGGGTCGAGTATCAATTTCTATTATTAGTAAAACTTTACAAAAATATTTAGTCTCTTGAATGCCTACATCAATATTAATACAAAGGTACAACTCAGAATGATACGTAAGTTTGTGTATATTTGAAGTTTAAAAAGCTGCTTTCACATTTCTCTACCTCATCAATCAAGTCTCACACTTATCTAGCATCTTCTTTGAATTCACCACAGCACTATGAAGTAAAAAATCTTGGATGAAGTGTTAATAATTGACTGAACCCACCTCAAATCAACTGAAGAGTTCCTAAGAAATCTGACAAGTTCCCAGACTTCATTAAAAATAAAACTTACTAAAAATAAAAATAAAACGACAGTTAACAAAATCAAATAACTTTTTAAAAAAATCACCCCTAAGAAACTCACTTGAAATATATAGTAAATGTTATATAAAAATGTAAATTAAATATTTGGGAAAATATGCCATTTTAACATTAGTGCCATTGAAGACAGAATTCCTTCCCCAAAATCTTCTCTACAAGTAACTTTTACCTCTATGGTAAAGGTCCCTAATGGATTAGGGACTATTTATGGATGATTGGATTATGTATCATTTTATTTTTGTCTTTTTATTATTCTATATTAACAATATATCACGGACTGATCTTTATTAAGATAAAAGCATTATCTCAAACCAATTAAAAAATGGTGGGTAATTCTGTGAGAAGTGAGAAAGTGGAAAGTGGTGGAAATTGACAGCGATGTTTGTCATTTTAACAACCTCACTTAAGGTAAAACCTTGCCCTCTCCTCCCCCAATATTCACTCCCAGCAGCACAGCCCACGGGAGCCCTGGCACATACAGACAGTAGCCGAGTATACTTGCAAAACATTCCTCTGTGTCACCAGATGCATTTATCTATCACCTCTGTCTACACACTACACCCACCCACCTCCCTCTTCCCGTCACCTGCTTTTGAAATTAAGCACTTTTGACATGAAAGGCATAGACAGTAATTGTGTAATTGGATATTTTTCTGTTTGAAACTGATCAATGAACATTCCACTACAACCAAACACTGTAATTGATCCCTCCGGGTCTGTCTCTGTGGTAAAGATACACAGTTAAGAGAAAAGCCACCATGTGCTAGATTAGCAAGGAAGAAGGATGAGGAGGGAGCGTCAGTATCAGGGCAGTGATATTAAGGATGGGAGGTGGGGCTTCATACGGGGCAGATTTGAGAGTCTGAAACAAGCAAAATGCATTTGGGTGGGAGCCGGTGGAAACTGTGCTCAGCCCAGTCTCTCCCAGAGCCTGCCTTCCTCATTCTCAGGTTCTGATGCTAACTTAAACCTCCGGAAAACTGAGAGACCACAGAATGGCTTTACACGGACAACAGGAAAGTTCTGGCTTCCCAAAGATATTGGGTATTTTCTTAAAACCCCAGCCTGCCAAATCAAGGCCCCTTCCTCGACTCTTCCCCAGCAACCTGGAACGTTCCTTCACAGGACTTATCATAATTTAAGTATAAATTTATTTTGTTATTTGTTTAATATATGCATCCTCTATTAGACAATAAACCCTATTCAGGGCAAGTTTTCTTGTGTGTTTGCAACTGTTCTAAGTACTAAGTAAATGCTGTTAGTATTTGTTGAATGAATAAATGAATCATCCAGATAATAAGGCCATCTTTGTATTTCTCCAGGGGATCCCTTTTGTACAGCTTTGCTATTCCTCTCCTGTGCTTCTGGCTTCTTATATGAACAGGGAACCAAGTAATCAAGCGCTAACTGTACTGATTGTACATGATCACACAAAATTCAGAAGCACTCTGTGGGCACACCCCCAAAACTGCTAGCCTAGTTAGCATTTCCAAACCTTTCCATAAAAGCCATCCCAGACTGGGCACGTGTGCACAAAACCTCACAAGTCTGAGTTATAAACATTGAGGTTCAGAATTATCGTAAATTATCTCATTTGACTGCTTAACTTTTTTACAATAGGTTTTATAATTAGTGTCCTGAATTCTGTGAACCACAAGAGACAAAATAGAGTAGAAGAGAGAAAGCACTTCCTTTTCCCATTATTGGATGTCTTTGATTGTGGATCTAAAGCAGCTCCATAAACAAAGAGATAAAGTTACTTGTAGGAGTGAATTTGCCCTGTTTTATCCACGGTTTTATTGGCTCTTTTAAAATTACAATAGAATAGGTTTAAAAGCACACTTTGTGCACTTGAAGCTAATTATGCAACTTCAGAGGGGTCTTCTTTCACCCTTAATCTTCACAGCACTAACCAACCAATCTGCTCACCACACACAACGTCACTCACGAGGAGGACCCATAAAGCAACAAGGGCCATAAAACTGGGTCTTCTTTCTTAATTTGCACTCCCCACTACCACCACCGCAAACATCTAAGTTTCTATCTTTGATAGCCCATCTGAATGCAGCCTCAGCAATCAAAACAGTAGCAAGACTGGGGACAGACTGGGACAGTCTCCCAACTGATGTACTTCTGAGATAAAGGAAAAGATAAAGAATGGAGAGATGGTTCTAAAAGATTCATTTAACCTCTTCCAAGCCTAGAAAATATGCTTTCTCTCTAAAGATATTAAAATGAATCTTTGGATTTTGCTAATTCATCGTGAAGAGGGAACTTTGATGGGGTTCCTGTCAGAGAACCTTGGCCACGAGCAATTGCTCCTTTGGTGGAGTTTCCTTTCACAGCTCCCTTCTGTTATTTGAGAACTTTTTTCCTTATCAAGTGTTTTTGGTCTTCTTCTCTTGGAAGAAAATTTATGTCATGAATATACCTGCCACCTGTCTTTTGAAAACAACCCAAGGAAGAGAGTTTCATGTTGGAAGACAGTTTGGCAATTTCTTACTTACAAAACTAAACCTATTTTTACCGTATGACCCAGCAATCTTGCTTGGTATTTACCCCAAGAAGTTGACAACTTAGGTCCTCAAAAAAGCCTGTACATAGATGTTTATATGAGCTTTATTCATCGTTGCCAAAACTTGGAAGCAACCAAGATGTCCTTCACTCAGTGAAAGGATAAATACATTGGGGTACCTCCACACAATGGAATATTATTCAGCATCGAAAAGAAACGAGCTACTGAGCCATGGGAAAACATGCAGGAACTTTAAATGCTTATTACTACGTGAAACAAACCATTATGAAAAGGCTACATGCTCTATGATTCTAACTATATGACATTCTGGAAATGGCAAAACTATGGAGATGGGAAGAAAAATCAGCGGTTGACGGGACCGAGAAGGGGGAGAAAAGGGATGAAGAGGCAGAACACAGAGAATGTTTAGGGCAGTAAAACTACTCCATATGATAGTATAACGATGGACCCATGTCCTTATTGATACATTTGTTCAAACCCATGGAATGTACAACACCAAGAGTGAACTGTAACCTAAACTATGGACTTGGGATGATTATAGGTGTCAAGGCAGTTCATCAGAGGTACCATTATGGTGGGGGAATGTGGAAAATGAGGAAGCTTATGCATGGGAAGGGGCAGAGAGGATAGGGAAAAGTCTTTGTACCTTCTTCTCAATTTTGCTATAAACCTAAAAATGCCCTACAAAAGGGAAAATCTAAAAACGATTTTAAAAAAGAAACTGTTTGCCCCGAAGTAGTTTCCTTACCCAGAATGTTTATCAAGGGGCATTGTTTTTTCTCCCAGATGACGCAGCAGGGAGTGAGCATGAGGTCTCTTCTGTAGAAGCCGAGGTGGGCTTTGTGCAGAGTTTCCCGTTTAACTCTGCTCACTTCCTAAGGAAGCACTATAACCCATTTCTTTGAAAGAGTCTCCCCACAGACGTTTTATTTCCTCCCCCACTGCTCATCCTTCCTCCCACTGCTGAGGACTGAGTGGGTCCATACCATTAAGTAGGTCATGTGGTTGAAATCCTATGAGGAAACGTTTCTTAATGTGGAGAATCCCCTTCTCGCTAAGTGCTTTACCTCTTTGGGGGAAAATGACCCCTTCCAATTAGTGACAAGGAAAACTGAGACTGAAGGGTGGGTGTACTGTATACTTGGTAGGCATCTCTCCACTCAGCATCAGAGTGCTGTGATGTGGCTCGAACTGACGGTGGTCGGCAGTAGGGATGTGAACCAAGCTGGACCAATTAAGTGTTCATCTTCAGGACTTTGGACTGGTAATGAGAGACATCCGCTCAGTCTCTGGGTTGTGATGGATAATGGTGAGGGCAGAATTATTTTACTGGTAACACTATTTATTTTTTAAATATGTCTTATTTTTGTATTTATAGTATTATTTTGGGGGGGGTAGAGAGAGAGTGTGAGAGAGGGAGAGAGGTAGAGGGAGAGAGAAAGAGAATCTTAAGCACGCTCTATGCTGAGTGTGGAACCCCATGCAGGGCAGGGTTCGATCCCACGACCCTGCAATCGTGACCTGAGCCAAAATCAAGAGTCTGATGCTCAATGTACTGAACCACTCAGCCCTCCTTATAGTAGCACTTCAGAGGAGGGGAGGCCAGACTTCTGTGGAGGCCTATGGAGCATCCCTTGTCCCCACCCATCCTGAAGCACAGTTCTTCATCTCTTCCCAGGATCTAGCAGATACTGCAGATTCTTTCTTTCTTTTTCTTTTTTTTTTTTTCCCTACAGGCTACCTCACTTCATTCCTGTAATAAATGATAATAATTTATTTATATCTTTTTGTAACAATTTGTCAAGGTGGCACAAGGTGAAAGCAAGTACTTAGCTTTCTTTCCGACACTACTAACAACTGTTTTTTGTGTTGTTGAAGAGGAAAGGAATGCTCAGCCCTCCCCACACTTCATGTAAAGAATACTCCCTGCTCTCTGTCCAATCTCATTCAGCTTTTCCCCAAGATAAAAAGAGTTCCTCATCAGACAGGTAGAATCTGAGATCATGCATTCTGCTATGCAGCTCCGCCATTTTTAGATACGGCGGTGCTATGATCACTACTAAGAGGAGCCTCGACTTAGTTTCCATACCTAACCCACCTAAAGAATGTTTATGTTCCAGCATCTTCTAACAGAGAAGCAATGCATTGAGTTGAGATATTGGGCATTTGGCTTAAAAAAAAAAAAAAGTGGTACTTTCCACCCCTTTTGCATCTATGTCAGAACTTCTTTTTATTTTTTTATTTTTAAATGTTTATTTATTTTTCAGAGAGAAAGGCAGAGTGTGAGGAGGGCGGACCTGAGTTTCTGCATTTCTATCAAACTTCCCGTGATGCCAGTGCTGCTGAAACAGGAACCACACTGAATGACAAATATGTTCTGAGCAACTTTGTGATGTGTTCACACCTGCCATCCCCCACCTTCCACCTCCCCCTCCCCCCAGTCCAATGATCTCACCGCCTCTCCCCCTGAACTAACCGTGTGAACAGTTGGAATCATTCATCATTTTGTGTATTAGAAAATCATGGCCATGGAATCATGGAGAAACATACTGAGGGCTCCGTTAATGCTTAGGTTGATTTTTTTTTTTTGAAAAGCAACAATGTCTCTCTTTCTCTTTACAAATTCATTGATCTTATTCTGAAGGATTATAACTCTGTGAGATCCAGCAAGCTAACTCTAAGAAAACATGAAGAAGGATCTTGGATTTTGACACAAATCACAACTCACCAGTCAACTCCTTGTCTTTGCTAGACTCAAGTAGCTATTATTTAAGGGGTGACAACTCGGACCGACTTCAGAAGCTGCGAGGAGGCCACTAGCCCGGTAACATTACAACTTTCAGTGTTTTTCTTTCTTCTTCTTTTCATAGACCCATTGGCACCCAGTGTATAAAAGAAACTAATGGATAGAAAGAAATTAATAAATGTGTGTATAAGCAAATGAGATTTCCATGTTAGATCTAAAGGTTTAATAATGTTATTTTCCAGTAAGAAGACTAGGGGCTGGATGGATTGGATAGAGAGGTAGGTAGATAAGCACATAGGTAGGTGGGTAGGTAGGTAGGTAGATAAACAGATAGATAGTCCAAACATATATACATACATGTATGTACATCTATATATACACACATGCAAGTATGGTTTTTACTCTTCAATATCATTTATATATTTAAATTTCAATTAATGTAAAAGGCATATAAAAATAGCCATGTGTAGGTGCATCTGGGTGACTCAGTAGGTTGAACATCCAACTCTTGATTTCAGCTCAGGTTGTGATCTCACAGTTGGTCAGATCAGGCCCCATGTGAAGCCCCTGTCAGTGCAGAGCCTGCTGGGATTCTCTCTTTCTCCCTCTCTGTCCCTCCTGTGTGCTCTCTCGCTCTCGCTCTCTCTCTCTCTCTCTCTCTTTATCTCTCTCTCAAAATAAATAAACATTAAAAAATAGATATGTGTATATCACAGAAAATAAGCACAAAGAAGCATTGTATCCCTCATGCGTGTCCTTAGAATACACGAATCAGGAGCACTTCAAAATGATAACAAAATCACACAATTCAAAAAAGAGATAAACTCGTGAGCTGGTCTGTATTCTGGCCACTTAAAATAATTTAACTTCGGTTTCCAAGCGATACTGTAAGCAGGTTCGTTTTGCATATTCATCTGAATGCAAAGCAAGACATTAAAGTGAATTGCTGTTTAGCTTTCTTTCCCAGAAGGGGTTCCCTGTAGGACCCACCTCTCCCTGACAAGGTGCTGAGCCCCAGGGGAAATATTTACACAATGGGTTTACAAATGTGTTTCCCTGTAGAACCCTCCTCCCCCAAACAGTAGGAGTCACCAGGACCATGCCACTAAGCAACTCTTTCCATTTAATCTGCCTCTTCCACTCCTTTTCTCCTCTAGTCTATTTTGCACAGATTTAATTTAAACTGTATCATTATCCTAGTTAACATTTTAAAAGTTATCTCACATGCATAGCAAGATATCAAATATTCATTGAGTACCTCTTATCCGCTTAGCTCTATGTCAGGCGCCAGATAGATACAGATAAAAGTTTTAATGATTTGCTTTATTATTACAAGAATAAAACATGCACATATTAAAATTTCATATAATATGGAAGAATAATAAGTTGACTCAGTTCACCCCATTTTCAGTATCTCTTCTGCTTNCCTGAGCTGAAATCGGATACTTAAACAACTAAGCCACCCAGCCGCCCCTGCTTTAACCACTTTTAATCATTTCTTCTGTTTTCTCCCAGAAAGTATATGTTTTATGTGTGAGCATATGTAGTACACACTTAAGCTATATACACAGCTTTCTATATTTCCCGAGTAAATTTAATCCTTCCAAAAGAGAAACATAACTTCTCCTCTCTTGGTGTTATCCTCAAAATAGCATATAACATTGATTTTTGAGTGTAATAAGTGTCTGGTAATACACTTGGTAACTTGCCAGGCTTTGATATTCTATTCCCATTAATCCATTCTAGCTTGGAAAGTTAACTCTGTGTGTGACCCTTTCCCTCAACGCCTTTGGTTGAGTCAAGTTTGCACGCATTTGGTCAAGTTCCAATAAAAACATACTGAACCAACTTCTTTCTGAAACATTAGGCCCCTCTTGAAAAGGATCCTTCTGTAATTTGTCTATTTTATGCTTCTGTGTTTTACTGGGTTTGTTTAAAGAAAAGGCAATTGATAAAACCAGAACAGCCCTAACCGATGACTTTAACATTGGATCAGAAATGCTGGAATATTTCTAAAACCCCATTTGTACCTTTTACGTTCCTTGATTCATTTATTTGAAAATAGCTGCAGAAGATGGTCCATACCCAGAGAGTCATGGTCATGGAAAGAGTGCTCGCTTTAAGAAAGACAAATGGAGGAAGGGAGGGCCAGGGCTTGGAGAAGTGCCAGAGAGACAGGGCTGGGGCAGGAAGCAGTCACACTCCCAAAGAATGGAAAGGTAAAGCTTGTGCCAGAAAACAAAGAGGGAGAAAACCAAGAGGGGGCCATTTGGGAACCAAGGGCAACTTAGCACAACTAGGAGAGAGGGAGCAGTTTGAGTGAGACTCACATGTTAAGAAGACATGAGGCTGTTTGGAAGTTATTTCACCTGCCTTCACCTGCCTTAGAGTAACGTGTATCTCATTTCTATGACATCAAAAATTATGGCTGCTGATATTAAAATTACTGCGCACTTACATTATCTTCTAGTAGATGAAAAAGTTTTAAAATCATAATCCCAATTTTATGACTAACAACCAGAGGATGGAATAAACCTGAAAATGTGTTTGCAACTCTTTTTGTCCTTAGACTATATTACACTAAATACATATACTCAAGAGGCTGTTTCTAAAGCCCCATAAGATATTTCATTCTCTCTGTGGGTAATACCACTGCCTTGACATGAAGTTAAGTTCATTCATTTCAGTCTTTTAATTTGTAGTGGTTACCTATTGTATGCTTTTGATTCAATTTAGTTTTGAAAATGTAAATTATAAGTTTCAAAAGTCAACATTATTTAATTAGGTATTTTCAGAAAAATTTTGCTTTTATATCTGTTCCCTATTTTGAGTATATTTTATTATATACAAGCACATATGCATACACAAATGGTTTTGTATTAAATCTACTCTTCTGAACCTCATTTTTTTTCACTTAAGAACACACACTGGAGGTCACTCCCTATCAGCTGACAGAGGATCTTGTTCCTTTTAATAGCTGCATAATATTCCACTGTGTGACTGCACTGTTTTATATTCAACCAGAACCGTATTACTCAATGTCTAAAATGTTTCTAAGCCTTTTGACTAAATTGTCATTTTTAGTAGGTAACTTATATGGATGTAACATAAGTAATTTAGCTAATACTGTGTTTTCAAACATTTATTTCAATATTTTGTAATATATTTCCAGTTACAAAAAAAATGCTCTGGTAATAATCTGTTGGCATAATCTATAAGTAAGTCCTTAATTATTTTCTTAGAATGAACTTCTCAAAGTGGAGTTTCTGAGTTAGAATCCTTGCACATAGTTAATATTTTATCTCCATTGATTTGGGTCTATCACACAAAAATCTAGATAATATTTCCCAGTTTTTCCATTCAGCAACACCATTCTGTCATGCTAAATATGGGGGTTTTTTCTCAAATCTAAGATTTATAGACATCAGAAAGCTCAGTTAAAAATAGAAACAAAAAGCTATTCTAACATATGAATATAGTCACCACTATGGAAAACCAGCACTGGGTTCTATACCTGTAATGTGGGAATCCCTTCGGTCTGTCAAACACACTAAATAAATAAAAGTTCTGATTGAAGGTATCATACAAATGAATTTTATCCACATAGATCACTTCTATTTTAGTGGAGTATAATTTGAATATTTACTTTGGGTTTTAAGGGTAAGTCCCTTTCTATTTTATATATGCCCTATTGCACATGGTACAAAGGCAGAAAACCTTGAAACCATTGCCAAGTTCCTTAGAAACCTGAAGTTTGACATTGCTGAAAAAAGAAATGTGTCTTACACGGTTCTCATTAAGAAGCCACCCATAGGGATAAAGTTAGCTGACTCTGAGTCAAGAATAAATTTAAGAAGGTAAGAGAGTTGGGATTGTCTTCCTTCCTCTAGACAATCGTAAAGTCTTTAATAACTTCCCCTAAAATATATCCCCCAAAACCATATAGCATAGAGGAATTCAGATTCCACAGAAGGCCATTTGTACAGGAAGCTCTGGAGAAAACAGAAATGACTAGTCTATGCTTTGATCCTGTTCAGAAAAGCAAATAATGAACTTAATATGTACCTAGGGAGCTACATAGCCAGTGACAGATTATGAACATATCAACCAGGGCCAGTGAAGATGCTGATATACAGATAAAAGGGCTACTATATATCAAAGACAGATTCAACAGAACAGAGAGTCCTGGCCAACAGAAACTATCGATACTCAGGATCCCAGAAAACTACATAAGGAGCCATCAGATAGAATATTAAGATAAAGAAGCAATGGTACTACAGATCCCATCTGAGCTTTATGACATGTAAAATTTTAAAGATAAGAGATGGGAGGGGCCAGAAGACAGACACCATGAGAAAACGGGCTGTGGTGGAGTTCCATTGAATGGAGACTCTACAGATAAAGATTCTATGCCATAATCAGCACCTTTGATTATCTTACCGGACCAGATGCGTAACCTCAGTGGCTGAGGAGAACCAGAGGATAGGGAGCAATGGGTAAAACGAGGCACGGAAGGGTGCTCTCCCACCTAAAGAGAGCTGTGGCTACTCTGCCTCAGGTAATGGGTGCCACTAAGGAATCTGGGCCCAGTGTTGCCATATTGTCTGATTTTTCAAGAAGAGTTAGACAATTTTTGTGTGACAAAATCAGACTGTTCTGTTAGAAACAATTTTTTTTAATTTTAAAAATTCTACATAGGCCAATCAAAACAGGTCCACGGACCCCCAGTTTGTTATCTCTACAATTTGTCCTCAGGCCCAGGGGCCTGTTTACTCCAACTGGGCCTTACCATCCCCTTCCTCAAGAGGAATGAGGGATGCTGGGAACGACCATCACAAGGAACCACAATCTATTTTTTAAGGGTAAGACCTAGTTCTTATTTACCTTGAACTGCACAAGCTCTGACACCCCCTAAGTTAACGACATTGGCTCAAAATACACTTCAAGTTTCCTTTACTTTTTAAAAAGTGTAAGGCTAAAATAGGACTCTAATTTGCCAAATTTCAAACCAGTTCATAATGGTGCAATTCAGGCATTTTGCATCGTGCTAATGAAAATGGCATACTGACTGGGCATTTCACGCATTCAAAGATGCTGATGCAGCCCTCTAAAAATAAATGAAAAGGAAAGACCCATCCCCCACCCCCCCCAATAATCAGTTGATTAATCTTCCCACTGAGATGACCAGATATTTTGGTGCCGCTTGCAAGGTCAGTCCAGTGAGTTTAGAGAACACAGATTGGAGTTGATATTTTAGAACTCCTGGGATAGGATTAAATGTATTTCTATCCCTTTTCAGAGGCAATAGCTGCTTTTAATCTGAAAGAGCCATTTCTTCTATATGAAAAATCATTCTGCCTCTTACCGCCCTATTTCCACAAATGCGATTTTTTAAAAAATCATTTATTTTTACAGTAGCTAGAAAACACATTGGAAGTCATTCTGGTCAAATCTCTCATTCAGTGGGGGAAATTCAGGCTATAGAACCCCCAAGAGATGAGCCACTGCTCTCTGCTGAAATAACTGCTGAGTTCTAACCAAGTCTCTAAGAATTGTGGCTAGGATGCAGAATGGGAAACGGGGGCCTTGGAATCCCTCCCTCCTTCCCCTCTCTTAGATCTGCTCATAATACAAGGAAAGATACTTGCCGTAGAATCTCACTTATCGTGCTCTGTTCTCTCCTTAGTAATCCTCAGCACCAACAAACACCCAACAGGCTGGCGTCCCAAGCACCGTTCGTGACTCACAAGTATCTGATTATTTAAAGCAGTGAAATATCACATTTGGCACCTCTTCTGAGAGGCAGCTGCTGCGTTTAGCTAGTGTGTGAGCAGTTGGTGGGTCCTGCCCACTAACAGGGCAAGTCAAAAATAGTTGGTGCCCACGTCAACACTCAGAACCGCATGGTTTAGCTGAAATCCCAGAATTTGTGGGGCTAACTTGACCAAAGTAGGGAGAGGAATCCTGCGTGAAATTGAGGCAAATAAGCTTCCCAGTTTGCTGGCCTTTCTGTCCTCTGCAGGAAGAGCAAGTCCCTGGCTTTATACAATTGGTCAGAAGTGCTTGAATCGGTGACAGAGATACAATTCCATCACAAATCAGATGAATTCTTTATGGACAAATAATTTCAAAATCTAAATAATAAATTACTTTCACTTTTATAGAAAAATAGATTTGCTATGAAAATTAGGTGCATTTTAAAATATTTGATTCAATGTGGTGTAGCATCTCAAATGGTATGTGTGCTCATGGGTTCTAGAGCTCCTAAAGTAGTGCTCTGGAAGCTAGCTGTCCTCACTTTCCCTATATGTGTTATATGTCCATAACACAGCTCTTCATTCTTGGTCAGTTACATATTATTAAAATACCCTCCAATTTAATGTCTTATCTTTTTACTTCTTTCCTGGTAAATTTGCATCAAAAAGAAGTACTTAATTTGATATAGTCCGTTTTATTCACCTTTTCTTGTATATTTTGTTTCCTATGCATTTTGTTTAAGAAATATTACCCACCATACAGTTTTTAAAAATCATCTATATATTCTCCCAGAAGGTTTTTTTTCCTTTGAGAAATAAACCAACACTGTTTTATGTATATGGTGTGAGGTAAGAACCAAATTTCAGTTTTCTGCAACATGATAAAATGTGAGCATTTATTTTCCACTGATCTAGAATGCTACCTCCATTGCAAATCAAAATGTCACAAATGTAGGTTCAGTTTGTAGGACCTTGACCTTTATTGATGAGTCAATTTGCCTACCAACTATAAACACTACTGAAATAAACACTGCAAATCCAGAGTAAGCTGAAATTGTCTGGAGCAAATTTTCACACCAGATTCTTCTTAGGAACCTTTTGGCCATTTAGCTTTCCCTTGAACTTTTAGAAGCAGCATGTCAAGTTTCTCAAAAATTTCTACTGGTATTTTTACAATATTGCATTGAATCTCTAGGTTAACTCATAGAGAACAGGCATCTCATGCTATTAAATTTTCTGATACACTAATTGGATTCATGTATCTATTCATTTATTTAATTCTTCCTTAATGTCTTTCAAAAAGTTTTATACTTTTCTCTATAAAAGTCTCATGCAGTATTTGTTAGATTTATTCCTATGCACCCTTTTACTTTTGTGCTATTACGAAGATGGCCATTTTGAATTGCATTTTTGTCTTAGATGGTGTATAAAAATTCAATTAACTTTTATATGTCTTACAGCTGGACACATTGTTAAAATCTCTTATCAATTCTAATCAATCTAAATAAATTTTGGATGTTTCTTCTGGGCAACTATTTTCTGCAAATAATGGCAATTTTTTCTCCCTTCTTTATAGCTTTTTATAAAGATATTTTGTATCTTTTTTTTACTATACTTAATACACTGAAACATAGAAAATAATATTGAACAGAGGCAATTTTGTTGGTCATTCTTGTCTTCTTACTTGTATAGAGAATGCTTCTCTTTTTTACTACAGCTAATTTTTTAAAAACACTTTAATACATAGCTTTGTAGGTTAATAAAGTTTCTTCTATTTCCAGTTTGAAAATTTTTCACAGTAAATGGGTATTGAATTTTATCAGTTTTTTCCAACTTTTGAGAAAGTCATATATTTGTTTCTCTTTTGATCTGTGGATGTCATGAATTTAATTTATATAATGCATTAGAAAATAAAACACTCTTGAATTTGGGGGGAAATAAATTGTGTATTAAGGATATAGGATCTTACTATCCATAATTAGATTTCATATGCTAATATTTTGCTCAGGATTTGCATACATCCATGTTCCTAAGTAAGATGATCAGTCTATTTTTTTTTTCTCATGGTGTCCTTGTGTGGTTTTAGAAACGAGATTCTATTAGCTTCCTAAAATGTGTTTAGAGAATATTATTTTCTTTTTTCTATTATTTGGCAGGTGTATATTATTAGAACTATGCCTTGAAAGTTTGGCAGAATTCTTTTGTGACGCATGCTACAACTAGTTTTTTCTTTGTGGGAAAATTGAGATCAATTTAATAGTTACAGAAATTTTCATGCTTTCTATTTCTTCTAGAGTCAGTTTAGGTAAAATATATGTTTCTAGGAGTTTGTATGTTTCATTTAAGTTTGCAAATCTATTGATACAAGCCTATATACTCGGTATTACTTTTTGGATCTTTTTGTATCTGTAATTATAACCCTTTTCTATATTCAGTATTAGATATTTTTCTCTTTTTTAATTTCAAGTCATCTCATCAGAGATCTATCCTAGTAATCTTTTCAAAAAACAACATTTGGTTTCGGCATTCCTGCTTCTTTATCTTTAATTTCTTTTTTATTAATTTGTTTCTAATGTAATTATAGTCTTTTTGTATATTCTCTTGAGTATATTGTGCTGCTCTTTTACTCTCTTCTTAAGATGAATGATTAGTTCATAATTTAACTTTCTTTCTTTCACAGTAGTAAAAAGCCAAACTAGTATTTATGACTAGTAACAATTACGGATATTTTCATATTATATTTCTATAGTTGCAGAATCTCAAAGTATCATGTCCATTTGTAGCTACTTTAAAATTATAGTTATTAGAGCCACCACTAGAAATCATTATTTAATAAAATAATAAAGAAACACATGTATTACTAAATCACAAATTTAAAAAATACTTTGATAATAATATTTTTAGGTAATTTGTTTTCTTTATACTTTCATGTGTTTTATTTCATGCATTAGGGATCACTATTATTTAAAGGAGACCATGGGCTTTGCCAGATTTCCATAGAGGAAAAAAAGCTTAAACTCTCTTTGGTACAGCTTAATGCCAGATTCTCAGGTTTAGCTTTCTTACCTTACCAGAGGCTGATTTCTAGATATCAGTGTTTTTATAGGTGTTTTCCTTCATGTGACCACACTTTACCATTCCCTCTGTTTGTGTTCTTTTTTTAGGACTTTATTTCCTTGACTTTTATTTTTGTTAGTTTACTTTTGCCCTTAGATGTTTTTCTTACCTTGTAGCAGTTCTTATAATGAATTAAATATTATATTTTGGGCAATTTATTAAAGAGCTCCCTATATTCCAGTGAAAGGATCCCTCAGACTATTTAGCCCAGCATCCTACCTGAATTGGAAGTCTTGTTCAAGATTTCCCAACTTACTTAAGCTAACTTGGGAGAAAGAGCTACCATAATTTATGTAAAATTCTGACCTTCATGTTTATGTTTATGAAGAACTCTATCCCTCAAAGAACAATTTTCCCCAGTGATAATTTGTACCTCTTATAAGGTTATAGCTTGTATAGCTATATGCTTATAGCCCAGAAGCATTCTTTCCTAATTGCAAAATTCAACATTTGTTATATGGAAAAGTAGTCCTCAGGTTTTCAACATCCACTGTTGCCATCTATTTGGGTAGGGACATACACTCTTCTCTCTGGTGAGATGGAGTACACGTGAGCATCACTGACAATTCTTGAGGACTCCACCGTTCATCAGGGCTCAGTGGCTACCGTCCCTTCTCTGTGCCCTCAGTCCTCACACAAGGCTTCAAAGTGCTCCTAGGCTGACACTACCATCTCTCAGTGAATTTCACAATTCCAGTTTTCCCTTAGAAGTCATCCAGTGACTGGGAATTGTAATTCTTTCTCTCTTTTTTTTATATTCTATAGTATTCATACAGATTAATTATTCTTATTTATCTTTTAAGATTCCCACTGGTAGAGGAATAAGTCTCATAACCTATAGAATCTCCTTTCTCTCTCTCCCTTCCCACTCCACACACACACCCACAATGTATTATACAAATATATGCGAAGGGCACCACCTCTTTCACTGATTTATATCGAGGTTGTTCTCTGAATACTATTGAGGCTAGTGAGGATAGCAGTACTTGAGCCACAATTTATCTTTCTTTGCTTCCAAGCAATTCTGCATCTGGTTGCTTTAACTCGCATTTCCCCACTCACTCTATATTTATTAGCATTAGTTATTATGTTCTATTTAGGATTTTCAAATCTCATAGGCAAAACATTTTCTTGTTTTAACTTACATTTCTATGACCAGTGATGTTGCGTATTTTTTCTTGTTCTTGACTAGGTTGTTCAAACATGAACTCATTCTCCTTTCAAAATATGTGTTATTTTTCAAATTTAGGCCAGATTGTGGCTACTGCAATAATTAACTACTTGTTTTCATATAATCTTTTTGGATGAACTCTAGGAAGTGATTATTTTCAAAGGTGATTGATTAGATCCCATTCCTATTGCCTTACTGCTCAAATTCTTTTATTGTTTCTGACTTGCTTATTTTAATTATCTAAGGATTACACTAAATAAATTGAATGACTTGAAGTACCTAAATAATAGCATCAGCTCTTTCTGGGGTTGACTGCAGCCTGAGGATATTTTTATAAGACTTCCAAACAGTCATTTGATTTGGTTGAAGCTTCAAACATTTATAGATATTTGAAGGAAGAAGGTCCTTGAGGAGAATCAAATCCAGTCTTGTAATTTTGTAAATCTGGCAACTCATATCCAGAAATGTAGGCTGATTTACCAATATTACAGAGGAAGTTACTGGTAAATCTAGGATTACAACCCAGATGTCCTGGCTCTTTTTGTACTTATTTATAAACGTTTTGCCACCATATAAATTTTTCCAAATTGGAAAAAGAAATGATGACAAATAGTGCATTTCGTATATTCAGATAGACTTGGTATGTAGGCTCCAGGAAATAAAAAATCTCCTCGGACCAAGGATATCAACCTTTCTGGTAGGAGGACTCTGTTGAATCCAAATTAAATTTGGTTTTTGCTTGATAGTTCAAGCTATTAAAATAAAAAGTAGGCTAGAACCACTTTAGGAAGTGTGTCAGATAGGCAGCTACAGACAGGCCCTGATATAGTGATGTCTCTAGTATCTTTTTAAAAATAAAGACATTTCAGTTCCCAGTGAAAAAAAAAAAAAAAAAAGCCCAACCGGAGTTAGTGACTTGATTAGTGGCTTTTTCTTGCATAGTATCACACTGAAGACGGGATTTAACTCCTTTACCACTTGCCCCCAAGCTCAACCCACACAAAGAATTTGGGAGTATAGTAGATTTTTTTTAAAAAAGCTAGAGTCTGTTGAAGCTGCCAATTTCTACATCGTAGGATATTATGAACAGCAATCAAGATGGAAGAAAAGGTGGGTGGGGGACATGTTTTGAAGATGTTTTTGTATAGAAGCTTACTATTTTGGCTTGGATTATGTATTTTATTGTTATTGTTGATTTGTTTTTGGTTTTTGCAGGACCAGGAAGGTATCTGAATCTAAGAAATTTCTTTGCCCAAAAGAGCTTTTTGGTCAGCAGGCTAGCAAATGTATAGATTGGGCCTTCCCCCATACAGTAGTCAGTACATATCACATTATGCTTCATTTCTCTTCCATCTTTCTCTCCTCTCTGTCCCTTCAGCTCTCTTCTCATTGTGTGAAGGGCAGAAAATCTTTTCCACTAGCATATTCATCCTTCCCTCTGATGCCTTGGAACCAGCATGTCTTCTGTAAACACTTAAATAAAATTCCAGCCAAAGACAGTTCCTTCTATAAGAGCAACTCTAATGCCAGCTGTTTAGGTGATAATATCTTTCGACCATATTATACAATAAGCAAAGAGTCAACTATGAGGCTTTAATGGAGATGCGGAGTTTACCATAGTTCTTAATAGTCTCCAATCTCTGAACAACTTCTAAACCATAGCACTTAACAATCTTCAAACTCTGCTTATCATTCTCTACTTGCCTAAATTACTTCTCTCTCCATGTACTTCTCTCTCCATGAAAGTGCACATTCTCTTGCTAGTTCTACTGAATTCTCATCTTGTTCTTAAGCAAACTTTTTCTCAGCCTTCCTCTGCACTGAAGAGACTCTTTTTACCAGTTCCCATCTGGCTGATATCCAAATGGCTGATATCCCTTGCCTAGTTCTCCTGTATTATCGAATAATTAATAATCCCCAACATATTCTTCTCTTTCTTTATTCATTGTTCGCAATTTTCAACCCAAATACCCAAATATCTACTACTGTTCTCGTCTAGAGCCTTGGAGTGAAAATAGTGATCTCCCATTCACATGTTTCCTTTAGCACATACCGGTAGTAATTTAAAACTCATACATTGAAAACACTCTTAGTGAAAGGTTTTTCACCAAAAAGATGCCAAATAATGAGAATAGAGAATTTTATTTTAAAATGTCCATGGGGCGCCTGCTTGGCTTAGTCGGTTAAGCATCCGACTTTCACTTAGGTCATGATCTCACAGTTCGTGGGTTCGAGCCCCACATTGGGCTCTGTGCTGACTGCCAACTCGGAGCCTGGAGTCTATTTCAGAGTCTGTGTCTCCCTCTCTCTCTGGCCCTCCCCTGCTCACGCTGTCTCTCTCTCTCCTAGAAATAAATAAAAATATTTTTTAAAAATGTCCATGACTTTGTAATGGTTGCATACTCTTTCCCCCCAAATCAAGAAAACAGATTTCATTACCCTTTCATGTCCTCATTTTTAAAAAGAAATACCTACTCTTCAGTCTTCCTATGGTATCAGATTCCAGGTCTCATTTCCTCTGCTTTTCTGCCTCGGATAGAAGTCTCCATTCGATCCATACATAAAACCATGTTGCAACAAGAGAATTTAACATCACCAGGAGAAGGGTGGGCTCAGTTGTGTCTCTTGGTAAGCAAAGACACATCTGTATAGTTCTTACAAGTGTTCCTGCTTTAGTACTCCCAAATAAATTTCTTCAGAACTCTTTAGATCCATGCATAGTTTGATTAGGACTATGAAAATAATTCTCAATAATAATTCTCAATAATAGAGGTCTTAAAGCAGACACTGTTCTCATGAAATATTTTTTCTCGGCAGTTCCTATTTCTTCTCTCTGTCTTTTAATATAACCATTTGGCTGGCCAAAGAAGTATTTTAATTCAGAGGGAGGAGGAAGGCAGGCAGTGAGGAGAGAGGATGGACAACAGATCAGAAGGGCATAGACTTAATTCTCAGGCACTGTACAACCTGCAAGCATCAGTATAGGAGGCAGCATTATCCTTGATAAATGGGTGTTTTCTAGGAAAGACCACTTAGGTTTTGATAAGGCTTCCAATGCCAGTCAGTTGAGGCAGGTATGATATGGATGGACTGCTGTCCCTAAGGTCAGACTGGGTGTAAAAGAACCTGATGGATCTATCACCTCATGGGATTCTCTAGGTAAGAGTTTCCTTTCTTTTCTAGATCTCAAATTACTGAAAATAACACTGGCCCTCTCCGTCTAAAGAAAAGACATTATTTTTCCTAAGAAAATATTGGGAAACATTTTTCTGGTCATTTAGTTATTTTCATAGCTGACCTTCAGAATAACCTATCATTTCAAACCGACACACAAACACCTAATATCTAGTCCTTGCAAGTTGGAGCATTTAAGCTCAATATATGCTTAATATCACTAAGCTTGCCATTACAGATGATTTTTTAGTTCTTTTTAGTTTTAGGATCACTTATTAGCCAGGGGCTAAGAAGGAAAAAACAAAACAAACAAACAAACAGATGCATTATCTTGAAAAGACAAGAACATGATTGACAAGCAAGAACTGGCCCCCAAGCTAGTTCCAGTCTATTTCCTGAACAAAAGATCCATTCTCAATCTTTCTTCCCACATGAAACAGGCCTAACTAAGCAATTCTTACCTAACCCAAAATCTGTAGGACAATTTTTAACAGAAATTGAGGTGTTATCTCCATCAGCAGAAGGATGAGGCTAAAAGTTTTCTACTCGGGTTATAAAGGAAACTACAGGTTTAAAAGAAAAGCTTGAAGGTACCATTTTGACATCTTATCCTCAGTTCATTAACGTGTTAGCAGTTTTCTAAGGTTCTGCAGGTCTTTAAGAATCTTCACTTTTTTTTTTTGCTTTTATTATCAATATTCCTTTTCCACCCTTTAAGGTATGTGTATATATGTATGGTATCTATAGTACATAGTATATATAGTGTGCACACATTCAACATTAACTTAAAATCTTACTGTGCAGGATATTTCAGCCCTACCAAGTAATGAGAAACAACCAACTCTGTCTTCAGGCATTGAAAAATACTGCATCCGTTTTTGTACGTCAAATAATCCCCATCCCAATAGTTTTTTTCACACAGAATGTTATTTTCAAAGTAAATATTTGATTAGTCTCTTAGAAAATCTTTGAAATGACTACACATATCTAAGCTAGTGGAACCCAAAATAAGACTAACCAATCTCTGACTTAACAGTGGAAGTCAATGTAAATCATGCAACTTAGTCTCCTAAACGGTTGAATGTAGAAATGTGCAGTTGGAAGAATCTTATCTCCAAGTGATTCCCTGAGTATTCCACAAGCACAAAAAAGTAGGCTGGTAGCAAGTCTTCTGTGAATTTCAGCCAGGTGGAGAAGAAACCACAACCTCCTACAATCACCACGCTCCATCTCTGTGGGAGCAAGCTCAGAAGCCCTTCCTGCTCCCCATTCTGTGAGTTACCAAGGAAACTGTATGTCACATAAATATCCTTGGTATTTGAGAGGTATCCCCTGCGGACCTACTCTTCCATTTGTTTTTAAGTAAGTATTTTTCCTGACACACAGCTAAGTGGCATAGAAAAACTTAATCAATAGTTCCCTGAATTCATAGATGGCCCTTGTACAATGTCAGCAACATAGGAAAATTGGGTGCAAACAGTGCTCCCACCTGGGAGGTAAGCTGGTGTTCAGAAATGCCTTAGGGTGTCCAGGGATCCAGTTACGATTATACCGCAGAAAGTCTTAAAAGACTCCTAAGAGCTCAATCATCCTGGGAAGAATGGAGACAGAGAAAGTTATTATCCAATAACAGACTCTGTGCTCTTCTCCACCCTCATGAGCCTTCACTCCCCTCTTCCTTTCGCCCTCCTCTACTTCCTCTCATGACAATGTCCCAACTCCTTTGAAGTGCATCCAATGTGGGGTATCCACCATTCATGCTTCCATTTGTTTCCACACTATAGAGGGGAAGGGGGAATTTTAGATCCTGAAATCCAAGTAGAGAGGGAATGAAAGAAAGTCTCATGGTTATTTGGGCTTCAACTTGGACATCTGAAGAAGAGTAAGAATTTAGTTACTGAAAAGATGAATCTACTACAAATATATCTCCTATGTGTTACATTAAAATGGTGTCTGTATCCTTCATGGTTCAAAACTCACTTAAAACACATTTCTATTATAGCCAGGCAACTAGAAGAGAATGAAGGTAGAGGTGGGAATGAGGAAAATTGCTCCAGCTTAAGTTAAAAAATAAACTTGAAATATTCATTTATCCACACCCCAAAACATTTTTATTTTTATCATAGACAATTTCAACATATAAAAAAGTTGAGAAAATCATACAACAATTCCTACATACCCATCACCAAACTTCAACAATTATCAAACCTGAATTGTTTGTAAGCAAACCCCAATTGTTGTATCATTTTGCCCATAAAAATGGCAATATGCACCTCTAAAACTCATGACATCATGACCTTTTCTTTGAAAACCATTGCTACAATGACATTATCAAAAAAAAAAATAGCAATAATTTCTCAGTACCATCAAATATCCAATTAGTCTTCAAATTTCTCCAATTTTCTCTCTTTTTTTTTAAACAATGCATACATACACATCAGGACCAAAATGTAGTGCACTTGGTTGATAAATCTCTTACATCTTCTTGAATTGGGGAACTTCAAAAGGATTTAGGCAAGTCACGTGTATACCCTAGGAACTAAGGACTCAAAAATAAATAAGACATGATCTTGCTCAGAAAAATCTTATAGCTTAAGATGTAGGAAACAAGAAAGAGGCTGCTATAATGCCAAGCAGACTCTGTCAGTATCAGAAACATAAGGAAGAAGCAATTGCACAGAAGATTACTGGGTGTATGTATATGGGGAAACCCAGCTACTCTGGTTTTCTTTTTCAGTTATACAATGAGAAGGCTGATCTGAACGTTCTTTAAATCCCTTCTGCATCTGAAGTTCTAGAAATCCATATACTTAAACCGACAAGACAGCCAAAATTCTTGTATATTTGTAAAACAAGATTATTAGCAGCAAATCAAATGGTAACAAAATTCAAATAGGTTCTTCAAAGAAGTTTTAATCAGAGGAAGATAAGATATTTGAGACACTTCTGCAAAGGATTTTTGGCTAATTCAGAGGACTTTGGAGTGTGATCACCCCATTTCTTCACTGAGTTAAGTTTAATGTGAAAACATGATTTTCTAAGCACTCGATGGATTGTGGGCAGGAGTATAAATCAGAATAATGACCTTTTGAGGGGAAATTTGGAAATAACTGGTAACAATATAAATTTAAATACCTTTTGACCTAGCAATATGGTTTAAGCAATAAATTCTACACAGATACCCACATAAATATGCAAAGATGGTGATTATAGCCTTGCTTTTAATAGTGGTACACTGAGGGGCCCTTGGGTGGCTCAGTCGCTTAAGCATCTGACTCTTGGTTTTGGCTCAGGTCATGATCTTACAGTTCGTGAGTTTGAGCCCCACATCAGGGCTTTGTACTGACAGCTCAAAGCCTGGAGCCTGCTTTGGATTCTGTGTCTCCCCCTCTTTCACTACCCTTCCCCTGCTCGTGCTCTATCTCTCTATCTCTCAAAATAAATGAACATTAAAAATTTTTTTAAATAGTGGTAAACTAAAAACAATTACATCCATCAACAGAGGAGTGATTTTCAAAATAATAATTTGTTCCCAAAAAGAATAAACCACAGCTCTAAGACCTTACATGAACATCGCCCCACAATTTCGGATATAATCATATAAAAAAATTATTTCTACCTGTATATCTGTACGTTTGCCTGTATATTTGTATTCGTAATAGAAAAACGTCTGGAAGTATAAAAATGAAACAAAAATTCTACCAGTATTTACTTTTAGAAAGTGTGAATTATATTGCACAAAAAACNATTTGTAAAAAAAAAAAAGAAAAGAAAGAAAAGAAAAGAAAGTGTGATTATAGGAGATTTGCACACACTGCATTATTTCTATTCTATTTGAATGCTCTATCTGTACGTGTTGCTTTTCAAATTAGGGCAGTAACATTTTTAACAAAGGTGTTTCTTTCCCTTGATACATTTCCCTCATCCCTTCTGTCCCTCTCATTGGATTCTCCCAATGCATAAGCTGTCTTTACCTTCCAGCACGTCCGAATAAGTGAATAATAAAACCCTTGCTTGATCTTGCATTGTCCCCTGGCTTCTGCCCAGTCTCTTCGCTTCTCCTCACAGACACATCCAGTTTTGAGGCCACATTCACTGCTATACCACTACACCTCCCTTTCACTCTCCAACATAACATCATTGGCTTCCCATCTTCATCACTGCGCTAAAACTTCCTTGATAAAAGTCAGCAGTAGCCTTCTGGTTGTCCAATGGCGTGGGCTATGTCAAATCTTCATTTTGGATTCTCAGCTGCACTTAACATCTCCTGACACTCTATTCCCAAGACTTTCATGAATTTCCTCCCTGAAATTCTGTGATGCACCCACTGCCACCATAATCTCCACATGTGTGAGAGCACATTCAATCTCTTTCCTTGAATCCTCCGATACAGGTCACTCCTTGAATGTTTTTCCCTCTGTCCTCTTGATCCCACAACCGCCTCCCATTCTCTCAGGTATTCTGTCGACTTTCCACACCTTCTCTGTTACTTCAAGTCACATTACCAGCACACTCCTGTCACTCCATAAAGTACACACACACACACACACACACACACACACACTCCTACGCCCTCTATTCTCCACCTCCACACATTGTAATTTTTCAAGTTTTCTTCTTTCCTTTAAAGTCAAGCTTCTTGAACCAAGGCTTGCTATTTCATCATCACTCACCCATTCTTCAGCCCAATGATAAATTTGCAAAAAAGCAAATGAAGCTGTATGTCAGGACCCCTCATTGCACGGGCTCCTTCCAAGGCTCTATTTATGGTTTTAAATTCATAACTGTGTATCCTTTTTCTTATAAAGGAGCACCGAAACAGTACAGCTGAAGATGACCCAAAATTTAGACCTGTTCATGCTTCAACGCATTGAAAACTGGCTTCTAATGTAACCATCTCTCTGAAACTACTGTAACACAGATCACAAGTTAATTCCTAATTGATAAATCCGTATGTAATTCTTAGTCTGTTTGACTTCTTTGAGGTTTTGTCACAAGGAGTTAGCTATCTCTTCTTTCTTAAAGCCGCCCCTCATTTTAACTTCCATCCTTCCCTGGATCTTTATACATCACTTGAATCTCCTCATTCTCCTTCTCGCCTTGCCTGCCCACTCTTACATTTTAATCAATCATCAGTCCTGTCAAGCATACTTCTAAAAGTGTACTTCTTCTGTGTTTATTCCATTGCCCTTCAGAATCGCTCTTCACTTCTACCCTCATAAGATCCCGTCTCTATAATTATGTCATCCCTCTACCTTCACCACCCCCACCTTTAAAATTCTGAAAGGTGGCCCATAGCTTGGTGATGAAATCCAAACTCTTCACAATGACATATAAAGCCTGGCATATTTTCTCCTTTTCCAGCCTCACCTCAAAACATGGCTCACAAAGTGCTCTAAGCTTTAGCCAGAATACTTGCCGTTCCCAGAAGGCACATGTGTGCTTTGGACCTACTTCCTCCAAAGTCTAAAGAATGATTTCCCATTCTCTTCTGTGCCCCCAGCCATCATTCTATCGAATTCTTATTCAACTTTTGATATCACCTTAAGAATTACTCCCTGACTACCCTCTTTTGTTTTTAAAGTTTATTTATTATTATTCATATTTGAAGGAGAGAGAGAGAGAGTGCAGGAGAGGGGTAGAGAGAGAGGGAGACAGAGAATCCCAAGCAGACTCTGCACTGTCAGCACAGAGTCAGATGTGGGGCTCAAATCCACAAGCCATGAGATCATGACCTGAGCCAAAACCAAGAGTCAGACACTTAACTGACTGAGCCATGCACATGCCCCCCGACTACCCTCTTCTAAACAGAGCTGGTACTGGGGCGCCTGGGTGGCTTAGTCGGTTAAGCGTCCGACTTTCGCTTAGGTCATGATCTCGCGGTTCGTGGGTTCGAGCCCCGCGTTGGGCTCTGTGCTGACTGCCGGCTCAGAGCCTGGAGCCTGTTTCAGTCTGTGACTCCCTCTCTCTCTGACCCTCCCCTGCTCACGCTGTCTCTCTCTCTCTCCTAGAAATAAATAAAACATTAAAAAAAATTTTTTTAAATAAAAATAAATAAATAAATAAACAGAGCTGGTACTACTTCTGTATGCTGGAATAACATGTGTTGTCTCTATTATGATATTTACCAAAGTAAATTGTAATTTCTGATTTAGCTGTCTGCTTCCCCTATGAGGAACATTCCTTAAGAATAAGGAATATACTTAACTCATTTTGTACACTCAGTATGAAAATAATGCTTAGGACGTAGTAGGGTCTTGACAAGTGTTTGTGAAATAAGTGAATAAACAAATTACTAAATGTCAAATACTCTTCAATAAAATTAGCTTCAGATTCTGTTCCTTTCATATTTTTCTGCCTAAACTTTCTTTTAAACTTTAATAATAAGTTGGATATCCTAGTCTCAGTCTGAAACAAAATTTGATTCTTTTTTAATATTTTATGTTCATGAAATATTTCTTTTCATCAAACTAATCAATATTTATCCAGTACCACATGGTACATGTACTAGGGTCTTTGGGGTTCCCAAACGATGAAGAACCAGCCAATGAAAAATGTTCTTGCCAATCAGGTTAATATCCTCTGTGATAATCAGGCACACTTTCAAGTTTGAAGAGGATTTATTCATAGGGAAAGAATCAATGATAGCACAAGTAAGTAAAATATCCATGAAGGTCTAATTTCAATAAATATCAGTGCATAGATTGATGGTGAGCAACAAAGTTAGGGTATTGAAAAAAGAACTCTGACAGCGTGAATTCATGACCCCCAATTATTTTTCATCTAGCAATTGAAAAGATAATTCCTCAGCCTGCTGTCGACTTCACACCCTCCCATCTCACTGGAGACTTAAGGCATCCTGAATAGCATTACATTTGGAGACACCACAGGATATGGAGGGATGGAGGTACAGGCAAAAGTAAAGAAATGAAACTTTTGATGATATCAGGATATTAACAAGGCATATATTATAAATAGGAAAAAAATATCTGGGATTCATTCTCCAAAATGAAGCAGTTGATGGATATTCTCTTCCTTCTCTACCCCTATGAGGCACAATGATCATGACTATGAACATTCACGGGAGAGTAGGCTTCGGAGTCTTTTCCTCTCTTAAAAGTCACTTTCTCATTCTCTTTTTTTCAGAGGATCCCTTTAGCTCATGAAGAAATTGTAACCCTAAAGAGCACAGATTGGTCCAGATTGGAGTCGAGAAAAAAGGAAAAAGAAACAAGTAATCATGTACTAGGACTTACTCTACATTATTCTAGGTCTCAGGTTCACAGGGTAAATTTAAGGGCACTTGTAGATTTTCTTCCAGCTTAACTTGCCTAATTAACTTGAATGGGAAAACAGCCAAGAATTCAAGGGTGGCATTCTGATCTAGAGTAAATATTATTCACTTTGACAAAATTCTCCGAAACAAATATAACTACTTATATTTCATTCATGCCTTCAACAAATATTTACTAAATACTTATTATGAATCAGGCTCTGTCCTCGGTACTGAAAATACAGAAATGGGCAAAATATACAAAAATAATACAGAGAAGGGGATGGAGAGTACTGAGCAGAGTTGGTCATTTAAAATAGATTGGCTATGGAAGACCTCACTGAGAAGATGACATTTGACTAAGACTGGAAGGAGATGGGGGAGTGAGTCATGAAAATATCTGGGAAAAGAGGCAATGAGCCATGGCATCTGGGAGATAAGCTTTCCAGGGAAAGAGAACAACCAGTGTCAACCTCCTGAGAAAGTAAAATTTTAGAGGAATGAGGGTTTTAGAGGATTAAAGATGTGAGTCACTTGGCTGGATACCAATGAAAGATGAAACAAAAGAAAGCCAGAGAGCTAGGTTAAGAGTAAATCGTGTAGGGTCTTGAGACCAGAAGCAGGCAGTAACTTTTACTCTGGATGAGATAGAAAACTGTCCAAGAGTTTCCAGCAGATGAGTGGCATGATCTGACATGAATATTAAAGATTGTGTGTAGATATTGTGTACACATGCTAAGAGTACATTTTCCACACTAAATGTGTTCCTCTAAAAACTCTTAAGTTACCTTTTTAAAAAATCAACATTAACTAGCAGATAGCAATTTTAATTAAATCATTTCACTACAGAGACATCATTGTAAAATTCAGAAAATGGGACACTCCAAGGACAAATGTCCAGGTTTTTGTTTTCAACAACAAATTGGTTATCTTCATGTTAACCTGAAAATCTTATGAGACAATTGGGGTGATGTGAATGAACACTGGATATTGGTGATATTAGAGAATTATTGTTGGGTGCCTTGGCTCAGTCAGTTAAGCGGCTGACTTTGGCTCAGGTCATGATCTTGCGGTTCATGAGTTTGAGCCCCGCATCGGGCTCTGGGCTGACAGCTCAGAGCCTGTTTAGGATTCTGTATCTCCCTCTCTCTCTGCCCTCCCCTGCCCTCCTCTGCCCTCCCCTGTCTCTCTGTCTCTCAAAAATAAATAAACGTTAAAAAAAGAATTATTGTTTGTTTCTGGCTTACAATTCTTCAAAAGCTCTTATGTTTTAGAGATAAATACCAAAATGGTCACAGATTAAATGATGGAATAGCTGGGATTTTCTTCAAAACAATGTAGGTGGTGAGGGTGGGAGACTGGGTGAGGGAATTAGATGAAATGCGATAGGCCATAGGGTAACTAAAGAAGCTAAGTCACAGGGACACAGGGGCTCATTTTGCTATTGTCTATGCTTTTATGCTTGTTTCAAAATTTTAAAGATAGAGTCAATAGGATCATTTTATAAAATGAAAAATAACCTACTTCAAAAGAAATGCTCATTGGACACTTGAATTTGATATAAAAAAAAAAAAAAACAATGGTGTTTAAAGGAAATCCCCATCCATTATCCATCCAAATTTGTGATTTTCCAAGCATCTCATGTCTATTTTTCAGGAGTTCACTGTAACACAGTGGACAGGACATGGGCTGGGAGAAGAAAGGCAGGCACAGGAGGTTTCTCTTTGCCTCTAACTGGCTTTGTGTCCCTCAGCTAGTGACCCGAGGACCATGGAGTTCTGTTTCCTCCTCTAAAATAATAAAGGACTTAGATCAGATGATGACTCAGGTTTCTTCCAAATCTAAGACACAATCTTTGTAATGGTTAATTTACATTAATTTCAGTTTAGTGAGTGCCTGAGAGCAAACCTATGTTACCAAAGGGTGAAATCTAATGGAACCAAACTAGAATCCTGAGAGATCCAAAAATCTGCCTGAAAATCAGGTGATTCCGTCAGTTCAATTATTCCAGATTTGGCATGGAAGCTGGGCATGGAGGAGGGCACTTGTGGGGATGAGCACTGGGTGTTATATGGAAACCAACTTGACAATAAACTATTTAAAAAAAGAAGAAGAAGAAAATATCTTAGGTGTTTCTCTCCATTAGGTCTTTGTCAGAATTTCTTGACATTGCTGTTATTATGCAAAAGCAGCCATATAGAATGCATAAATAAATGGGGTGGCTATGTTCTTTATTTACCAAATAAGTAACAGGTGGCATTTGGCCCACAGGCTATGATTTGCTGGTCCTAGCTACTTAGTATAATCAGATATTAGTATAAAAATCTTAATAGTAAGTCATATTCATCTGTTTCATGTTTTCTTCATTCTTACTTTCTGTAGCCTAATGGTAACAGTGAAAAATAATGTGATCCAATGCTATCTATTTTCATATCCTAAGTCCCATCTCTTTCCGTCATCTCCACTCCTTTCCCTCTAGTTTCAACCCCAACATCTCTTGCTTAGATAAGAGCATAACTTGTTTTACTGTGCTTCCTTTTACCGTGCTTTGCAGATAATGCAATTTTTACAAACTGAAGGTCTGTGGCAACCTGGCACCCAACAAGTCGATCGGTACCATTTTTCCAACAGCATTTACTCTTTGTGTCTGTGTCACATTTTGGTAACTCTTGCAGTATTTCAAATGGTTCTATTATTATTGCATTTGTTATGGTGATCAGTAATTGGTGGTTGCAACTCACTGAAAGCTCAGATGACAGCCTTTTTTAATAATAAAGTACTTTTTAATTAAGACCATGCATTGTTTTTTAGACCTAACGCTGTTGCACACTTAATAGACTACCATATAGTGTAAGAATAAATTTTGTATGCACTGAGAAACCAAGGAATTCATTTCACTTGCTTTATTGTGATATCCACTTTATTGCGGCGGGCTGGAACCGAACCCATGGTATCTCCACAATATATCTGAACCTACACTATCTCTGGAATCTCTGAGGTATGCCTGTACTACAATACTCTATTTTTTTTTTTTTTTTTTTTCCCCNCACACCAGCCAGAGAGATCCTTTCAATGAAGAAATCAGATCACATCAATGTCTTGCTTAAAATCTTCCCTGGCCTCTGAAACCCCTTCCTGCAGCTTCCATCACTGAACCTGTGGCTTTAGGACCGCATCCCCTACAACTCTTCCTCTCGTGTTTGATGCTGCAAGCATTCTTTCTGTGTCAAGTACACTAAACTCATTCCTATCTCAGAATATCTGCACTGGCCATAAGGTCTGCCTGGAATGCCTATTTTACAGATCATCACGGGGTTGCTTTTGGCTCAGCGTTTATTTTTCCCTTTAAAGATCACTTCCTTGGGTGCCTGGATGGCTCAGCAGGTTAAGCATCTGACTTTTGATTTCGGCTCAAGTCATGATCTCATGGTTCGTGGGATTGAGCCTCATGTTGGCCTCTATGCTGACAGCACAGAGCCTGCTTGGGATTCTCTCCCTCCCTCTCTCTCTGCCTCTCCCCTATTCTCTTTCTCTCTCAAAATAAACAAATAAACATTAAAAAAATAAAGATAATTTCCTCAAAGAGAACTTCTATGATCACCACACACTCCCTCTTATAGTTCCACAAATTATCATTCTTTCTATTTCTTCCTAAAACTTACCACCATGTGGAATGATATTTCTTCTGTATTTGCTTGCAAGCTTACTGTCTCTTAATCCCATTATACTGTGGTTCTTTAAGCATGACAGTTTTATTTTATTTACTGCCATATCCTCAGTCCTTAAAAACTGTAATAAGTACTCAATAAGTATCTGTTGAATAAATGAATCATCCTTCAATATTTCACATTTGTAAAGGTCCATCTTTTTCCTTAAAATGGAATTATGCTGTTTACTTATATTAGTTAATGTTGCCAAACTACTATAAAAAATGGTCCCTGATGCTATGAAGGTTCTCACACAGTGAGACTGCAGTTTTGCTCACACAGAAACACTGGGCAGATGGGGTTTGCAGCCCCTGTATGCAGTCATTCCTGAACTCCGGCTGCTAGAGGCTCTGCCATTTACAGTAGGTGGCTTCTGACTTTGTAGTGAGGCATCTTTAAGTCTAGCCATTTCCAAGATGAAAGATTGTGGCAAAAAAATAAATAAAGTCGATACTTGAGGTAACAAACTTGGAGGTACATGGCATCTCCCCTCCCATTTCATTGGCTTGCACTCAGTCACATGGCTGCACCTGGATGCAAAGAATGCTGCGAGGTGTAGCTGGTGCCTGGGCCCACCCTTCCCAGGACTACTCCACTGGAATAGGAGCACAGACTTTTGTTGGCTAGATAACCACCTCTGCCAGAGGACCCATTCCTCAACCAAGCATCTCCATATTCAACTGCCAGCCAGCTTTGAATGTGGTAGCCACAGAGCTAATGCCACAGAATCAATACATCCGTACAAGTGACTTTCACAAAATCTATAGCAATTCGTATGTAATAAAATCAAGAGTGTTTGATATAAATCTTTAGCTTCACTACTAATTCTTACATTTTTACCCTTTCTGTACCTAAAACCAGGACTTTCTGCTTCCTATCAATCATGCCTCGCCTGACTTTGCCTAAAATTCCATCACTGTTTTATCCCACACCACTGATTTTTTCCTCCACATTCCATTTTTTTCCTCTGACCAGCTAAGAATTCATTGATGTGATTCTGTAGGTTCATTCCTCACCCCGCTACCCTGATGTGCTTTTCTAAAACCTCCCAAGATTTAGTCTGGAAAATTCACAATCTGTATTTAAAATATTCATGAAATAACTATTATATTTGTAAATGAATTACCAAAATATTTTCAAAAAGTCTATTTCTGAGTGTTGGGAAAATGTATACTTTTTATGTTATTCCTTTTACTATCTATATTTTTAATACTTTGCTTATATTTTATAAGGAAAAATAAAATAAAACTTCCAATCAATCTTAAGGCCTCTGTATATTTCCCCTTGCCCAATTCCCAAGGCCTCATTTGAGTTTTGTTCTGCTTTTGCTGTATTTTTTCTTTTTTTAAAATGTTTGTTTTTGAGACAGCACAAGCAGAGAGAGGAGGAACAGAGGATCCAAAGCAGGCTCTGCACTGACAGCAGCAAGCCTGATGTGGGGCATAAACTCACAAACCATGAGATCATGACCTGAGCAGAAGTCGAACACTCAACTGAGTGAGCCACCTAGGCACCCCTGCTTTTGCTATATTTTTCAGAAACTTCATTTCTTGAAAGAGAGGAAAGTAGCTTCTGAAAATCTGCATATTGCCTCTTTTCCTTTAATCATATAACATGCTTGCCTGGTAAAGAGCTTTAATATAAAAAAAGATAGATTTTTATAGCTACAAGTCCAACATAGAATAGGACATTGAACAAGATTTTAGTTTGTCCCATTATATCACTGCTAAAATTTTAACTATAAACAATTCAGAAAGCTCATTTTAAGTAACAGCTTCTACCTCCCCTCTCTTATTTTCTCAGAACTGCTAAAAAGAAGCAAGACTGAAAACGTTTATCTTTTCCCTTCCCCTTCACGCAAGGGATCATGGCTATTGCCAAATATCAGACAACAGAGAGAAAGAAAAAGCCAAAGGAATAAAAAAAAAAAATCTAACAAATGGACAATGGCTTTTGAATGATGGAAAAGTCACCTTATGTGGCATTTGATGTCACACAGGTCTTCAGGCTAAACAACAAATTACTGAACTATGAGAAGCCGTTTCTCTGTGTCCCTTCCCAGACCCTACAAACAGTAGACAAATGAGTCCCCAAATTCAAGAATTTGGAGGTTTTAATTCATCCTCCAAGTATGGGCCTCTGTTGCCCTTCCAAAAATGAAGAATCTCAACATGTAAACTAAAGTGAAATGTCATTCTGATGTCACCGCAATGGTCCATGCAGACTTTGATTCCTTTGAGTCCTTCAAACCCACGTAGTACAGGACCCTTTCCACACATCCACGCCATGGAGACAAAAGTGTTATTTCCACTCCTTAACCTCCCTGCAAACACAGCTCTCCATAGCAAGCCAAAGTCCTTCTACCCAAAATTCTCTCTCTCTCTCTTTCTCTCTCTCTCTCACACACACACACACACACACACACACGTGCATGTTGCTTGTGGGTTCTGACTCTCATTTAAAAATTTGATATTTGTTTTAACACCACAGCCTGCATACCCAGAATTGCTCTACTCTGTACTCGTTCAATCAATTCTAATTTTTCCAGATCATTTAAATCCTTTCTATTGTCTTACTCTTGCTGAATAACAATCACTCTGTCTGTACTGTCATCGTTTAGTGCCTGAATATGAAAGTCTTTTCTGACAAAAATTTTCCATCTTTTCTGTCTTCGCATCATGGCACTGCATGGCACGCTCCAGCGCCCTGACTACCATGGGACCCCCAATCAGATTCAAACATGTCTACCTAAAAGTGACATGGCCAATAAGATTTTCTAATGAAATCAGACTCCCTACACTGATTGCTTTGTTTTCATTCCCCAGCAATGAAATATCACTGTGTGCTTACATAAGTGGAACTGTACCTCGAGTATTTCTATGCAAATTAGAAGAAGTACTTGCTGATGTGCACACATGCGCAGAAACACACACACACACAGACTTGTAATGAGGTAAGTGTGTGGTAGGAGCGGATCAGAGGGAGTTAGATGACTGAAGAGAGGATATATTGATTCCAGATGACTATGTCAATGTAAAGTGTGAGGGACTCACCTCAGAACCCCGTCAAACTTCATTGTAAAGAATAATACCTTCCAATATTGTACCATCACGGACACTCCTATTTTCCTTCTCGCTTTTCCTCACTATGCATATCTACACAGCAAATCTCTCAGTGGTAATTGTGAGCTGACTGTTACTCAGCTAGGATAGTCATATATCTCATGTTCATGTATAAGTTGCAACCACACCATTAGATAGTTATTATTTTCCTGTTTTAGTGAGACGATAAAGACACAGGACTGCTGTGACTTAGCTGTGACTATATTCCTCTACGTACACCACAGATCCAGACAAGCAGCCCCTCTCATTTGGCTATAGTTCTCATCATGTTCTGGTGACCATTCCTTCCAGTTGCTCACAAACTGAAGAGAGGTATGGGAGCTTCTGGCTTTTGTTAGTCTTAGATGCTCCATCAATGCTTGTCAAATCTCTTAGCTCTGCCTGTTCTTCTTCATTAATAAATATCCTCTTTATTAAACTCTCCTCATTAACCAAGTCAAAGAAGCAGAGACTTTATTGAACAGCACAAAGGTAAACATTAAGAAAGATGATACAATCAACTAAAAGATGGATAGAGAAGATGAAGAGGAAGGAAGGGAAAAAGGAAACACCCTAATTTTTTAAAAATATATTTTATTTATTTTTGAGAGAGAGAGAGAGAGACAGCATGAGCAGGGAAGATACAGAGAGAGAGGGAGACACAGAATCCAAAGACAGGCTCCAGGCTCTGAGCTAGCTGTCAGCACAGAGCCCGATGCGGGGCTCAAACCCACGAACCGTGAGATCATGACCTGAGCTGAAGTCAGACGCTTAACCGACTGAGCCACCCAGGCGCCCTGGAAACACCCTAATTTTATCACTTCCAGTAAGGCATCAATGGAGACAATCTAAAACCAAGCATTAAAGCTTTTTTATAGAGTTGTAAGGATAATTTCTCGAGCAAAAGCAAAAATACACATACACAACACAGTCTGAACAAATAGGCCATACGGTGACACAAGTTTTTAAAGGACAAAGGGTAACTTAAGACAAAATGGGACCAAACATATTTGTCATATGACAATGTACCGAACTTGACAGCACAAAAAGAAGTTTATACGAATCACAAAGCCTTCTGTTGGCCCAAGAATATCACAAAGCCAGCCCAGATTTGGTGGCGGGGAAGTCACTTTATCCACTGATAAGAACGGCAAAGTCTCATTGCAAATCATGTAGATAGAGACAGAGGGGAACAGTTAAGGTCACTGCCCCATCAATCTACCACGTAACTCATTCACCAAATTGTTTTCCAAAAGAAGTAACAATTTACCTTCCCTCCACACTGTCAGAAGTGATTTCACTACAGAGGATATTTTGTTTTCTTTGGGGTTTTTGTTGTTTTTTTATAGGTTTGTTTTTGTAATCTTGTTCATTTTCGTTTTGCACTTTTATTGGAAGGTATATTTCTAAGAATTTTCTCTTTTCATTGATTTCTAAATATTAATTTGTGCTTATCTATACTACTAAGTTCTCTTATTGTTTGAGTAGTTTTCAAACATGGATTTTCCAAGCACATGGTCATATCATCAGAAAATAATTTTACACCTCCCTTCTAAAGTTTTCCTCTCAAGCCCAATGTTTTATATCTCCATCCAATTGTATAAGCTAATATTCCCCAGAACATTGTTAATAATAATGATGTTAATGCAGATATTTGCTTTATTGCTGACTTTAAAGAAGATGTTTCTAATGCTTCTTAATTAAGAACTTTCTGGCTTTGGTATGAGATGGATATATTTTAGCATCTTAAAAGATTTAACAACTTCTCATAACCCAGTAGTTCCTAAAGTGCAGGACTGTAATGTGTTTTAGAATCATTCATGGATAACTCTTAGGGGCGAAATATCAGAAAATAACCTCCTTCTTGAAATCAATCCTCAGAAAATAATCTCAATTTACAAAAGAATCCTATACAAAGATTTCTAGCACTGTGTAAATTGTAAGAGGCCAACCTAGGGCCATAAAGTATAGGTATGACTCAATGAACCAATGGTTAATGATGCCACCAACCAGAGGTAATACAAAAGTCATTAAGACATAAGAAATATGTAATGTTCGTTATTAAATTAAAAATATAAATTACATTGTTAAGCATAAATCCACAAAAATGCATACTTTTAAAAAGTGTGCACAGAAAATACAGCACATGGACAATTGTGTAGCTTTAAATAATGGAGCTATGTCTAATCTTTTTTCCTACCTTTCTGTAGTTTGAAACTCCAATAAGAATTAGAAAATAAACAGTAAATAAGTAGTGAAATTTATTGACCGGCAGGGAACTCAATATCAACAAAGAGGCCAAGCACGGACACGACTCCGACACTATGAAGACACATGGATTTTAGATTCAAACAAAAAAAACGCAACCAATTGTGTGACAAATGGGACTGTCAGTCAATTCAGTCAGTTAACTCATTGGACTGATTTTTTTTTTTTTTCAAAATGAGCTGGTAAGAGCTATAGTAGAATTAGGCATGCTAAATACATATTTTGACCTTTCATACGCCCAGGTGTGAAACAAGGCTACAGAGAAGGGGATTCTTCTGCAACAGAAACTAGAGCCACGGTCACAGTGTCTGGTTGCGTCCATTTGGTCATATGGGGGAAGAGTGATATCAAGTGGATATGTTTACAGTCTCTTCCTTAAATGTATAAACATACCTCCATTTAATTGACCACTTCTTCCTCTCCCACCCCATATACTAGAATTATATAATATAAGCTCTATATTTCTGTCTTTTTCTCTTAGTTCTATTGATCTTTGAGGGGTAATTTATCATGGTAAGGGCTGGAAGTACAGCAAAGACTTGTCTCACGACTTACCTCAAGAGGATGCTTCAAAGCTCCTCCATGGTTACCATTGCTCTAGCTTCAGAGTTCCAGAGGGAATCCAGGAAGTGGCAGGATGTTTGTCCATTCCCATCTCTCACATTGCAGTGGAGTCCATTCTTTGTTCTTATTTCTCTCTCAGTTTTATTCCCTTTATAACAGGTTGCACCTAAATAATGAAAATCATTCCATTTAAAAATGATTAAAAATAATTATTCAGTCAAGATAGGTTGCTCAGCAGTCTGTCCCACATCTGCTTGTGTCTGCCATTCTTGCTCCTTAAACCAAATTCTTCAAAGATGTTTCCTGATAAACCTTCTAGGTCTCCTGCTCCCATTTTCATTTTAACATTGCTCTTAATATTGGCAGCTTATCTGTCTACTGTCTTTCACCTGAATACTTTTATAAATTAGTCAGTGCTTTTCATATTAATAAGCTGACAGCTTTTTCCACGTATAACACTTTGCTGACATGAGCATAACTTTGATTTGATGTTGACGGACAAATCAGTACCATCGGTGGATTTCCAAATGGACTTCTTCACAGAAACATCACTCGGTGATAGCCATGAAGTAACTGGTGTGATTGACTTTGTGTCAGTAAACTTCAACCACTGACCCAGGCAGGACTTTAAGATACTTGATAATCATCAACTATTTAATAAAAATATCTAACATTGACATGCCATTTACAGCATACTTTCACATTTATACCTTATTCCATCTTTCAAATGACCCTGATAGTGATGTATTGTTGTTGCTAGCAGCAGATGAGAGCAAGAGAACCCAAGGTCAAAAGAGGTTGAGTAGCTGCTTTCCAAAGTCAGTTAATGAAGGGCAGAAAAGACATTATTGTTCAATCAAATTCTTATCATCATAGATGGGCAGTAACACCTTCTCCCATAAAGTAAATCTGCTGAATTTTAATAACAACAACATGATCCTGCTACTGTATTTACACTGAAGCAAGGCTACTGACTGGCCTTCTATTAAGATTTTTAATTCATTCTTCTAATCTGTTTTGTATATGTGCTGTGTTTGCATAGTTGAGATCAAACTATATGGATATGTCGCTTACTTTGTTTTCATTTAAACTATAACATGGGTTCTTTACAAACATAATTTTAAATGTATCCATACTTGTTCACCTCATTTCACTTAATTATATCCTCACTGTTAATCATTCAAGCCTCTTGCAAATGCATGCATGGGTGTGTTTCCAGCATCGTTTTTATGCATGAGGCATTTCATCTTCCTTTCTTAGATAAATTTCTATCAGTGAATGGAAGGCTACTAATATTTTTTATATTCTCAATACACTTTGGAATGCTTTCCAAATGCTGTGTGATTTACATTCCCGCAGTAGTATATGAGAAAATACCCTTGCCAGTATTAAATAATTTACATTTTACAATTTTAGATACGTTCATAGTCAAGCATAGTATTTTAGTGTTTTAATTTTTTAACATTTTTAAAAAATGTTTGTTTATTTTGAGAGAGACAGAGAGACAGAGCACCAGTAGGGGAGAGGCCGACAGAGAGGGGGACACAGAATCTGAAGCAGGATCCAGGCTCTGAGCTGTCAGCACAGAGCCTGACATGGGGCCTGAACTCATGAACCATGGGATCATGACCTGAGCTGAAGTCAGATGTTTAACCAACTGAACCATCCAAGCACCCCAGTATTTTAGTGTTTTAATTGACACTTTATTTACTCATGATTTAAAATTTTCCCACTTTCAGCTGCTTAGCCGTTTGTATTTCCACTATTATAAATTGTTTGTTGACCACTTACTTTTTGAAATCTTAGTGTCTTAATGTAAATATGCAGCTTATTCATATGTGTCTTGCAAAAGTTTTGTATATTAAACATTTTAGCCTTTTCTTTTTAATATATATTATAAATATTCCCCAAATTTGTAGGGTGCTTAGTAAATTGGTCTTTAATCTTGAGCAACAGTTTTAAAAAACACATTTAATTATAGTGAAATCTACTATCATTGCCAAAGTAATTTCTTTCTTTACTTTTCAAAATAGAAGATGCCATGTGGATATTCATAAGTATTTGTTTGTTTCTGGTCTTTAATGGTTTGACATTTTATTAAATCTATTACTTTAAAAATTTCACTGAATATATTCTAGTGCTATTAACTTGCATTAATCATTTAATAACTGATATTGATTAATCAACAGTTTTAGTATGATTTATTGAATGACACACAGCTCTTTGATTGCTTTGTGATGTTTAATCATCATAAAATCATCCTTCATATTAAAAAGTCTTTTTCTGGTTCATTTATTTTGTCATTTTTGTTTAGTTTAGTGCCATTTTATAATTTAAATTATTATAGTATTATAAAGAAATTAATATCTGAAGAATCTATTCCTGTTCTTTACTTTCATTTTCAAATATTCTTATTTTATTCACACCTTCAGGAAAATGTTTGTTCCACCTTCCTTCACATTTTCAAACTCTATGAAAATCCAAAAATATGAAGTAATTTGTTGAGTTATGTATTTTCTCTGGGAACCCTCTCATGCTTCTCAGTAAGTTTTGCAGGATTCTTTCTTAGATTTTGCTAATATCTACTACCTTTTTCTTGAAAACATGAAAAGAAAAAGAAAGACTTGATCTGGGACTTTGTGGTGTATTTAATTTCTAAATTTAACTAGTCTTTTACCATGAAAGTAATACATGGATGTAGATGAAAGATGCAAACAGTACAAAATCTTTTTCAATCTCACCTCACAGGTGTGATTACTATTTTTTTAATGTTTATATATCTTAGAGACAGAGAGAGAGAAAGAGAGAGAGAGAGAGAAAGAGAGAGAGAGAGAGAGCACGCACACGTGAGCTGGGGAGAAAGGAAAGAGAAGGAGATAGAAAATCCGAAGCAGACTCCAGGCTCTGCACTGTCAGCATAAAACCCAACGCTGGGCTTTAACCCGTGAACCAGAAGATCATGACCTGAGCCAAAGTCAGATCCTCAACTGACAGAGCCATCCAGGTACCCCTAGATGTGATTACTATTAAACATTTGTAAGTATCACACCCAAAATTTTCTACACACACACACATTTTGGAAGCCTTGCGTACATGCGGTTGTCATTTTGATTTTCTCATTTTGCAATATGCTTTGCTGATTTTTTTAAAAAGTATTAAATTGATTTCTATTAGTTTCTTTTTCATTTTTGTGCACATATGAGAAATTCATGAATCTGAAATACAGCATTATTGGGTGAAAGGATAGGTACATTTAAAAATTTTGCAATACTCTATCAACCTACCCTCCAAAGAATCTCTGCCAGTTTTGTACCCTCCAAAACAACGCAAGAAAGATAGTCTATATCTTCCACAACAATGTATATTACAAACACTATACTGAACTATTTTAATTTGCTTCCCTTTGATAGTGATTTTGAGCCTCTTTCAAAAGAATATAAGGCATCTGTATTTCTTTTTCTGTGAAACTTCATCATGTGTTTTGCCAATTATTTCCATTGAGTAGCTTATCCAGTTCTTAATAGTAAGAACATAAATGAGGTTTTAATGATTATTAAGTACCTGTGTGAGTTTGGCTTTTGATTTTATTACATGTTTTTGAGTGAATTTTTAAAATTTTAGTTAAAATGCAGCTATCATTTTATTTACAGTTTCTGAGTTCTGTGATTCAGGAATGCTATACTCATAACAATACTATTCTTTGACTTAATCTTCTTTAAGTCATTTTATAGTTTCATTTTATTTTACTGAATATTATGCCATTTCTCAGGTGAGGAGAATACAGCAATAATTTGCCTGAGGTCACAGAGCTATGAGTGATAAAACCAGGAAGTGAGTCCAGTTTGCTTGACACCAGGGTTTAATCAGTACAATATGTCTATTCATGTCCTAAGGCCAAATGTATTTAATTACTGTTGGTTTCTTATCATCACATTACTTTTATTTTTAAAGAGGTTTTCTGACTATTTTCTCAGGATTATTTTTTCAGTGCATATGGAAACAAACTGTCAAATTCCATCCAACACCCCACCACACTGCATCTCCCCAGACTGCAAAATTCAGCATCATCACACTGAACGTCTATGTTAATGTACAAGAATTTGAACTCTTTACAATACTCAGTTTTCCAATCTGAGAAAATATCTTTCCATTTACTCAAATCTTCTTTTTTGTCCCTGAGTAAAATTTTCTTTACATACATTCAATAAATTTCTTGACAATTTTTGTTTCCATTTTTCCTACTGTCAGTGTGCTCTTTGATTTCATTACGTTTTCTGATCGCTATTTTGTATACTGAAATGTGTTAATCTTTAACATTAATGTTTTTGTGATTCATCTTGCTAAATCCTTTTATTATTTAAGGTAGTTTTTCATTACAATCTCTCCAGTTTTCCATATAAATTATCATTTCATCTGCCAATAGCAAGAGTTGCCTGTTTCATTAGAATGTTTGTATTTCTCATTTTGATGAAATTCTTTAGAGTTTCCAAAAAATATTAAATTTTACAGGTTCTAGTGAGCACGATTGTCTTGTTCCTGACTTTAATGAGAATTCTTCAAGTGTTTTATTAGTTTAGATTTTTAAGAGCAAGTTTTTCATAGAATCCTGTAAATTTGGGTTTTATTTTTACACATATGTAAATAGAGACATTTCCAAAGAAATTTGCATTTCTCCAGGAGAGATATATCTATATAATTTTTTAAAGTATGTATTTAAAACTCAATGCTCTCTCACTTGTAGCAAAAGATAATACTTTTAGATTGTCATAGTTCCCAGCATTTTTTAATCTAAATTGTCTCTAAATTATTATTTTGAGGAATTGATTTTGGTCCCATAGGGCTGGTTAGCACTTGAATACTGTGTGATATTCCTATATTAAAACTTAATAAAAGGTTCAGAACAATTTAACTTTGTACTCACTTTGGTCTTTTATCACCTCTTTGAAGAATTTTTATTAAAATTATTTTAGAGTAAATAATTAATTTCACACATCCTGGACAAGACTTCTCAAGTTATCCTGAGCTATTTCTTTTTTAAAAAGAGTGTAGGTTAGAAGTCAGAAGATATGAATATGAAGTCTTTGAAAGACAATCTGCTGGCAATTTTTTTAGCATTAAAATTTTGGTCCTGGGTTTCAATCACTGTAAGAAAAATGATGAACAAATGAAAGGTTCTTTGTTTAAAAGTTAAAAGTTATTGCTGGGATAGGAGCATGTGTACCCCAATGTTTATAGCAGCACTTTCAACCATAGCCAAATTATGGAAAGAGCCTAAAGGTCCATCAACTGATGAATGGATAAAGAAAATGTGGTATTAATGAAATCCTGCCATTTGCAGCAACATGGATGGAACTGGAAGGTATTATGCTGAGTGAAATAAATCAGAGGACAGATACCATGTTTTCACTCATATGTGGTTCTTGAGAAACTGAACAGAAGGCCATGGGGGAAGGGAAGGGGAATAAAACAGACACAAACAGAGAGGGAAGCTAACCACAAGAGACTATTAAATACAGAGAACAAAGGGAAGATAGGAGGGTGGGGGAGAGGGGAAATGGATGATGGGCATTGAGGAGGGTACTTGCTGGAATGAGCACTGGGTGTTGTATGTAAGCCAATTTGACAACAAATTATATTTATTTTAAAAAAAGAAATGAAAAAATGTACTTCAAAGAAAAAAAAGTTATTGCTAGGTCACCTACCTGAGTGGCTCAGTTGGATAAGCATCCAACTCTTGATTTCAGCTCAGGTCATGATCTCGAGTTTCATGGGATCAAGCCCCACATCGGGCTCCATGCAGCGAGGAGACAGTGAGAGAGCAAGCTCTCTGGTGTCTTTTCTTATACTCTTCTCTCTTTTTTTTTTTTTTAATAGTTTATTGTCAAATTAGTTTCCACATAACACTCAGTGCTCATCCCCACNCACAATTCAACATGGCGTCCCAGCCCTGGACCCCTCTCAAAATTCATGTCCTTCTCACATGCAAAATATTCATTTCTTCCCAACAGCCCAAAAGCCTTAACTTGTTCCAGCATCAGCTCTAAAATCTAGTGTCTAAATCCCCTCCCAAATCATCTAAATCAAATGCNCAGCTGTCAGCACAGAGTCTGACCTGGGGCTGGAATTCATGAGCTGTGAGATCATGACCTGAGCAAAGTCCAATGCTTAACCAACTGAGCCACCCAGGTATCCTTGGTGTCTCTTCTTATAAAGGTTCCATCATGAACACCCTACCTCACAACTTCATCTAAACCCAATTATCTCCCCGAAGTCCCCATCTCCAAAAACCATCATACAAATGGGGGGCACAAATGGGGGGCACAATCATACAAATTGGGGGGGGCACAATTCAACATGGCGTCCCAGCCCTGGACCCCTCTCAAAATTCATGTCCTTCTCACATGCAAAATATTCATTTCTTCCCAACAGCCCAAAAGCCTTAACTTGTTCCAGCATCAGCTCTAAAATCTAGTGTCTAAATCCCCTCCCAAATCATCTAAATCAAATGCGGGTTAAGACTAAAGGTACAATTGATCCTGAGGCAAAATTCATGTCTAGCTGTGAACTTCTGAAAGCAGACAAATTATGTGCTCCCCAAATACAGTAGTGAGACAAGCATGGGATAGACGTTCCCATTCCCAGAGGGAGAAATCAGAAGGAAGAAAGAGGAAGAGGTTCCAAGAAAGCAGGTTCAAAGGCTACCAAGGCAAATTGTTGTGTTTTTTTTTAGTTTTATTTTTAATGTTTTGTTTATTTTTGAGACAGAGTGAGACGCAGTGTGAGCAGGGGAGGGGCAGAGAGAGAGGGAGACACAGAATCCAAAGCCGGCTCCAGGCTCTGAGCTGTCAGCACAGAGCCCAATGTGGGGCTCAAACTCATGAACTTTGAGATCATGATCTGAGGTGAAGTCAGGCATTTCACCACCCAGGGACTGAGCCATACAGGGGCTCCCAATGCAAATGCTACTAGATTAGGTTTGCAAATAAGCCTCTTTGGCTCCGTGTCCCACCTTCCAACAAACATCAGCCCCATAGCTTACTGTACCCAAATCTGTGTTAGTCAAGGTTCCCCAGAGAAACATATAAATATACGATGATATATTTAAATAAATACATTTATTTTTAAAAAAGAAATGGGGGCGCCTGGGTGGCTTAGTCAGTTAAACGTCTGACTTTCGCTTAGGTCATGATCTCGCGGTTCGTGGGTTCGAGCCCCGCGTCCGGCTCTGTGCTGANTTGATTTATGCTCAGGTCATGATATATATATATCATCATATATTTATATATATATGTGTGTGTATATATGTACATTTATATGTAATAAATATATTATATATATATATATAAAGTCAGAAGCTGGAGATCCAGGAGAGCTGATGGTGTAGTTATAGTCTGAGTCTGAGTCCAAAGGCCTTACAACCAGGACGGTGAATCGGCAGCCTGTCTGAAAGCTGCCAGGCTTGAGACCCAAGCAGAACATTTTTTCAGTTCAGTTCATTCCCGAAGGTAGGAAAAGACCAATGTCCTAGATCAAACAACCAGGGAGCCTATTATTCAGGCTTTCAGGTCCCTTCAGATATTCCACTGATTGGATGAGGCCCACCCACATTGAGGAGAGCAATTTGCTTGACTCAGTCTACCAATGCAAATGCTAATCTTACCCAGAAACACCCTTAAGACACACCCAGAAAAAAAATGTGTGGCCAACTGTCTGGGCACCCCATGGCCCAGTTAACACATAAAATTAACCATCGCAGTGTTCTTCCTGATTTGTGATTTTCTTCTGACCACAAAGACTCAATCAAGACAAATATCCCCCACAGCTTCTCATCTTAGAAATGCCTGTCTCTGTCTGAGACTTGCTGCGTTCAAGAACAACATACTATGCCTGTGAGGGCTGTTTGAACATCTCTTGATAAAAAGCAAAATGTTTCAATTTTCTGTCATGGAGAAACAGCTGTGGTATGTTAATTAATAGCCGTGTTATGGGAAAATGTTACATAAATTGATATTTCAAGTAAACCTCCCATTCTTTTTATTGACCTTCTAAGGGAAAATTTCTCCTTTAGGGTCTCTGGCTGGGCCTAAGAATGAAACTGACCTAAGCAGGAGAAAAGCATAGACATTTCATTCTGTGGTTTTGATATGTCCATGGACAAGTGAACGGCACAAAGAATCAGAGCCAAAGACTTCCAAAGAGAATAGACAAAGTGTAGTAAATTGTGAAAACATGACAAGACTAAGGGTTTTGGTGGGTGGCAGCTAACTATGGGAAAGTAACTCGGAAGATAAAAGTTAAACAAAACTGGGGCACCTGGGTGGCTCAGTCGGTTAAGCGTCCGACTTCGACTCAGGTCATGATTTCACAGTTCATGGGTTTGAGCCCCATGTCGGACTCTGTGCTGACAGCTCAGAGCCCAGAGCCTGCTTCAGATTCTGTATCTCCCTCTCTCTCTGACCCTCCCCTGTTCACACTCTTTCTCTCTCAGAAATAAATAAAAACATTAAAAAAAAATTTTTTTTTAAGTTAAACAAAGCCTGTTTCTACAAGTTTCTTGGCCTTGACTCCCTGTCTTGGTGATAAGAATGTTTTCCTTCCTCCTCATCCTGGTTGGATACCTTGCACATGGGAGTTTAACCTCCTGCTTTCTGGAAGAAAAAGGAAAGTCAGAATGCTTTCCATGTATCTGCTGTTTTTCAAGTGCTTTCCATTAAAAATAATTGACGTGTGGGGCACCTGGGTGGCTCAGTTGGTTACGTGTCCGACTTTGGCTCAGGTCACAGTCTTGCAGTTCATGGGTTCAAGCCCCACGTCAGGCTCTGTGCTGACAGCTCAGAGCCTGGAACCTGCTTCAGATTCTGTGTCTCCCTCTCTCTCTGCCCCTCCCCTACTCACTCTCTGCCTCTCTCTCTCTCTCAAAAATAAACATTAAAAAAAATTTTTTTTAAATAACTGACATGTCAGTATGGCATATTTTGGGGTGTCTTGCTCTGAACCCCTATCATCTCTATTAACATCTTCCCACAAAAGAAAATTCTACTATAAAACATTGAAACAAAAACTTACCATTTTACAACATTAAGCCAACCATTAGACTGAGAATATTATATTGTTTCATATGAGAAATGATAGCAGTTTTATGTTGTGGAAAAAGATCTGTCCTAAGAATCAGACATTCTGGGTTCAAATGTCCTTGAAAAAGTTCCTTACCTTATCTGATCTTGCCTTCCTTGTCTTTGAAATGGGGACAGGGCTGTTCTGAGGATGAAATGAGACCATGTATAGGAAAGTCTTTTGTGTATTCTGTTTTTAAAATACATTCACATATAGCTTTCAGGATATTTTATTTTAGAGAAGTTTTGAAATTATCCTGCCAAGTTAGAGTTTATGTTACAAATGTTCATATCTGCTGTCTCCTGTCCTTATGTACAGGAGAGATAATTTCCCAATGCAGTTGCAAATTTGTGTAATGAGTTTTCATCTGTCTGTTCATTCCTCTGGCAATTCATTAAACAGACACAGGCACACACATATATACACACACATATGCACACACTCACCACACACATGGCAGGGGTGGTGAGGTGTTAGCAAGTATTATGAACTAAAACAGCTATAATCCAGGGCCTTGAACCGCTTACCGTCTAGTGGAGAAGGAAGATGTTAACCCAATAATCAAATAAATGTAAAATTGCAATGCAGGGATGGCCTGGGAAGAGGGTTTCAGGAGTCTGGAAGATCAGGAAGAGTTTCTTTTGAAAAAGGGACACTTAAACCAAGACTTGTCTGCCAAATGAACAGGAATTGATGGAGAAAAATACTAGAGACAAGAGCTGTTCAGTCTCAGGTAACAGCTTGAGGTTGGAGCACAGCCAATATGCAGGACAGAACAATGGTCAGAAGGTTTGGAACAAACAAAGCTTGAATGGGGAATGAAATCAGGTTAAGTGGTCATTAAGGGCCTATTTTAAAATTCATATTGGGAAGCCACAGGACAGGGAAGGAAGAATTAAGAAAATGCATTCGGTTGATCTTGCAAGGTTTGAAAAGTACTGAACTTTAGCGGCCCCTGGGTGGCTTAGTCAGTTGAGCCCTCAGATTTAGGCTCAGGTCATGATCTCACAGTTCGTGAGTTCAAGCCACCGCATCGGGCTCTGTGCTGACAGCTCGGAGCCTGGAGCCTGCTTCGGATTCTGTGTCTCCTTCTCTCTCTGCCTCCCCACCCAACCCCCACCCCTGCTCATGCTCTGTCTCTGTCTCTCAAAAATAAATAAAAATGCTAAAAAATAAGAAAAAGAAAAGTACTGAACTTAAAGACAAATTCAGGCTTATTTCCAGAGAGAGCATGGGGCAAAGATAAGCACTCAGTCCTCAGAAATACAGCAGAGGCCAAAGAAGAGTTATCCTAGGGGCCTTCCCTGGGTGCTCTCTGTCCTGTGTATATTGTCAGTGAACACAGGATTCCCTTGGCCAGAGATGGCTTACTGGAGTCGGAGAGAGGTCAGAGAACTGCAAAGAAACCCCACTGCTACCACACTGCTGTGCCACAGACCTGAGCAAGCAAACACACAGTCTCCCCGGTTAGGAGACCCCGATCCCCAAGCTTGGGAACAGTATCATAGGTTCCTCTGGCAGCTCACTTCCTCACAAATTATGTTTCTTTCAAGCATCACATGTTCCTGCTAGGACACTCAGACCACATGTTAATTCATTATTTTAAACCTTTACTAGAATACTCTCAGTGAATGGCTATTTTTTTGCCAAAAAGAAACTAAGATTATATAACTTCTGAAAATGATTGCTTTTCACAAACAATAAAGCAAAAATCAACCAACAGAATTACGTCAAATTCGAAAGGTTCCTGCCCAGCAAAAAAAGCAATTCACAAAATGAAAAGGCAGCCCTCAGAATGGAGAAATTTTTTGCAAACTGTATATCAGATAAGGGGTTAATATCAAACATATATAAAGAATGAACACAACTAATAACAAAAAAAAATCTGATTGAAAAATGGGCAGAAGAACTAAATAGACTTTTTTCCAAAGAGGACATCCAGTTGGCCAACAGGCACATGAGAAAGTATTCAACATCACTCATCATCAGGAAAAAGTAATCAAAACCACAATGAGATATCACCTCACACCTGTCAGAATGGTCATTATCAAGAAAACAAGAGACAATAGGCACTGGTGAGGATGTGGTGAAGAGGGAACACTTATACACTGTTGGTGGGAATGTAAATTAGTCCAATCCCTATGGGAAACAATATGGAGGTTCCTCAAAAAATTAAAAATAGACCTACCATAGGTCCAGCAATTCCGCTTTGGGAATATACCCAAAGGAAATGAAAACAGGAGTTCAGCAAGATATATGTACCCCCGTGCTTATCACCACCCTATTCACAATAGCCAAGATATGGAAACAACCAACAAATGAATGGATTAAAATGATATGACACATCTACACAATGTGTAAAATCTAAAAATATATACACATGTTAAAAAAACAATAAAACAGTGGTTATCAGGAGCTAAGCGGTGGGAGGGTAAGACTGACGGTGTTTAAGAGTAAACTTGTAACAAGTACTAAGATAGCCGTAGATACTTAATGTACAGTTAATTGAACATAGACAATAATATTGTACAGTAAGTAAGCAATGTGATATTTTGTCACAAGGGAAACCATTCTTACGATGTATAGTCAGAGTAACATGTACTGCTTAAATTTACACATTACATGTCAAATTTATCGAATAATTTCAAAAAATTAAATGAAATTGATTGTTTTGGCAAGAAGAGAATACCTGACAGGCAGCTGCTGAGGGGTCAGCCAGCTATCTCACTAGATGAGTGACAGTCTTAGATCATGGGCAAGCCAGATTCAAGTGTCAGTCAGATTACTGGTGACTTCCTGTCATTCATCCCTAGGGGAGCTGTGCAAGGCTAAGGATGTACCTCTTTGCCACTTTATAAGTGCATGATTAGGCTAGAGATATCTGCTGGCAAAACTGAGGTGTTTATGTTACCTCTATTCTTTCCAGAAACTATCAGGAAATTCTTAAAGTATCTGAATGTATAAAAATGGTCTTTTTTTGCCTGTCAAAGAGCTAGTCTTAAGTTGTTCCTTTCTGGATCAATCTGATTGACCTCCATCTATAACCTAGAAAATACTACCTCAGCAAAATGAAATAAACAGAATCAAGAAAGAGAAAACAGAATGAAGAGTAAAGGAAGAAAAAAACATACTAATACACTAAGAAAAAAAGTTTTCAGATCAAAGGCTCAGAGAATGAGATTTATTTAGGGCACATGACAGCTATTCAGAAGGTACTACTTCAAGTGGACAAATTAAACCATCTAACATCCAAGTGGTGTCGGAGGCCATAACTAATGTCTACATTACAACTGCACATATCAGTCCATGTGCTAATTATGACCAATGTAGTCATGCTAATCCAGGTAGATGATCCACGGTTTTATTTTTAAAGTGGAGTACAGCATAGCTGGACAGAAAAATCATCAGAAAATATAACATGATAATTATACAGTAACACACTTTCGTTTGAAATGGGATATTGATCACTGGGATGATGCACATTTGTTATGCACTAATGCACTGCAACATACAAAGTAGGATGACAGATCTGGAGTAATTATATGGGAATTGACAGCCCATTTATCACTGTTTGTGGTTATTTCACAGCATTGGCATTTCCATGAATTATGACATGTCATCTCACGTGTACACAAATGTTAAATCATTTATGGTAGCAATTGATCACTAACTACAGCATATGCTGAAGGGTGGCACCTATAAGATGCTCAATTAAAGGAATGAATTTGGTGTGTGGGTTGTGCGATGAATTTGACAGGCACACTGCAAGCTTTAAAGGTGACTCATATTTCATTCATTGTGTTGCTTCCATCTATAAAATGTTATTGAAATGAGATAAAGGAGCATGCTGAGAGTATGAAGTATTTTTCAACCAGAAACAGCCTGTGTTGAAATACCTTTGTTGGGGAAAACCAACTCCCTGATCTCTGGGAGGGACAGCTCTAGCATCCTATCTACCATGCGACTTTGTTTCCCAAATTTCTGAGCAGAGAGTAAGACTGGTTACCAATTGTTCTAGAAATGAAGTAGAGAAAAATAGAATGATTGGGGGAGGGGGAAGCAACGCAAGAAACAGAAGTAGGTATAGGCAAAGAACAAACAGAACGAAGAAAGATCGAAGACAGAACGGGAGGTGGGGGGTGAGAACAGAGAATTAAATTTGTGAATAAATTTTCATTCCAACTCAATTTAACTCGACACATATTTAAAGAGCATCTACTAAGGGCCAACCACCATGACCTTGTCTCACAAAATCTAGGTCTTAACTAAAAGGTTCTTTGGCTCATTTCTTCCTTTTTACTTATACCAGAAGCACTCAAGTTCAAGTACTTGATTCCTTGTTTCTGGGTTATATTAAGAGGCTCAAAACTATTTACTGGCTACGCAAGTCTCTCAATTCTTGCCTTTCCTATGTATCAATGCCAGATTAATATTCTTAATATTCTCTCTGAAAACATTATTCCTCCTTTCAAAAGCTCTCAGTTGCCTATAGGAAAAATTCAACTCAATTCAACTCTTTGTACCTCGCAGTATTAGTTGAGGACAGTAGTGTAAATGCGGAGAATGTTATTGACTCTCCCCTCAAGAAAGCCCTAATTTTAACATTCACTGATTTGGATAAGTGTGAATACTTCTACTGGAGCTGATTTCAAACTACGTGTGACGTCATTGTACCAACAGGAATTCTGGGACCAGGTGGGGTACAGTACGGGAGTGCCAACAGGGATGCATTATTCATCATATCCCACAAATCAATGTGGTGGCAAATGCTTGCCCAAAAGCTCTTAGGTTCCAAACAATTGCACCTTCTAAATGTGTATCATAAGTGAAATGCAAATTATACATCCTAATAAAATAATGTAAAATCCCTCATTTTAAGATAAACAGGGTTTGCATCTTTTACTTGCCCCCATTAAGTACTCAACAAATATGTAAGAAACCGAAGTTAAGAACCACCCAGATGGCCCTATGTCTCTGTGGAGTCCTTAGGTCACAATTTTAGGCCAAAAGTATTTTTCTCCCTGTGAGGAGGTGGCCATGCAGATACTGAACCAGCAGAGCCAAATCACAGTAAGCCCTTCCTTCGGATTGTTAGTGCAAACTTCTTGGAATGGAAACACAGGCAGAGTGCAGAAGAACTTGACTTCTTGATGGATTCTGGTGTAGCCTTCCCTGGACTAAACATGTGTAGGTAACTACGCAGCCACAAGGAGACTATTGATGGAGGAAATACTCCACACAAAAATAGTACCTTGACTCTTACTTCCATCAGCATCATTGGCAAAACAAATCAGGAACCTACAGCACGTTGGTGTGTGGTCTCCAGCCACGAATCTGAACCACAGTTGCTGTGTTAAGGGACAGCAGCATCTTCTCAGGCAAAGGCAGAATTAGAAACCAAGGGGCTGGTTTTGTAACCAGCCAGTGGGATAACCAAACGCGGGCCCCAAGTGGCTCCTCTGAGCTGCTAGCTCGGGGGTAACATACAACCTCCATAACGGGCACTCTCCTTCAGAATATATGGCAGAGACGTGTGCTGTCCACAGAATGCACATTCCCCTGCCCCGTACACATGGGGGCCATTTGACTAATTCTGGCCAATGGACAATGATGGAAGAAACTTGCATCCTATCTGATCCAAGTACGTAAGAACTGATGGGCAACCTTCCAGCACTCTTCCCTCTGCCATAGCGACTGCAGAGGCCACACACTACCATGTCCTTGCTCTCTCGTGTCCGCGTAAAATTCAGCCGGCCACCAACCACTGTTGGACTTTAAGTGAGAATAACATAAGCCTTTGTAATGTCAAGTCACGAGGTTCGAGGCCTTATGTTTGAGAGTGTTCTATCCTGACTAGCCCGCCGCCTTTGTCTCAGCAGACCTTGCCAGTCCTTGCCTAATCAATCTATTTCCTTGGCTTGTCTGCCCTTTACTTGGGATCCCATTCCTAGTTCCTAGGTGATCTCTTAGATTTTCCCTTATTTCTTGAGCCATCGGTACTCAGAGTATGAACTTGAGGGAGGTAGAAAAGAGAAGGACCAGGAGGCATCGTGTACAGAGGCAGGGAACATTTTTAGGGAATGTGTTTCCTCTTCCATACCTAGATGTGCCCAACTGAGCTCTATTTAAACTCAAACCAGGATCTTCATTATACACTCGCAAAGACAATACGTTATTTCTGTGTTAAAACTTCAGTCGCAGTGACTGCTTTTCTGGAGGTAGAACCTCGGATAGAGCATCATGCCATTCCCTAGAATCAACATTATTATAAGACATAAGCTCTAGTTGACATTGTTAATGCTGCAGTGTTTAGAAACAGGAAGTGGAAATGTTCCCACTTCTACCTAAATGTCATGGACAAATTACACTGAATGGATTCCTATGATGAGAAGAAAATAATTATGGATGAAAAGAAGTGGCCTGTACTATTCTCTCGCCATTTGAAGGGCATATAAAATATATTTATGAGATACATTAAAGAGCTTACTTTGTTAGTATCCAACTCTAAATGACCATTTCCAGTCTTCTCTAGGGTATATTTTTGTAACAGTATCAATTTATTATAAAGGTCAATATTTTTTCTCTTTCAAATTCTTTCAAGTGAGTTTTTTAAGTCAATTTTCTGAAGTATTTAAAATTCTAATAAACCGCTGCAAAATTACCAGGGAAGTCCTATGGGATTTTCTTTTTTAAACATACTATTTGATGGAACATGAACTGGGTTACAGTAAAATATCATTAAGAAAAGGTCAGCTCTGAGAAACAAAGAACAAAGGCAAAAAACATCAGGCATCTTGGAGGCATTGGAGTGAATGGTGTTTATTCCATGTAGTCTTTCAGAGTATGAAGCTTGAAGTTCTTAAGAAGTGTTAGTTTTCCAAGAAAATGAGAATACCCGCCCCGCATGAAGGCTGATCTGGCATTCTCTCTTTCTCCCTTCATTTGGATCAAGTCGCTCGGTTTGATTTCTTCCTCAGATACTGTGTCCCTCAAAGCTGAATGGAGCGTTACACTGTCAAGACCGTTTCTTGGTGATCTGTGCGACCACAAATGCTATTCCGGGAGGTAGTGCTCCACGCAGAGATTTGTTGGATGAATAAATCAGCATTTTCCAGGTCCTAAGATGAGTCTAAAAGTAAAAAAACTCCGTCGGTGAAGTTACTTGTCTGCAAGGCAATTCACATTGGTTTGATCCTTTCCCCACTGAGCTTTCTGAGCAGAGCAGCCATTTTGTTACTCAGCGGGCATGGACAGAGCTGCCCCCCCCACCCCATCCTAAGCCCTCTATCAAGAATGGGTCGCGGCCAAGGGAATGGCCATCTGTGCCTGAGTGGATAGCCCTCGCTGCAGTGAGCCTGACTAAAGGTGTCCTTCCCTCTCGGCAATGTTTCTTTGATGCCACACGTTGTAGATGGTTCATCGTGAGGGCGGCCTGTCCAAACCAGCAGAAGTCTGGATTTTGAGGTCACTGCTTTCTTATTTACTCCTCACTGCCTTGTTTATTGTCCCACAGAGGGGATGAGGTTCCCGGGTGTGCTTAGGAGGAAAGGGGTAATGCTCACATGTTTTGAGAACATAGGTCTAGTTCTAGCCTGGACGAAAGTTACCTGCAATACAGCCAAGATCACTATTCATAATGTAGTTTGGGCCCAAAGCCCCAGCAAAGTACCTGTATTCCTTGTCCTGCCCTTGCCCCTTCTGCACACTTTCTATTTTTCCCCGCAGAAGCTTCACAGAAGCAGTTGCTATTGTTCAGTAAGGTTGCAGGCATCTCTGGGGTTTTGTCATCTCTCTTTACATGGAAAAGTCTCCTACCACAGCACTCCCCTTGGCAGAGCTCAGATCTGTTTCACTTCTGCCAATTTAGCAGCATTGTTTCCTATTTACACAAACCAACACAAATGGACTTACAAAGAAGCACAATTAAAAATCTTATTCACCAGGGGCACCTGGGTGGCTCAGTAGGTTAAGTGTCTGACTTCAGCTCCGGTCATTATCTCACAGTTCGTGGGTTCGGGCCCCGCATTGGGCTCTGTGCTGACTGCCAGCTCAGAGCCTGGAGCCTGTTTCAGATTCTGTGTCTCCCTCTCTCTCTGACCCTCTCCTGCTCATGCTGTCTCTCTCTCTCTCTCTCTCTCTCTCTCTCTCAAAAATAAATAATAAACATTTTAAAAAATCTTATTCACCATTTGGACTTAGGCAATCACAGCCTGCTCTATCTCTTTGTTAAAAAGAAAAGGAAAGACTAGAGATTTTAAAAACTTGATGACTTTAGTATTAATTCATTGTAGATTTTACAACAGAGATTAAGACAACTCTGAAATGATCATTTAGCTTCAAACCATAAGAAATGCTGATGTCATACTTTCTTTAATGTTTATTTATTTTTAAGAGACAGAACTTGAGCAGAGGAGGGGCAGAGAAAGAGGGAGACATAAAATCTGAAGGGGGCTCCGGGCTCTGAGCTGTCAGCACAGAGCCTGATGTGGGGCTTCAACCCACCAACCGCAAAATCATGACCTGAGCCAAAGTTGGATGCTTAACCAACTGAGCCACCCAGGCACCCCTGCTTGTCATACTTTTTAAAAACACAGATGCAGGTCAACTTGTCCATGATGAAAGATCAGCTCATGGGACGTGCCTGTCACACCTGACTCAGAAAGGTGTAGGCACCTTCTGAACAGCCATGGCGGTGTTTCAATATACTGTTTCTAAATTGATACCGCATGGACATCTACCACTTAGGAACACATAAAGGGCAATCATTAAGTCACAATTGCCACATAAACCTATGCAGAAAGGTCCTTCTGGGCCTTTTATGCTGCCAACACCCTTCAGAAATGGAAAACGGATTTGTGTAGAAAGGCCCCGGAGCCCACTTTTGACCAGTGTGTGGTCGATATGAAACATACTCAGGCATTGCAGAAAATAACGGATTTGCAAGGGAAAGTAACTGCGGCAAAATCCTGTCTTTTCTATTTGCAGAAGCTAACAGTAATTGTACATTCTGTCCCTAGTCTCAAATCCACTTTTGCCCCTGTATAGAAATACTATATACGGAACCAATTCCAAACCTTTACATAGAGAAATGGGACAGTGAAGTTGGTCTCGTACATAGGGATTGGATCAGAACCTGGACTCTAAACCAGAGTCTGCCACAAGCCACAGGCAAATGCCTAATCCCCTAAACTTTGGTTCTTCTATACATAAAATGGGTATATTATAAACTTCCTTGACTAGCTTCCAGAGCTGCTATAAGGACTAAAGCAGCGGGGGGCACCTGGGTGGCTCAGTCGGTTGAGTGTCCAACTTTGGCTCAGGTCATGATCTCATGGTTTGTGGGTTCAAACCTCTCATCAGTCTCTGTGCTGACAGCTAGCTCAGAGCCTGGAGCCTGTCCTCAGATTCTGTGTGTGTGTGTCTCTCTCTCTGACCCTCCCCTGCTCTCTCTCTCTCTCTCAGAAATAAATAAAAAAGCATTAAACAATTTTTAAAAAGGACTAAAGCAGTTATTCTCAAGTTTAAGCATGCCTTCTAATCACCTGGAGGGCTTGTTAAAACTGGGCCTCAGTGTTTCTGATTTAGTAGATTTGGTTTGGGGAGGCTGGGGATTAGAATTCCTAAGAAATTTCTAGATGCAGCTGATGCTGCTGCTCCAAAACCCATGGGCTGAGAACCACTGAATCAAAGAAAAAGAGACAGACCTCCTTCTGTATAAGGGAAACTCTAGCACCTGTGGTTCAAGCATCCACCTTGCCCTGTCTTCCCAAATTTCTATTATCCAAAAAAGAAAAATCTTGTTTTTTTCCAGTTAGCCCCCCATCTTGATGAATGTGTGATTTATGTCTATATCCGCAGGGCCCAGGGTAAGACAAGCCCTACCTTAGGCATTCAGTTAAAAAAGAAAAAAAAAATTCAGTAGACTAAAGTTATACATGTAAAGGTGTTTAGAAAGAGTAAAATTGGGCACCTTGGTGGCTCAGTCGATTAAGCGTCCAATTTCGGCTCAGGTCATGATCTCACGGTTCGTGGGTTCGAGCCCCGTGTCAGGCTCTGTGCTGACAGCTAGCTCAGAGCCTGGAGCCTGTCTTCGGATTCTGTGTCTCCCTCTCTCTCTGTATCTTCCCTGCTCATGCTGTCTCTCTCTCTCTCTCAACAATAAATAAAACATAGAAAAAAAATTTTTAAAGAGTAAAACTATATATATGGGACTTACATTAATCATGGAATGATTACTATGTACAAAGATACCTCAAAATAGAGTGAGCCACCTAAGGCTAACAGGACAACTGTGTTCCATGCTCTCATTCAAGAATCCACGTAACTCAATTTGTTCCACCATCTTCATCTACATGGTTAAAAACAGTTACCATCATGCCCATAAAAACCACGTTTGCAACCATGACTATATTCCAGGCCCACTGGGAGGGGAAGAGGAAATTCAGGACCAGGGAGAGGATCCATTCTTTCAGGCAGCCATTGGCCTACCTTTTGGTACATCACAACCACCAAGAGCTCAGGGGAGGCTGGGAACTGTAGTCTCCAAATGGTCATGTATGTATCCAGCTAAAATTTAAGGATTCTCTTACTAAAAGATACAAAAGGAAATGCATGCTAGGGTACAGATAGAAGCATCTGCCACGGGAGATATTTTTTGGTCACTCAAGTATCTAGGTGAACTCACCTCCCCATACATTTCTTCAATCCTCCTCCCCAGAGTTCATACTCCAGAGATCCATCCATCCTGTTCCTGCCTCCAGCTCAAAGGTCAGGATCTCTGACTTGGGTGTAAGAAGATGGAAAAGGAATTTGAAAGAGAGCAGTTCATATTTAAGTTCATACCTTGAAGTTGCACATACTGCTTTTCATATCTCATTGGCCCATATTCAGTCAAGCTCATGGCCAAAAAGGCTGAAAATACAGTTTCCAGCTTGGGGGTCATGTCTTCAACTAACTCATAGGCTTCTGACTAAGTTCTTATAAAGCAATTTGGAGAAGACTTACTTCCCTAAGGAAAACTGAATTGCAATTAATTGCTATTCAGATATGTGACATTCATCTTTTTCTCCCTCAGACTGCCTCACTCATTATAGATTTTCAATGACTGCTGAATTGTTGTTTTCTAAATAGAAAAAATAATAGCAGTGCAAACAACTGGAAGCTAGGTGTATAGACCAGAACAGTTTCATGCTTTGAAATAACTCACCAATTAGCTTAATATACTCATATGCCATGGTTCTTGAGCAGTACGTAGATAAAACTAGCTGAGTTAGATTTAGGTCACATGATTAGATTTTTAGTGAGCAGTATTGTGAACAAAGCCTTTTTTTTTTAAGTTTATTTATTTTGAGAGAGGGAGAGGGAGAGAGAGAGTGTGTGTGTGTGTGTGCGCGCGCGCACGCACGGTGTGTAGGGGGGAGGGACAGAGAAAGAGACAGAGAGTGAGCATCCCAAGCAGACTCCACACTTCAGCACAGAGCCCAAGACGGGGTTCAAATCCACAAACTGTGAGATCACGACCTAAGCCAAAGTCAACTGTCAGATGCTTAACCAACTGAGCCACTCAGGTGCCCCTATGAACAAAGCCTTTTATGGTATATTGCAAAGTGGGGGGAAGAAAACCTACTGTAATACCAGTAAAGCCTCTTTTTCTGATTTAAATTCAAAAGCAGAAGGACCAGAACTCAGTGTCCCTCTGCTGATCTGCAACATAAATACACACAGACACTACCTACCCATGGGCAGAAAGAGTAATCATTTATTAAGCAGCCACAAAGCATACACTAGCTGATGTACATGTGATGTCATGTACCCAATATTTCCACAAGAGAGGTACCTTTGTTCTTACTCTTAAAAATAACACATTAAAATTCCGAGAGTTTAGGTAACTTATTTTTTTTGACACTGAAGTCCTAGGTGCTCGGTAACATCAAGATTTCTTTGTTGAGTGTTTAAGGGATTAATGGCTAGTATATAAGTACAGCCTGACCTAATCAAATGTCTGGAGCAATAAAGATTTGATGTATAAACTATGTCCTTGTCTCTTATTAAAGTATATGATACACAGGCCTGACAACTTGGATTATTTTTGAGAAAGGGTTCTGTCATGGTATTATGCTTTCCAGATTGATTCGATTTTTCTTCATAATTCAGGGCATTTACATGAAAACAAGACTTTGTTTCCAAAGAATGTAGCTGTTTATGTACTGCCTGAAGTCATGATTCTCCCTTTGGGTGTGACAATTACTTCCATTATAACCAATTGGGAGATAAAATATAGAAGCAAAATTGTTTCCAAATTAATGGCTTTTAAAAGTTTCCCAGGGAGCTGTCGAAACACTTTTAAGTTCCGTATCAATTTCCAGCATGAGAAAAGCATCAGAACTATACTAAAAGGAAAGCAAAGGTAACTGTTGTAAATAAGTTTCACCATCTGGACGCGCAACAGATTTCTAGATTACAGAAAAGAAGTTCAAGTTGGGTTCATGCTAATAGATGTAGTAGCTACTGTTGTCCACAAGCACAGATTCTAGCCCACATGGCGAGCATCCCTTTGCGTAATGTCCTTTCAAGTAATGTCAGTATCAGAAGGACCAGAGGCCGGGTCATTCAGCTGATGGGAGATACAGATTTTGACAAGCAGCCCTCCGATCAAAGGAGAAGAACTTGCACATTCACACAGCATGCACATCTTTCACCATCTTCCACCTTGCATCTGCAGAGGACTAACTGCTCTCTGCCTTTTGTAAAGCACCTAATGTTCAGAGTGGGTGGTATTTAAGAGTTCTCAATTGATATTATTTAGAGAATGGAAGTGCTCTCAAACCATTTGCACTCATTATGCTTGAATGCATATGTATGTACGCATTGTACCCAAGCCCACATGGCAGACATCACTTTGTCATGACTGGCTCAACCCCGAAGTCTAAGTGCGTGTGCACCTTCAAATGTTGTTGTTGCTGAAAATAATAATCCTATGCATTTTTAATTAAGGGGGGTTGTGAATGTTAATGCTATCGAGAGCCAGGTATTAACTAAAGAAAACAAATCAATCCACAGGGTGTTAATTACAATGTGGGTGTTGAGCAAAAAAACTAGTAGGGACCTGGGTTAATCAAGATTTGATGGATGATCTTGGGAATTCAGATAATGTGCCTTCCTAGACTCACAGGTTGGAAGGGTTCAGAAAAGCCTCAATATGAAGGCACAGAGCCTAAAAGTTCATGAGAATTATTAAATCAATGGAGGTATAGAGGATTAATATTTTATGTTTAATAATTATACCAGCAATTATAATCTTTATGAGTTAATGATTAGTAGTAACGAGGTAACTAATGATTTATGGTGATAAATGTATTATACAAAAATTGGAACAGAATTCTGAGAAATGACTGGCATGCATAAAAACGAAAAGAGGGAGTAAATTTCAAGCTCTGAGCCTCAGCCATGAACTATGACTGAGGAAAGATTTCGTGCCCTTGGTGTTTGGCACAGCCTCTGACACATAATAAACACCAATATTCTTGGTGAAATACATACTAGCAGGATGGGTATGTGGTCCTTGTGATGACTGATGAGAAATAGGGCCACTTAGAGTTGAGACACCAGATTAACATGTCATGTTCTTTTTTTTTTTAAGCATTTAAAAAAATTTTAATGTTTATTTATATTTTAGAGAGACAGAGATAGAAACAGAGTGTGAGCAGGGGAGGGGCAGAGACAGAGGGAGACACAGAATCCGAAGCAGGCTCCAAGCTCAGAGCTGCCAGGACAGAATCCGATGTGGGGCTCGAACTCACGAATTGTGAGATCATGACCTGAGCCGAAGTCAGACACTTAACCGACCGAGCCACCCAGGTGCCCCAAAACCATATTTTTAAATGTCTATTTATTTTTGAGAAAAAGACAGAGCAAGTGGGGGAGGGGCAGAGAGCAAGGGGGACAGAGGATATGAAGCGGGCTCCATGATGACAGCAGAGAGCCCGACGCAGGGCTCAAACTCACAAACTGTGAGATCATGACCTGAGCCGAAGTCAGACGCTTAACCGACCGAGCCACCCAGGTGCCCCAAAACCATATTTTTAAATGTCTATTTATTTTTGAGAAAAAGACAGAGCAAGTGGGGGAGGGGCAGAGAGCAAGGGGGACAGAGGATATGAAGCGGGCTCCATGATGACAGCAGAGAGCCCGACGCAGGGCTCAAACTCACAAACTGTGAGATCATGACCTGAGCCGAAGCCCGACACTTAACTAACTGAGCCACCCAGTCACCCCTATACCTCATGTTCTTAAAAGTGGAGGCTGACAGACCAGAAGTGAGAATGAGAAAGCACTGAAAACAACCCTCAAGTTTTTACCTCCCTTATTGGCCCAACTGAGAATTCTCAACTGAGGATGAGACCATAGGGGACATTTGGTACCATCATGACTGGAATGGAGGGGTGAGGTGCTACTGGCCTTTAATGGGCAGAGGACATCTAGTGCTAAACATTCTACAATGCACAGAACAGACCACCACAACAAACAAATCATTCAGCCCAAATTATCAGTAGTGCTGGATTCGGGAAATTGTGGCCTAACTGAATGGATTCTTCTGTTCTTTCTGGCCAAGCCCTATCCATCCTTGCTTGAAGTGGTTCAGTGGCTTCACTGAAGCCTCCATACTTCAAGAGAATCCTGTGCCTCGTCACTGAGAACTTCTGTTCCCTAAGCATACCATACCCATCACTAGCATTGAACTTCTCCCATATCACTGTTGTTTGTAATCGTATTTATAGTCGCGCATCGCTTCAGTTAAGCTGAAATAATAAAAGTAGCTCCCATGAATTAAGCATTTACTATTTACAAGACACTTGGCTAAAGACCTCAGATCATCTCATTTAGTCCACGCACAAGAAAATATGAGACAGCTATTACGATCGCCACTTTACAAATGAGGACAATGAATTGTAGACAGCATTAAGGAATAGATACCAGGCCACATAACTAGGAAGTAGCAGAGCTAAGACCCAAACCAGACGTCAATCCTGCTGTGACACAGGTCACACAAGTAGAGGTAATACATACTTCGTGGAGAATAACCATTGTTGCACTTTTGAATCAGAGAAGATAAAAGACCCATGACCAGTCTCTAGACCCACCCACAAAGGTGAGCATGGATAAGCGGAACCATCCTATGCTCTGGCGCTGACAGTAGATACCTGGATATACTCAAGCAGAGTGTCCGAACAGTATAGAAATCATTGGTCAAAATGGAAGCAACCAGAAGAGGTGAGTTTAAATGATGTAGTCATTAAATACGTGGAGGAAATGAAAGGTTCAATAAACACAAGCTGTGGCCCAGTGGTCTAGCATGTAATGAAAACCTAACAACAGGCCATCTAGGCCTGAGGTCTAAAGTACACAGAGATCGGATATGTAGGGCTGGACATCCTGTCCATAGCCTGTGATTTAGGAACAGGCTCTGGGAGAGGGGTTAGCAAGAAAAATGCAAGGCCCTGGACCAGGAGGAGGCAGAAGGTGCAGGCTCACAAGAGCAGACCCAATTACGTGAGCCAAAGGTGGGGACAGGAGGGATGGGCAGGTGTGGAGCCTGGGAAACAGGGGGAGCCCCAGTACCAAACTTTGAGTGACATGTCCAGGAAGGAGAGTAACAGGAATAGCCTAATAATGAAGCCGACTGGATTCAGGTGAGGCCATGCAATGGGAACCAGGAGCAGGACTGAGCTCTAGTTGTCGGAAACAGAAGGACGGAAAGTCTAGAGCCAGGCTGCCCTGATGAAGATATTGCCTCTCAAGATGAGATCGGTCTTGGGCTGATTTTTTAATTTTTTATTAATTATTTTTATTATTTTATTTTATATATATTTTTATATTAAAATATAATATATATTATATACTTCATATATTTTATAAATAATATTTATTATTAATTAATTAATAATTATTATTTTATTAATTAATTAATAAATTATATTAATATCAAAAATAGCCAAAATTTTATTTTTATTAATTATTAATTTTTATTATATTTTTATATAAAATTTATACTTTATATNAAGAGCACAAATGTCCATCGATAGATGACTGGATAAAGAAGATGTCGGATGTAAATACAATGGAGTATTAGTTGGCCATCAAAAAGAATGAAATCTTGCCGTTTGCAACTACATGGTTGCAACTGGAGGGTATTATGCTAAGCAAAATGAATCAGTCAGAGAAAGACAAATATCATATAACTTCACTCATAGGAGGAATTTAAGACAGAAAACAGATGAACATAAGTGAAGGGAAGCAAAAAGAATATAAAAACAGGGAGGGGGACAAAACATAAAAGACCCTTAAATATGGAGAACAAAGAGAAGGTTGCTAGAGGGATTGTGGGGGGGGGATGGGCTAAATGGGTGAGGGGCATTAAGGAATCTACTCCTTAGATTGCTGCACCATATGCTAACTAACATGGATGTAAATTAAACAATAAATAAATTTAAAAAAAACACATTTCTCTAAATATGAATAGAGATTTTTTTTTTTTTTGGGAAACTTTCCTCCAAATTTAAAATTACTACACAAAGTCAAAGTCCTCTATAGCACTCCCCACATGGGGCAGAGCACCCACTGTCCTTTGTAGTTTTCAGCTAGGTGACGCACTCCCTGAGCACGTTACCCAGTTGGTTCACCAGGCTGAGGGCGGGGGCTCAGAGTTGGTCCCACCATCCGAGAGAACCCCCAATTCTCTCCCCGTCTACCCAGGACCATGCAGGACCTTTTAGAACAATGCAGTTGGGCCCTCTGAATTAAGTGATGGACACTGAATTAACCCAGAAGGCTAGTTCCCCAGGAAAAAACAAAACCTTCCAGTGGTCTCTACCAAATAATCCCTTCCATAATCTCTCAGCAGCACTCTCCCTCAAAATCTTTTAAAATTTTTCCTACTGTGAATGAACTCTGTGTGCTTGAAAATATAGATGGGTATTCTCAAATCCCATTCCATGGGACGTTAGGGGGCACTTCTCAAGTTAATAGCCTCTCTCTGTCCATGCATTTGTAGCGGCCAAAAAGGTGGCCTCCTACACAGAGGACTGAATCTGACTACTTTTCATGTAGCCTGGAAACCCCACTTGTATTTTGACATTAGAAGCAGTTATGGATGCTCTGAAACAATACATTTTCTAATTCTCCCTTCTGATGCATTTCCAGCCAACTCTAAGTAGAAATGAGGAAAAAGCTGATTACACATGGCCAGTAGCTAGAATCATTTAAGCTAAATTAATAGTGTCTAAAAATAACTTTGTCCTTCCTCTAAAAAAAAAAAAAAAGACTGTGAGGTTAGTGAACAATCAGAAGAATGGCCTATTTCCCCCTTCAGGTTGTCAGAACCTGAAGAAATCACAAATTAGTTTCAGGGAAAATGTAACAACCCAGGGTGGTACGCTGCTTGCAGAGTGGGTGCAATAAAGGCCTGTTAACTAAAATTCCAACACAACCTTTACGAACACACTTGTCGATCCTTCTTTCCGTACCTCTCATATTGCATTCTATTTAGTTTTAATGTGATTTCTTTACCAGTGGATTAGATTTTAGGCTTTGTGTGTTGAAGTCACTGGTTGTTGGGTTGTTTTTTTTTTACTTTGAATAATATGTAAACCCAAAAATAAAGAGGATTTCTCATGGAACTTTTAAAAGAATATATCAGATGTCTTTGACTTTGGCACCATAGATTGGTTTTAAGAGGGAGGCCCTATTATTTTGTGTACCAACCAGAAAGAAAAGCACTACCAATTAAATAGTGATATAATGTGATCCTATCACATTGAATTCTATCATATGGAAACTGAGGAAGTTCTCTTAGATGTATAGAACACAGATTTTTATCATATATTACTGTTGTATATACATATAAAAGACACCTAAAATACATTGGTTAATGCATCTTCCTAAAACATCTTCATGTTCAGAGTCTGACTTTTGACATTACTTTTGCACTCCTAGTAGTTAATGTTCATATTTTTCCATTAAGTGTTGCTGACGCAGTATATCTTACAAAGAATCTACAACAAAACTAAAATCCTTTGGTGCTGAACCTTAAGCAATCAAGAAGAGCTGCAGTAACTATTTAGTTCCTAGAGGTTAAAAGACAGCTCTCCTACTTTCTCTGGAATTCTCTTCCAAGCAGCTGTCACAGACATTCTGCAATTACCTTTTTTTTTTTTGATACTTTTTTTTGCTGTGTTCATAGTTCAGGCAATGACAAATATACCAACTGATGGGCTGGCCATTAGCATTTTTTCAGCACTGTCGATGGCAAAATACAATCTAACACAGAGACATTCAAATTTGCACCTGAGAACCAATCAAATACAGTATATAGTTACCAAATTTTCTGAGCTGGAAATGTATTCCCTGAACTGAGAATGCTCTCTCCTCTCTCTTTTCAATTTTCACCTCAACTAAGAATTGAAACCTAGAGTTTTGCTATCTGGATTTCTTGGCAGACATCTTGAATGGTTTCTGGGTTTTTTATAGGAAGCTTCTACCCCCAAACTTTTCACCCTAAATGTCAAAAGATTTATTCATTTGGGTAACTCCTAAGCTATACCAATGGATAATTTACAGGATAAGAGGAGATAATGTAATGAGATACCCCACAGAGTTTTATAAGGTGCAGAAGGGGAAATAAGTTTCACAGTGTGAGTGGATGCCTAGAATAAGTATGGATCATGACCTTTGGTCCGCCCACCTCCAAGAGGTCAGGCACCTGTTTGAAGTGCTCTTGGGAAATGCAGTGAACAAATGCCACTGTAGTAGGTATAGAGGAAGGAGACACGGGAGAAATGAGACAGTGCACAAAACAAAGTCTACTTCACTTATCCCTTCAGCCAGTCAATCAGGCCACAAATATTTACAGAATCTCTAATAAATGCAAGGTGCAAGCATTGATCCTTCCCCCACTTTTGACCCACATCCTTCCTCCATCAAAGACACCAATGGCCACCCTATAATCCCTTAACTATTCTTTCTTCCAAATCTTACTCTCTGATGTTTTAAGGGTAGAAGGTTAATACAATAGCATATGATCAAATATTTCTCTCCATTCCTTACCTACATTAACAAAACACCTCTAAGGGAAAATCACTCTATCTGAATGCACAGTGTACTCATGTTTATTCAGCTCTAGCTTTAAAATTCTGTAAAATCAGGATCTGGAGAATTTTAGTGACATCGCAGGCTTTCCACCAAATTAAATTTGCATGACAATGTGTTTCAGATCTCCACTACTGGACAAATGCTGCTTATATTAATGGGAATTAAGGTTATTCATCCAAACAGCTGAAGAGTGCCTTGGTTTAACTCTGAAAGACTTTGATGGGTATCCTTTTATTTAGTTATTTCTTCTAGAAATGACCCAGCATTGAAAAAAAATTAGGCACTTTGTCATTTTGCCTTTGCCAGCACAGAAACTAGGTTATTGCTTCCCATACTACAAATCAGAAATACCCACTGATTTTTTTTTTAAGGAAATGCTTCTTGCTTCCCCTCACTGTAGTTGTATAAATCACTGGTGCTGTGCTGGATATAGGCCACTTCTATAGCCTGCTGAACAAATGATTAGGCACAGCATAGGGTATGTTGGTTTTGCTGTGAAGTGAGCCCCCTGCTCCCAGTGCCAGTTAAGAGACTGATTTGTCTGTTCTGTTTTCCTGAATTCTGGCCACTTGCTATTAACTTGTTAAAGCCTGTGTTCATATCATGCATTGCTTTTGGTCCTGGCCAGACTCTCCTGCTTGCTCTGTGGTTGGCCTGCTGCTGGTTGACAAACACTTCTCAGTCCCCAGTTACCTCTTTGAAGTTGTCTCCATATAACTTCCCATGAAATCATTTCTTTTTCCTTGAAGTTTTCTTTGTTTTGTCCTCTGATATTGAAGCAGCCTAAAATAGTTAAATTGGCTCTTGGTCTGTTTATTTATCTCTGAAGCAATCTTAAAAAGATCTATCTGCCCTTTAACTTGAACCTTTAAATACCCATGAGCAGTCATGGCTTTTATTTATTCAGGTTTCTTATTTTGACTATGTCAGTAGATCTGGAAACTAGAGTATGAGATCTCCAATGGGCTGAGGAGGCTAAGACTGGAATGGGGATGTGGATGGTACCATTGAGAGGCAGTCACTGGATACGCACTTGGTGATTTACATTCTCAGCGTATGTGCCAGCTTGGAGGGGATTTAAATGCCCAGTTGTATTGACCTTGGAAAGCTGGGGGTGTACTCTCCGTGAGTTAGTGGAATCACAAGGCAATTGGTGCACAAGTAATCAATTATTCCAAACCATTTTTATGGCCAAGAGAAAGCTGTTTAAAAACCAGCAAGTCAATAGAGGTCTGCACACCTTTCACCAATATCTACATAAACAGAGAAGTCTCAAGGTGCATTACTTATGACCCAGCAACCTAGGATCATCTGTTAAATAAGATCATAAAGTTCTTGCCCAGAAGCTTTCTGCAGCAATCGTCCCATCCATTTGCTACCAGAGAGATGTCTGGACAAGGTACTTGAGACCACATCCTAAGGATTATTTGCCAACTGCTGGGTTCTGTGTGCAAAGGCTTATCGTGAAGAAATTAAATTCCTTTGACAAAAGTAAAGAAATCAAAATGCTCCTAGAGTAAATACACTGAGAACTCCTATCTAAATCCTGCAAGGCTCACTGAGATCTAATTTTATCCCCTTCTATTACCTATACATTTTACAGGTGGGGACGCATTTATTATTTTAGTTTATGTGAAGACTGTAATTCCAATGTAAAATCAGTGACGCCATTTAAAAATCAAAGTTTATGTTAACAAGATGATCTATTTCATCCCCCCCCCCCCATAGAAGCTAATGAATCATTGTGAATTTATTGTGGTAGAAAGACAGTGGCTGCTGGCAATTATCCTGATGAGCAGAAATCCTCACAAGTGGGTACTTTAAAGCAATTATTTTCCATTTGGTTCTAAAAAAGCCTCTGAGTACGACTAAGCTTTGATTACCTGGCATCTGAAAATATATGTTCTCAGAGGGGTATTTGCGATCATTATTTCAGTGGAAAGAAAGTAAACAGCTACTGTTTGTGAAGGCTCAGTTGTGAGCCTCTTTAAAGTTTAAAATACAAATTGTGCAAAAGGTGGAGCTCTGACTTAACTGACTAGCATGGTAGTACGTTATTATGTAGCCGACTACAGAGAGTCAAGAACTTACTGGGTTCCTGAGGACCAAAAAGACTTTGAACTGCATCCTCTCTGACACAGACTTCTTCAAACTCAAAAGCCAATGTCATTTTTGCTAACACATGCTCCAGCCTCCAGCCTCAACCTTATTCCTCCAATTTTTTTCTGCTTGAGCCCTTCAGGGTCATGAAGAGTGCCAGCTTCAAGGTGAGATAGTACAGAGCTCACCCATTCAAGCTGATTACTTCAAAAGAGGGAAACCAGAGGTCATCAAAGAGGGAATCAGGTGGACAGAACATTTGATTTGTTTTCCAAGTAGAGAAAAGTCGGGGGTTCTTATAAAGAGGAATTGTGCCCCTTTGTGTCTAATTCAAGTTAATTGGTGCACCCTGGAAGTCAAAAGGCGATATTTAAAAACGAGTGAGGAATGTGGGCCAATCCAAGGTTAAAGGCTATATAAGAAACAAGTGTTTAAATTTGTAAACTCCGCTTATAACTCTGGGTCTGGAGATGGTGAGCACAAGCACAGAGATATATAATCAAATTTTTCATTGGCCTTGGGCATAATTTTTTTTCTTAAATAGTTTATTGTCAAGTTGGTTTCCATATAACACCCAGTGTTCATCCCAACAAGTGCCCTCCCCCATCCCCATCACCCCCTTCCCCTATCCCCCATTCCCATCAACCCTGTTTGTTCTCAGCATTCAAGAGTCTCTCATGGTTTGCCTCCCTCCCTCTCCTCAACTATTTTTCCCCTTCTTCTCCCTCAGGGCCCTCTGTTAGCTTCCTCCTAATCCACCTATACGTGCAAACATATGATAGCTGTCCTTCTCTGCCTGATTTATTTCGCTCAGCATAACACCTTCAAGTTCCATCCATGTTGCTACACATGGCCAGATTTCATTCTTTCTCATTACCATGTAGTATTTCATTGTATAGATAAACCACATCTTCTTGATCCATTTGTCAGTTGATGGACACATGGGTTCTTTCCATGTTTTGGCTATTGTTGAGAGTGCTGCTATGAACATTGGGGTACATGTGCCCCTATGCATCAGCACTCCTGTATCCCTTGGGTAAATTCCTAGCAGTGCTATTGCTGGGTCATAGGGGAGTTCTATTGTTAATTTTTTGAGGAACCTCCACACTGTTTTCCAGAGGGGTTGCACCAGTTTACATTCCCACCAATAGTGTAGGAGAGTGCCCATTTCTCCACATCCTCGCCAGCATCTAGAGTCTCCTGATTTGTTCATTTTAGCCACTCTGACGAATGTGAGGTGGTATCTCAGTGTGGTTTTGTTTCATGTGTCTGTAGGCCGTCTGGATGTCCTCTTTCGAGAAGTGTCTGTTCATGTCTTCTNATTTTGATGGTTTCCTATCTCACATTCGGGTCCTTTATCCATTTTCAGTTTATTTTTGTGCATGGTGTGAGAAAATGATCTAGTTTCATTCTTCTGCATGTTGCTGTCCAGTTCTCCCAGCACCATCTGTTAAAGAGGCTGTCTTTTTTCCATTGGATACTCTTTCCNTCTTATTTGTTGGAAGATTTTTGATAATTGATTCGATTTCCTCACTAGTTATGGGTCTGTTCAGATTTTCTATCTCTTCCTGTGTGAATTTTGGTAGTGAGTGTGTGTTTAGGAATTTGTCCATTTTTTCCTAAGTTGTCTAGTTTGTTGGCATATAATTTTTCATAGTATTCCCTGCCAAATGGGGGAAATATTTTTAAAAACTATAGTTGATACACTTCAGTAACTGAGATGAAGACAAGAAAAGAGGATGTGTACCGGGTTCTACCAGATTTGATTTTACCAAAACCAAAATCATCATTTTCATGGCTGTTTTTGATGGCCAGGCCCTTTACAGTCAAACGCACTGCCACCCAACTGTGTGGACTGTGATGTCACCCCACACATGGAGTCCCTTGCCCCATTTCCTACAACCAACAGATTGTGGAGCTTGGACTAGCTGCTGAGTGTTCGTCTGTGTTTTGCTTTCAATATGAAAATAATCCATGTTCATTTTGAAGAAAGTAGAAAAGATATTCTATTTCACAATCATAACCCCAGTTCCTAGAGAAGTTGTTAAAATGTTATTAATTTCATGGGGTTTTTTTTAATAGATTGCTTTGCCTCCTTGATATCATTTTCATTTCTGCTTTAAAATATTACCATAAACATTTTCCATATCTTAAAAACTACATGTGAATATCATATTTAATGTCTGCACATTACTCCACATATTTTTTTCCTTTGCAATTCCATATGGCTGAGCATTTACAAAGTCTTAACTTTCTCACTATTATGAATTATCCCACAGAAACATCAGTAATTGAATTTCTGGCCCTAAAGTCATGAACATCTTTAAAACTCTTTACTCATATTCACAAATTACCTTTTTCAAAGTTCGTAACACTTTGTACTTTTAGCAGTGTATAGAGTCCTTGCTTCATGATACACCCCAACACTAGGTATTTCTTTTATTTTTTTTCTTAAACAGTTTATTGTCAGGTTGGTTTCCATATATAACACCCAGTGCTCATCCCAACAAGTGCCTTCCCCCATGCCCATCACCTCCCTTTCCTCTCTCCTCCACCCCCATCAGCCCTCAGTTTGTTCTCAGCATTTAAGAGTCTCTCATGGTTTGCCTCTCTCCCTCTCCCCAACCACTTTTTCCTGTCTTCTCCCTCATAGTCCTCCATTAAGTTCCTCATGATCCACCTATATGTGCAAACATATATCTGTCCTTCTCTGCCTGACTTATTTCGCTCAGCATAACACCCTCAAGTTCCATCCATGGTGCTACAAATGCTCAAAGCAGCACTCTCAACAACAGCCAAAACATGGAAAGAGCCTAAGTGTCCATCAACTGATGAGTGGATCAAGAAGATGTGGTATATTTAGTGGTATATTTATACAATGGAATACTACATGGTAATGAGAAAGAATGAAATCTGGCCATTTGTAAGTACTCCTTTTAAAACAACTTTGTAGGGGGAGCTTGGGTGGCTCAGCCGGTTAAGTATCTGACTTCGGCTCAGGTCATGATCTCACAGCTCCGGAGTTCGAGCCGGCCAGAGACTGGAGCAGGCTTAGGATTCTGTGTCTCCCTCTCTCGCTGCCCCTTCCCTGCTCATACTCTGTCTTTCTCTCAAAAAATGAACATTAACATTGTTTTTAATCTTTGTCAATTAGTGAAATTTATAGCTCAATTTTATTTGTAAGCTTTGTCACGAAATAAGGCAAATATTTTTCTAACATTTACTAATTATCTGCATTGTGTCTTCAGTAAAGTAAGCATGCATAGTTGTGCCATTTATTGGAATCTTATGGGTTTTCTCATTGATTTTTAAACCCATGTCTGTCATGCCGAGTGCTGGAACCCTACCACTGTGTGGAACAAAATAAAAATTAATTGAATGACTTCTTTATAAATCAATATTATGAAGCATTTTCATATTTTTTGGAATGATTTTCTTTGCAGTCTTTTAATTTAATGTGCACAGTCTAAACTCTTCAAAATAAGTTGAATCTTTGCCTTTTCTTTTGCAAATTCTTCCATTTGGTTCAAGTAGAGAAGGTCCTGCCCAATGTAGAGCTCAGATAAATAAACTCATTTTCCTTCCAGGCATTTTTTGGCTTAATATTTTCTAGTTAAGAATGATCTGGAATTTATTTTAATATGGGATAAGAATTGAAGACAACATTTTTTAAAGCAAATAACCTAAACCCATTACATAACCCTTTCTTCCCCAAAGATTTTTTATGAGATCATTTTCATATATTTAACTCATATATGTACTAAATAATCTTTTTTGGTATTATTCTGTTCCTTTGTTCTCTCTGAAGATGCTTCTGGTTGTATCACATTAAGTAATGCGTTATAGCTTTATACTGATTTCATATCCTGCAGCAATAATTTAACTCATTAGTAATCTTTTTTATATTAATTGATATGAAATTTATAATGATAAAATATATAGTTTAAAATATATTTTTAAAAATAAAGGTGAAAAATCTTACTAGAAAAACATATACACTATTTTTTTTTAAAAAGATGAAGACGGAATATACAAAATCAACCCAATTCACCCTTCCCACCTCTTATCTTGGTTCCCCCCAAAAACTAGGTTCCACTCTTCTAACCATTTCTGTTTTTAATTCACTTGGTAATTATCTCTAAGACTCAACATAATACACTCATGCTATTAGATTTTGCAATTTATCTACTCAAAACTATCTTCTTCCGACTAAACAAAATAGGTTCCCACTCTGAAATCTCTCCGATTCCTTCCATTGTAATTAATTCACTATTACAACTCATCTCTCTATTACCTTTGTAACTTTAAATCGTGTATTTTAACATTTCTTTCTTGTTCAAACAACTAGATATGTTCTCTGGGTTTCCTTCTTTGCACAATAAAGGGTTTAATGTCCCTATCCATTTCAACACCTGTATTCCCTCCCTTATCTTCCTGACTTCCCTCATCGGCACATTTACATTGTGTTGTCTGGTGTGTTAAAATTGGCATTTTTCTGATACAAAAGGGTCTAAGGAAGAATCAAGTACCCAAAAGACATAGGGCTGTATTTGCCATTGCCCAAAGAACTTGAGATGAGTGACCCCCCTCCCCATGATGGAGTCTCTGAAACACCTGTGCAAGCATCCCCAGGAGGAAAAGAAGACTCTCTCCACCTGACAAGTCTAGAGGGCATGGGAGCCACAGCATGACCCACCAGAAGGAAGTATTCTCTGCCCCCTCCCCTTTTCTGCTCTTTGAGAGGTAGAAACTAGTCACCAAGGGAGGAAAAACCATATTATGACAAGAAAGAGAAGAAGTATTGAGATTAAAGTAAAAGGAAAGTTTGAATATTATAGGAGATTAAACGTTTAATACTGAGACCACATCTTGTGATTTCTAGTGACAGAAAGTCTTTCTGCATTCCATAAAAATTACCACAATTTTTTACCCAGGAAGGGAACAGAACCAACACTAAAAGATCAATTTCAGCGGAAAGAAAAAGAGGAAAACTAGGCTATTTTATGATTCTTTTCTACAAGTTTGTTTGCAGCAATGATTCTTTAAGGGTTTCAACTCAGATGAGCACTTGGAGGATGTGACTTTTTAAACCCATTTCAATCCTAGAGTTCTGTTTCTCAGTTTTAAATTTATCTTTGATTTATCCACAGTATTTCAAGTGCATAGATAAGACCGTGTATAAGAAACAAATGTAATTTTGAAAGGCTGCATGTAAAAATATTTTTAATTGAGTCATAATTTCTTCCTAAGTTTCTATCAAAATTACTTTAGCTTCATGTCTAATAGTTTTCAGATGACCAAGGATTCTAAGCTTCTATGTCCTTTGGAAAGATTTTGAGTCACATAAAAACCAATAATGGGCCTTTACTAGAGAAGCTCATTTTTGAAAAATCCTTATTGCATTTTCATTTTGGTGTAAATACTTAGTCTTGCTTCTTCCTTTCATCATCTTTATGAAATACTTCTGCCTAAAGACTTTTAAACCCACATATTGTCCATGTGCAAAAGAATTGACAGGAAAGTAGATTACGTGGTGTGACCACAACTTGCTAGGTATCGCTAGTGATTTGTTGGCTGGAGTCACCATGGCAGTAGAATGACCATCAAAAAATACCATTTCCTTTTTAGGTTTCTATATTTTATAAAATCACCACCCTCTGGCCTTCTGAACAGTCCTTTCCTAGTCTTCCCCTACTAGTCTGCTTACATTTTCTGCTTTTCAAAAGGGATTTAAGGCACCTCAAAATAATTGGCATGTATACAACAAGGTTTTTGAAAAATATTATCCAAAATACAAGAAAGAGTAGGAGAAAGTGAAAAGTCTAAGTATGAGGTTTGATATAATTATTGTGACTGCCGATTCAATTTTGCTCTAAGTTTCCTCAGAGGCCAAAACCTAGTATGTTGAATGCTTCTAGCTCTTTGTTTAATGAAAGCAAACCAATTTTGAGAGAGAGAAAGAGACAGAGAGAGATAGAGTAAATGGGTACATGCATTTCTTTCCCAGTTGTAAGTTCAAATGAAACTGTGTACAGAGGATGTAGGCAATGTGCCTTTGACTAAAATTATCTACCAAATACAAACAGAACCAAAGACATAATATTTAGAATGAATTTAGTGAAGGTGGTTGTCCAAGGGATGAGGTAATATGCAACAGGTATGTAATTTTCTAGTGTTTTGCCCTGATTGAAGGATATGGGTATGGATTACCTAGAGAAGCAAGTGGAAACCATGCTTTTAAATCTGTTTTACTAATACGACACTGATCTTACAGAGTTTTAACCAGGAGTTGGTTGGCAAATGGCCTGAGATCAAACACTCCAGCAAGAGTCTAGGGAAGCAGCATTATTTGTTATATGCAAGCCACATGTTCAATACCACATTGGTGGCTGGCAATGCTAATGCCATACCTTGTTATTTGCAAGCCATACCTTGAGAGATGTGTTCTAGGCAGCAAGTGTCCACCCTATTCATAAGTGGAAGTTCTATCATCTTCTATGTGTCTCTGAAAATATACTGATTTCTTTTTTTTTTTTTTAATTTTTTAATGTTTATTTTTGAGAGAGAGACAAAGAGTGAGCAGGGGAGAGACAGAGAGGTGGGGCGGGGGGGTGGAGGGGAATACAGAATCGAAGCAGGTTCCAGGCTCAGCTGTCAACACAGAGCCTGACACGGGGCTCGAACTCACAAACTGTGAGATCATGATCTGAACCGAAGTCGAACGCTTGACTGACTGAGCCATCCAGGCACCCCTATATTGGTTTCTTTCTAACCTTTAAGTCAATAAAGTTGCATTAGTCTGACAAGTACATATGTTTCTAACAGTATCCTATGAAAAGCCTTGTAATTCAAATCGCTCAAAATGAAATGCCTTCTTTCCAGAAGAAAGTTTATGTCTATTCAAACTTTGGAAGAATAAGCATAAATTATACATTTTTTAAGTGTGCTGTTCTTTCTCTAAGCTAAAAAAAAAATCTCCTTAGCTCCTTGGTATTTCAATATTTCAAAGCTTTTAAAGTCAAACTCCGAATGTAACGTGCCTTATTAAAAAGAGGTTCTTTTGTTTTAAAGTGTCATTGTCATGCTAACGTATTTTTAAAATCAATTAAACTTAATCTAAACATCTCAAGAGAGACGAAGGTTTACTCCTCTTTCATCTAAACTCAGATACAAAGCCCTTCAATAAATGCATTTTCATACTGTTCTGGGAATGTGTAATGTCCAGGCAAAGTGCTTAAATGTCACCCAGCAAAGCACATATCCAGCATAAAGTCTGGAGGAACAAATGTTTCAAAGCCTAATACACCCAGATTACGGATGAGCCATCGTTATCTACCATAATGTCATTATGCCAAGAAAGGATGCCAGCCAGATGAACTTGCCAAATAACTCAGAAAACTTGATTGTACTTTCTTGGGTCAGAATAGAACATATAACCTATCAGGGCTCTCTTTAAAATAATTGACCAAATTTCCAAAGAGTGTTTTACACTAAACTCTGAAGGGAGGTCACAATCTTGTTTTGACAGCTAAATAAGAATCAGATAAAGCCAAATTGTTTACTACCTCTAATACGCCCTCAGCTATCTAAACAGTCCAAATAGGGGCGGGAAAATAAAAAATGCAAGCTCACCAAACAGGGCCATCCTAACAGATGGAGACAATTGGACCAATTACACCTGTGAAGCACTTTATTCTACTAAAGTCAACCTCGCCACAAGCGAAAAGTCATTTCCCCCAAGAAACCTCTTCGCTGACAATCTTTGCTTCTATAACCTGATTTAAATATCTGAGTCTCTTTTGCAAATCTGTCTCCCACTTAATGAATTCCCAAGCTGATGTTGAATTCTTATCCAATGCACTGCTATAGATACTAAGGAAGAATCAAAATCCATTACAAGATACGTTTGTACAACAAAGAGCAGCCTGGGTGAGAAACTGCAAATATTAGGAATATCATCATATAAAACAAGTTTCATAAGCATGTGGGAAAAATTAACAGATTGAAAATAAATACACAAAAATAGGTGTTCTGATGTAGGACTATAGATTATCTTTTCTTTGTTTTCAAAAAAAAAAGAGGATTTATGAATTTTGCCCAAAAGAGAATATCTGAAAGATTATCTTAAAATTGGAGGAAGAAAAACAAAAATGCAGAAAATGATTCAAAACCATTCAAAGGTAGCGCAGCGATATGTAAAAAGAACATGCTATAAAATCAATGCAGAGGGGCGCCTAGGTGGCTTAGTCGGTTGAGCGTCCGACTTTCGCTTAGGTCATGATCTCGCGGTTCGTGCTCTGTGCTGACAGCCAGCTCAGAGCCTGGAGCCTATTCAGAGTCTGTGTCTCCCTCTCTCTCTGACCCTCCCCGGCTCACGCTGTCTCTCTCTCTCTCTCTCTCTCCTAGAAATAAAAAAAAAAATTAAAATCAATGCAGAACTGTTAAGAACCGAACAAGGGGCAGAGAAATTGCTTCTGGGTGGCTTCCTGAAAGAAGTGACTATCTGGGCTCTGGGAAACAAAGTTACCCTGCAGCAGAGCATGATAAATTCATGAGGATACCAGAAAAGCTGGAGCAGATGTAATAGGAGTTTGCAAGAATGCTGAATCCGCAAGACGAAAGACAATTGCCTATACATTGCAAGAGTATGTAGGGAAAAAACTGACATTTTTTTTTCAAAAGCAACTGGGTGGCAGGAAAAGCTTTGTGCCAGGAACTAAATGACCTAAATTTTTGGTTGGTCTTGTCATTCGCATGACTTTGGGTAATTCACATGATTTGCAGTCTCAATTTCCTCAATTTGAAAAATGATACCAGTAATTAGGCATAATCTCTCACCTTCATTTGGTATTGTAAAGGTCAAATGATATGATGTTTCTGACTATGGAAATGTAAAATGTTGCTTGTCTTAAAAGGGTTTTTTAGGAAGAGCACCGTTAATATGCATCCACCAGAATTTCCCCATGGCCCAGGCCTTACCTCTAGACTTTCCCTATTCTCTTCTAAATTAACGTTTTATTCATACTCATGGCTTCAACCACGGTCTATCTATATGCTGATGGCTTTCAAATTATAATCTCTAACTCAGATCTGACTGCTTATTCAATTTTTCCACATAATGATCCAAGTGCACTTAAAATCAACATGTCCCAAACTGCTTACGGTCCTTCCTCGAAAATACTTGATATAATCTATCTGGATTAAATGCAAGGTCAGCATGATCCCTGTCTTGGGTCAGATTCCACAAAATCAGACCTTGAGATGAATGTTCATGTGCAGTCGCGGAGTAAGAAGGTGCTCCCAGGAGAAAACTCTAAGGAGAAGGAGGATTGGAAAAAGAGGAAGCTAAGCAGTTGTGTGTTTTCAGCAGAAGATGTAGCCCCAGCCTGATCCCACAGGGAGAGTATATCACATCTTGGTCTGTGCCACCTTGAGGCAAAGGAGTTGAGCTTTCATATTCCAGTATAGCTTTTGTTCTAAAGCCATATTGGGGATGGGCTGGGGAACATAAATTCCCAGGTACTTTCAGCTCTCTATACATGTGAGTAAATGTGCTCCAGAAGCTACTGCGTAGTCTTTCAAAGAGGGGGAAAAAAAAAAAAACCCACAGAAACTCAGGGAGGGTCACAGAAATCTGTGAGGATGTGAGCGCGGTTAGTGTGGTTAACATCCTTTGAAATATCCAACCTGGAAGCCTGTGAGTCACCCTGGAATCTTCACTCTCCTTCATTCTGTACCAGTCACTAAGTCCTCTAGAAATCCAGTATCCCTCTTAAGTTGACTCTGACCACCCTTTGGCTATCCCTTGAGCCCTCATCACTTCTAGCTTGAACTACTAGAGCAGCCTTCCTTCTGCCCACTGTGCCCGTTCTCAAAGCCTCCACTGAACCAAACCACCAAAATTATCCTCCAAAGGAAAGGGAGAGTCGATATTTCAGAACCCATAAGTGGATTTGATTTGTTACCCCCCTATTTAAAATCTTTAAATAACTCCTCATAATTTTTTGACCGTTTCCAAATGATTCCTCAAATATTATTACTTTTTAAATTTATTTATTTAAATCCAAGTGAGTTAACATGCAGCATAGTGCTGGTTTCAAGAATAGCACCCAGTGATTCATCACTTACCTATGACACTTAGGGCACATCCCAACCAGTACCCTCCTAAAACTTCTTAGCTTTGCCCACCTGGTCTCTAACTATCTTGTCAGCTCGGCCTTCTCAAACATTATGTTCTCAGGACCACTTACGCCCTAAACATTTATTGGAGATTCCAAAGGGCTCTGGATTGTGTGGGTTAAAACTACTAATAAAGACTGTATTCAAAAACGAAACAGAAAAAAAAACAAAACAATAAAACACATGCTTATTTAATTTTAGGGTACTGTTGAGGTGGAGGCCTCCCTTGGTACAAAACTTACCAACACTGTGCCCACCAGATACAGGGAGCCACGCTCCTGAGCCCACCTCCACTAGAATTGTGCTCCTCAGCCCCCATATCTTCACGGAGGTAGGATTATGTATCATTCCTCCCTTCTTCTCTTTCTGAAGCAGGAACATGCGCAGATCTGGGAGTCTGACACACCTCCACACAGGCTTGTCTCCCGTCCTCTCACACCAATTATAACTCCATGGGCCTCTTCCAATTCATGACTCCTGAATAAGCACATTACACTCTTTCGTGTAATTCTACCTCTGCTCCTAGTCAAATCATCATCCCTAATCCTCTAGATTTCCAGTCTGACTTATGTCCAAGTTCTCCTCTGCCACCCCATCCCAAAGACAGTTAGCACCCCGTGTATGCTTCTTCCAAAGCAATTCCAAAATAATATAATAATCAATTATCTTGTCTATTCTTCCCTCCCCACCCTTAGTCCTTAAGCCTAGACACCATGGCTGAGGTGAGTTTTTATCCTATCTGCCAACTCATCCCTGTATATAGCAAATAGGAGGCAGTTGACTAATATTTGTTGAAAAATGTGTGCTAAATTTTTGTTAATAAGTGTCACATGGTAGTATGTTAGGCTAGAATTAGCACTAGGGACAAGGGTTACGTTGAAAAAAAAAAAAAGAAGTTGAGAAGGGAAAGGGAAGAACTTTGACAGAAACTGTTCGCTTGTCTGTTGGAAACCAGAAGAATGGAAACCAATTAAAAGACCAGTGAAATATGTACACAGGAAATACCAGAGGCCTAAAGAAAGTTAATTAAAATGGAGAAAAGGAGAAATAATTGAGATGAACCTTGCAGGTAGATTAGATGGGACGATATTCTCAAGTGTGGTGGTGAAGAGATAGAATGAAGACTTACATTTTCAATATAATAAAAATGAGGTCATATCTGGTCATGCAGTTTTTCTTCATTAGAACATAAGCATGTGAGAGCTTGACGTGAAATTTGTTTCTCCCATTTAAAAACTGTAGAACATAGGAGAAATTTCTTAAACTAAGTTACTTTTTTCATAAAAAACATAAAAGTTATAACTAAGCCTCGTAAATTGTGGTGAAACTAGAAATTGTATAAATAACAGCTATCACAGTGCCTGCCACCTAATAAATTATACTTCTTTGTCCACTATCTGCTCTTTTCCTCTATTTTGCTTTGGGCAATTTCTTTGATGTCTGCAAATGTTTGAGTTGAGGCTAGGGGAGCAGTAGAGAACATTATTAGACACCCGTCCCTATACCGTAGATGGCGAATTGATGAGTGTCTTTCAGAAACACTTGATGGTGCATTTAGATGAACGCAAAATAAAAAGAGGGGCTTTCCCAAATTATGGGTAACTATATGCCTCTAATCCTTTATTCTATATTCTTGTCTTTTTTCCGCCTCATAAGACCAGCTTACAGTTCAAACTGGACCACGAATCATTCATTGAAGTGAAGAATGCGGCCACTTCAGGCCAACAGAAGAGTTGCACTTTCAGACACCAATGAGGAAGAGAGAATTTAATTTATTTTATTGGCTTGTCTGATAGACTAAGATTGATGCTCAAGGTATTCAAAGGGGTATCCCAACCCCTAACATAGAATCTTTCCAATACACTGCCCACAGGTTCTCTTGAACCACCATGAGTCTATTTGGCCCCTGTGAGTGATTTATAGTTGGCCAACCTTCTCACACCTTGACAACAGGAAATAACGCACAGGCACTATATCCATGTTACCTGTCTTCTCCCAGCCCTCATTCTCTCTCCCTCATCCTATCTTGTCTAATTCATTCAGTCTTTATACCGACCAAAGCAGCTACCCAGCCATGCTCAAGAAATTAAAACTCCAACATACACAAATGTATACAAGTCCTCATGTATCTCTGTATCTGAGAGTAAGGATAAGTAACCAAAAAGTGATTCCATTTTCAAACCCTTTATATCAACAATAAACATGGCGATAGATGCATTTCCTTGATCACATTTTGAACTGCCTTTTTTCTCATTACCAATTCCTTTTTGAAGTTCTGACTTTCTCAAACACCATTTGGATTTCAAGATCTAAAGAGAGGAAACACATTGTTTCTTCCAATGTGAAACACATAGATCCCCTTCTGTATCCCCAGAAGGAGTGCAAAAAGAATGGCCTTTGTCTGGAATTATTTTTACCAAATATATTTAATTTAATGGTGTCAATGGTTTAGATTTGAAGGCAGCCATCTCTTTTCTAGATTGCTGAATGCTTAGCCCGATGAATTGTACAACCAATGCTGGTGTGTCCTTAAAAAAGACATGACTTTGAACATCAGAACACTACATACGTGTCATAGCTATAAGCAATGAATAGCTATTACTGAATTCAAGAACAAGCTTGTTTGTCAAAGGTAATGATATATGAAGGTAAGTAACTCCCTAAGCTTTACTTAAAGAATATTCATTTTCTGAATTGTATCATGCTTGAAAGGCATTCAAGAAATTCAAGTACCAATATCCATTACTGACTGAAAGAAATAAAGGCTGTAACAGCTAAGACGACTTCAATTTAGTGAATTGTTTTAGTTTCTAGTAGAAGTTTAATTATGATTTAAATAATGTGGCCAGTGTTCCTTTTATTGAGTATAAGTTAGGTCTTTGTAGCACATAATTACATAGAAGATTCAAGCATTTGCCATCTTTTAAGTAATATGAATTTATAAGAAAGGACAGAAAAAAACATTTTTAATTTATTAGGCAAAAAAAAAAATAGAAGAAGCAAGGACATCTTAGAACAATATGTTAGCGCCATTGTTTCTTCAGGTATATAGATCTTTCCTTATGATACTCAACAAGTCTTTTCATTTGAGAATGAAAAGCAGGAAGCCTCTATCTATATTCCTGCATTTTTCTGACTCCAAATCAGAATCAACTGCACCTCCAATTTCTTCCAGGCTGATTATACAAAATCTAATTTGAAAACATTCCTGAGAAGAGTCGGGGGGGTGAGGGGCACCTGGGTGGCTCAATCAGTTGAGCATCGAACTTCAGCTCAGGTCAAGCCCTGTGTCTGGCTCACTGCTGTCCGCACAGAGCCCACTTCAGATCCTCTGTCCCCCTCTCTCTTTGCCCCTCACCCACTCATTTTTGCTCTCACTCTCTCTCTGTCTCTCTCACTTTTTCTCTCTCACACAAAAATAAACAACACTTAACATAAAAGTTAACCGGATGAGGGGCGCCTGGGTGGCTTAGTCGGTTAAGCGTCCGACTTTCGCTTAGGTCACGATCTTGCGATCTTGCGGTTCGTTAGTTCGAGTCCCGCGTCGGGCTCTGTGCTGACTGCCAGCTCAGAGCCTGGAACCTGTTTCAGTCTATGACTCCCTCTCTCTCTGACCCTCCCCTGCTCACGCTGTCTCTCTCCCTCTCTCTCTCTCCTAGAAATAAATTAAAAAAAAAAAACATTAAAAAAAAAAAGTTAACCGGATGACTTAAATTTTAAATGCTCTAAATTTAATCTAATCACTGAATTGAAAGAGCCTGATAGGAAAGCTCTCTTTCCATAGAAGGAAAGCGTGTATAAGCTTCTGCGTTTTAGATCCTCCTTACCACTTCCGTGAATGATTAAATAAACAAAAGATGAAGGCACAATTTTCCACATTTAGAAAATGAGTTAGAGGGCTTTAATGGCATCATTGTGATGATCTAAAAGCTCCCCTGAGAACTGGGAGAGCTAAACAAAATGAGACACTTGTTAGCATGAAAAGGGAGAGCAACTAGCGAAAGCAAACATCAGAGTCTCTAAGAACACAAGGACTATTTCAAATATCTAAAGAACCAACACATGGATGAAAAATTATAATTGTTTAGGGAATTACAAGGCACGAAGCTAAGCCCAATGAAACTAGGGAAAGTGAAGAATTACTGCCACTTACTATGAAGAAGATAAATGCTTTAAAGTCTTTTTCTTTATTTAAGAAGGAATATTTTTAAAACCACCCATAATCCTACTCTTCAGAGATAACCACTGTTCACGCTGCCTCCTCTCCCTTTAGCGATCTCACTGCATATATTGTTTTGGAACCAGAATTTTTACTTAAAACTATAGCAAACATCATTACTTGTAATTAAATATATGTGTGTATCTATTACATCTTCTCGAATGGCTACAGAGTATTTCTTTGTACAGCACACCCGCTGCTCACTTATCAATACTTTGGAGCATCTAAAATTTTTCCCCAATTTAATACTATTAAAAACAAGAATGCAAATAAAAACGTTTACACATGTCCTTTTGTTCTTCTATCCACTTTCATCATGAGAGTGAATTTCTAACAGTCCCATTTCTGCTTGATCAGAAATTATGCATATCATTTAATTTTATGATGTTGCTGATTTGCCAACCAGATATATCACATCACCTATATTTCCACTGTGAGACTGGTCATTTTTCTACCTCATTACTATATTAAGTATTAGCATTCTTTTATTCTTTATCAATTTGACAGAAAAAAATGGCACCTCATTGTTTTAAGTGTGGATTTTTGAGTATTAGCAAGAAGATACATATGTATAATTTTCACCATGTATATTTTTCCTTTTAATTCTACATGCAATGCTTTTTATCAAAAGATTGTTGGGACTCCTGGGTGGCTCAGTTGGTTAAATGTCTGACTTCAGCTCGGGTCTTGATCTCACAGTTCATGGGTTCGAGGCCCTCATCGGGCTCTGTGCTGACAGCTTGGAGCCTGGAGCCTGCTTCGGATTCTGTGTCTCCCTCTCTCTCTGCCCCTCCCCCACTCATGCACTGTCTCTCAAAAATAAACATTTTTTAAAAATTAAGAAAAAGATTCTTTGCTCATTTCCTTTAACCACAATCCTTTCTCCTTCTCTCTCTTCCTTTCTCTCTCTCTCTCTCTCTCTCTCTTCCTCTTTTAATTTATGGATTTTGCATTTGGAGTCATACTTAGAAAGCTAAGACAATATCATTTACAGAAAAGGCTAAAGAAGAACTTACTATAAAAAATGGTAAATCAGTCATCAAGGAAGTTGCTTAAGATTAGGCTGTTCAATTTCCAGCTGATATATTCTTGCTGTTGCAGAGGCCTCTGAGATTTTATAATTATGTACATGAAGATACTAAAAGTGATTTGTGAATGTAATTAAGAGAAAAAATAAACAGAAGGATCAAAATCAGAACTGAGGCAGAGTAATACTGTAGGATAGGATCTGGTTAGGAGACTTTCACTGTTCATTTTATTAAAGCCTGTATCTGTTGCAGTGTTTCAAACACATTCCAGTGAGTTTTTTAAATAATATTTTAAATTTATTTTTATTTATTATGAGAGGAGATAGAGAGCAAATGAGGGAGGGGCAAAGAGACAGGGAGACAGAGAGAGAATCCCAAGCAGGCTCTGCACTGTCAGCTTAGAACTTGATGCGGGGTTTGAACTCATAGATCATGAGATGATGCCCTGAGCCGAAGTCAGGAGTTGGATGCTTAACCAACTGAGCCAACCAGGCACCCCTGTTCAAGTAAGTTTTCTTTTAATAGTAAATAGTCAAAACAAAATCTAGAATTATTTTTTAAGATTTTATTTTTAGGTAATGCGTACATCCAACATGGGACTCAAATTTACAACCCCGAGATCAAGAGCCTCATGTTCTACTGACCAAGACAGGCAGGCACTACATAATCATAATAAAATTCAATGATAAAAATAAATAAATAGGGAAGATCCATGAAAAGAGAAGAATACATTATTTGGCAGAGATGCATGGAAGCTAACAGTCTTCTAGGCTACCTTAGTCATCTGCCTGGTGGTCACAACATCTCTACCTCCCCGCCCACTAGCCTTAACAATCTCAACAATGTTCAGGTTCAGTTAGGCTGGTTATCTTAAGACAGGCCCTATTGTGGTCCAGACCTAAGTAGACTAGGGTCTGATTGCTCCTCTTGGCTGAACTCTGTCAGCACAAAGTGTGCCATTGAAGCCTAGTTCTCCTGCTCAAGTACCTCCTAAGCTATCTTATCCCTACCTTGCTTGAATCAGAGTATTGCTGGACATGACAGTTACTCCTGATTTTGCTCATCACCTCCTTCTTTCCGCAACATTATCTTAGGGATTAGGGCAACTGGGACTTACTTATCATCCCCTGGGGCACCATCTGTGCTTGAGTGATTATGCAGGTGTCTGGACAAATTTAAAGACCCTGTTTGGAAACAAGTCTAACAAGGAGAGACTGAGTCTACTCAGTCTATGACTCTAACCCAGAGTTTCTATCCATCTAAAGGCTTGGAATGCTCTGAATCAGAGAGGGCACCTGAGAACCCAGTCGAGAGCAGACCGAAACCCTGAGTCATGGTATTGGAATAGAGCCCAACTCTCGCGCTTCCCTCATCAGCACTGGGAGGGAGAACTTTCTTGGATCCCAACAACCTCTTTCAACTTCAAATTCTAGCTGGGGAGCCTGGAGAAACTGGAGCAGATGGTTGACTTCATGCATCACTGAAAGATCTGTAGTCCTCTCACCTATTTGGCAAGGCTATAAAGCAAACAGGACAAATCCTACTTCACCTACAGTCTCCTTTGCAATATATTACACTCCTGTGTGGGACAATGCATCAGTACACAGACAGAAAGTGGGTAGAAAGAGGGCGGAACCAGCTTTTCAAACATTTCCTGTAAATGGTCAGTAAGAAGGAGTTTAGGCTTTTCAGGACACCGACACTCTCCTTTGCCTATTTTTCTGTTGGCATGACTGTTTACAACTTTTTAAAAATGTAAAAACCATTCTTAGCTAATGGGCAATATAAAAACAGACCCCAGGCCATAGCTCACCAACCCTTGGTCTAAGGGCATCAAGACAAAGATAATAGGATTGGATGGAAAAAACAAGACGCCCTATATCATGCCTATAAGAAACCCACTTTATATGTAATGATACAGATAGACTAAAAGTAAGATGATTGAGAAGATAAGCCATGTAAATACAAAGCAGAAGAGAGCTGGAGTGTCTGCAGCTTGGAATCAGAAAAACTGATATTTGAAAACCATGAAAAGTATTAGGGTTAAAATGGATACTACAAAGTCATCAGAGGATCAATTCACCAAGAAAGCATACCAATTTTAAGTGTGAATGAACTTAACAACAGAGCAGTTAAATATATGAAGCAGAAACTGATAGTACTGAGAGAAGAAAATGATCTTTCCAAGATTCCAGCTGGAGACATCAACATCACTCTCTCAGGAATCAATAGAGTGAGCAGGGGGGGAAATCATCAAGAATGAGGCAGACGCAAACAGCAGCAAAAACAACTTCACCTAACTGACATTTATACAAAATTCTCCTCTCCTTCCCCCAAAGGAAAGAGAATACATGTTCTGCCCAAGTGCATATGAAATAGGCACCAAAAGAGACCATGTCTTAGGTCATAAAATAAACTGGAACAGATTTAAAAGAATTGAAATCAAGAAAGTACCTCTCTGGCCACAATGGAATTAAACTGGAAATTAATCACAGAAAGATATCAAGAAAGTCTTCAAATACTTGGAAATGAAACACTATACATTTATATTGGTCAAAGAGGAATTCTTGACCAATCTTTCCAGGCTGCTCTAACAAGATACCATAGACTTGGTGGCTTAAATGACGACTTTTATTTCTCACAGTTCTAAAGGCTGAGAAGTTCAAGATCAATGTGCCAGCAGATTTTATTCCTGTTAACAGCCTTGTCCCTGGCCTGCAGGTGGCTGCCTTCTCACTGTATCCTCCCATGGTGGGGAGAGAGAGGGGGGGAGAGAGGGAGATAGGGAGAGAGAGAGGGAGAGAGACAGAGAGAGAGTGAGAGAGAGAGCACTCTGATTTTTCCTCCTCCCCTTATAAGAAAACTGATCCCATCTTTGGAGTCTCATCCTCACATCTTCATTTAATCCTCCCCAAAGGCCCCATGTCCAAATATCATCACATTTGGGGTTAGGGTTTCAACATGTGAATTTGAAGGAGCTACATTCAGTTCATAAGGGGATGTTAGAAAATAGAGAACTGAACGAAAATGGAAATACACCATTTCAAAATTCGTGGAAGTAGCTAATACAATGTCTGTAAGGGTGTTTATAAAATTAAGTGTATATATTAGTTACAAAGAAATTTCTGGAATTGATAAAAGAAGCTTCTGCATTAAGAAACTAGAAAAATGAGGAAAAGTTAAAAAAAAAACAACCAGAAGAAAAGGAATCTAAAGAGCAGAAATAAAGTTGAAAAGAGAAAAACAATAGAGAAACCAACAAACCTAAAGCAGGTTACATGAAAAGGTCCATAAATCTGATAAACCTTCCAGAGTAATCATGCAATTGTCAATTCCTCCAATTTTCTGACTATGGGAAGGATTGTTAGGTCTTTAGACTTTGTGACCTCAGATCTTAGACTCTATGTCTATAACTCTCTACTTCCACCTAATGTTAGAGTATAGACAATGCAGAAAGTTTCTTTTAAAAAGAGAAATTTCATGCCCAGTATGCTCAGATTTCAATACAGCTTTATGGCTGCTTATAACAAACAAGCAACAAAGCCACATCTTCAGTAATGTTCTTTATGAGACAAGGACCTGAATTACAAGTTTATCACATGCACACGAAGGGCAACCTATTTATAATCCCCATCTTAATTCTAGTTTGTGTCCTGTGAAGGCTTCTCCTGCTTCTGACTGCCTCTGGCCTCCTTCCAGAATCCACAGCTTCACTTCCCAAAACATGATCTCAACAACTGCATCGCAAGAAGGTCAACCTGAAAAACAGAAGTTACTTGGCCAAGACTCCCTGACTTTAGAAGAAGCTTTCCAACTTCCCCTGATATGTTTTCAAACATGTCCTTTTTACAGCTATTCTAAACCCAAGACCTTTCTATCTAATGCAACACTTTCAGTCATTCATCAGCTATGAAGACCTATGCCCTCAAGAAATTTGCAATTAAGTGAGACAGACACACAATAAATACATCTAAAAGAGCACGACCATATGCGATGCTAAGACCCCTGTGGTTCTGGTTGGGACTACAGAATGTTAGAGAATGCGGAGATCAGTGAGAATCAGAATGGCCCTCATGTGTCAAGTTGAACCTAGAGGAAAATACAAGGTACCGGGAATATGGGAACCACATGAATAGAAGCACGGAAATAAAAATCTCCATAGAGCAGGAAAGAGACTAGCACAATGAAGAGTACAGAATGCATGCCGGAAACAATATTTGAGAGATATGAAACCAAGCAGAGGAATTCAGACAGAAAGGTGTGGGAAATGGGTTCAGTGAAGTGACAGGCAGACATAAGGAAGGAGGTCTTTGGGAAAGACACTTGCAACACACAGGCACCACACAGGGAGCATCTCTGATGGCCACAGTGGAAAGAGAAAGTAAAATACAGACATAAAATATTTTCAGGGATGGAATGGACTACAGTTGGTGAGTGGGGGCAGGAGATAAAGAAGCATTGAGTTTCTGGGAGAATGTGATGAGGTAAGTTAAGAAAATGGAAAACAGAGAGAAAATAGAGAAATGAGGGGGTCCTGGGGGACTCAGTCAGTTGGGCTGTTGACCCTTGATTTCGACTCAGGGTCATGATCTCACAATTTGTGGGACCAAGCCCTGCCTTGGGCTCGGTGTGTCAATGTGGAGCCTGCTTGGGATTCTCTCTCTCTCTCTCTCTCTCTCCCCTTCCTCTACTTGGATACCCTCCCTCAAAGTAAATTAGTAAATACATGCATGAATAAAAATAGAGAAATGAGTTCTGGATGAGACAATAGAATACAATCCTTGAAAACACGAAGAACGAGGTGACGAGGACACTCTTGAGTGGGAATGTGTACACTTGAGATTAGAGTGCCAACATGGAACCAGACACAAATTTCTGAGTCGTCTAAATGGACATGATAAAGTCACATACACACGGCTGATGTCCTAGGGACAAGTGTTAATGAGGTAAAAGGAATGAGGATGGAGTTAGGGTAACTGAACTTGAGATTTGGAAGTTTTGGCCAGTGGTTGGCTGGGGCCGCAGGGTGGGAGAGTGGGGAGCTAATGTAAGATCAATACGGTCTCAGTTTTGCAAGCTGAGAAGAGCTGGAGAGGGCAGCGGTGCACAACGGTATGAATGAACTTAACGTCTCTGGGCTGTACCTATAAGAATTCTCTTCATCAGGGACACCTGGGTGGCTCAGTCGGTTAACCGTCCAACATCGGCTCAAGTCATGATCTCATGGTTCCTGGGTTCAAGCCCCGCATCAGGCTCTGTGCTGACAGCCCAGAGTCTGGAGCCTGCTTTGGATTCTTTGTCTCCCTCTCTCTCTCTGCCCCTCCCCTGCTTGCTCTCTGTTTCTCTCTCTCTCAAAAATGAATAAATGCTTAAAAAATTTTAAAAAACTCTTCCTCATACTATTTCAAAGCACAGTTTTCCTCATGAATAATTTGGTAAATTTGTGCAGGAGTTGCATGTAGGACTTAAGTTGGTACAAAAAAAAAAAAAAAAGAACCCTTTGGGGAAGAAAACTTCTTGTTCCAGAAAAAGGACACAGACTACGACATTTAAAATTAATTGTTGGATCAGAGTACTATTCATTCCAATTAGTCTATCGGTCTGGAAATGACTTTAAGGCACAGTTAGAGTGCGGTGCTCAGAAGATTCTCATAAATAGAACCAATCACTTAATTAGATATTTTTAATAGAATTATTGTACCATGTAAGCTAATAGTATTCTGAAACCTGGAAAAATATGTGATTTATAATCCATTAACTGATTTTGTCCAATGATCATTAGTAAGACTGGAGAAGAAAAAAAGTGAAATAAAACAAGTGAAGGTCACACTACACATTATTTCATCCTTTTGTACCTGTGGCTCTCTCACTAACCTATTTCTTGGTAATCATAAAATTAATGATTTATGGGCACCTGGGTGGCTCAGTCCATTAAGCCTCTGACTCTCGATTTCAGCTCAGGTCATGGTCTCATGGTTTGCGATCTTGAGTCCTGCATCGGGCTCTACACAGATAGCATGGAGTCTGCTTGGGATTCATCTCTCCCTCTCTTTCTGTCCCTCCCCTGCTTGTGCTCTCTCTCAAAAATAAATAAAAATAAACCTATAAAATAAAATAAAACTACTTATTTAGTGAAAGTTGTTCAGCACTGTCACACTGTTGGTTTCCCCCGTGGATGCACAAATTACTAGATCCTTTGTGTTTTCTTCTATCGCTTGGGTATAACCAACAACACATAAGTGCTTGAGAAATACAGAGTGACGTTTCTCTGAGCAGGGCCCACACAGTGCGTGAATATGGACCAAACATTGTCCCCATAACCAGAGGCTTTGTGTCCATGTGCATAACCCATGCATCTGAGGTTACTAGAGCCAGTGAAAGGCTTGTATCCACAATGGAACTAAGGGTCCTTTGAGAAGTCCAGCTTAATCTCTTAGCCAAATCATTCCTGGCCACTTTTATAGCTTATCTTAAATAAAACAATTGTACTTGGCAGTGTAGGGAGGAGGAGAGGATTCTTGAATTAGAGGATGAGAAAAATCAACTTAAATCATGAACAAAGTATATATCAAATTAAGAGCGGGTACAAAGAAGGCTCTCCTTTCACTCCAAAGTGGATATATTTTCATCATCAGGGAGAAAAAAAATGTCCTTTGAATTATATAAGGAAAAATGGATTTATGAATCTATGAAACATGGCAGGAAACACCAATTACTAGTTTATGATAAGTTACAGAATTACATTCAGTGTGGATGGCATGGAAATGTATAATTTAGCTGCATGGTGTCCTCATTGTTATTGGTGTGACTGCCGTACACATTTCCTAAATCCCAGTAATTTCCTTGTGAGATGGTGTAATTCTGAGAGCTGGTAATAACAGGGCCAGGTTCAAGGTTTGGTAGGATATGATTTCTTCAGGCACCACCAAGTGAGACTCAGCAGAGTTCTACCTCCACATAAAGTGTGCTTTTCCTTTTCCTAAAAACTGCCATTGTTAAAATAATAATGTGAATTAGCCTATAAATAGGAGGTCAAACTGCATTTTAGTAGGCAAAACATAGTGAAAAGACTATATCCTTAAAGGATTTTTAAAAAAAACTTTTAAAAGTATTTTTTGAAGAAGAGTCAAAACTGAAATTTCAGAATATGTTAGAAATTACTAACAATGAGGCTACAATAAACAAAAATGTCTTTTGTAAAAGAAATCAGAGGCAAATTCATAGTCATAAATGCCTTTTTTGTTGAAGAAGAAAAATGAGATGCGGGTGCCTGGGTGGCTCAGTTGGTTAAGCATCTGACTTTGGCTCAGGTCATGATCTCATAGTTCTAGCCCTGAGTCAGGCTCTGTGCTGACAGCTCAGAGCCTGGAGCCTGCCTCAGATTCTGTCTCCCTTTCTTTTTCTGTTCCTCTCCCACTTGTGCTTGCTCTCTCTTTCTCTCAAAAGTAAATGGATAAACAATAAAAAATAAAAATTTTAAAAATGATATCATTTTTAACTCAAAAGGCTAGTAAAGCAAAACAAAACCCGCAATATGAAAACATCCCAGTTACACCATAGAACAATCACAGGCAGGTCCATAAAATAGATATTCTGGAGCATTTTGTTTAATGAGGTATCTCTATATGTACTGAAATGGTACATGTCCAAAGAGATGTTAAATGAAGAAACCAAGGGGGTTTTTTTGTTTTGTTTTGTTTTAATGTTTTTTTTAAATATATTTCTGAGAGAGAGACACACACAGTGTGAGCCGGGAAGGGTCAGAGAGAGAGGGAGATACAGAATCTGAAGCAGGCTCCAGGCTCTGAGCTAGCTGTCAGCACAGAGCCCGATGTGGAGCTCGAACCCATGAACTGTGAGATCATAACCTGAGCCGAAGTCAGACGCATAACTGACTGAGCCACCCAGGTGCCCCAGGAAACCAAGGTTTTAAATCACTAGTGTAGTATTGCAATCATTTGTGTTTATGTTTTCTTTTTGAGTTAAAAAAACACATATCTATTCCTTGATCACCTCTAAATAGAAACAACAAATGGATAGGTGAAGTAGGGGATTACAGATTAAAGAATGAGGAACATGGATACCTGGGTGGCTCAGTCGGTTAAACATTCAGCTTCGGCTCAAGTTATGATCTCGCGGTTCGTGGGTTCGAGCCCCGCGTTGGGCTCTGTGCTGACAGCCAGCTGAGCCTGGAGCCTGTTTTAGATTCTGTGTCTCCCTCTCTCTCTGACCCTCCCCTGCTCACACTGTCTCTCTCTCTCTCTCTCTCTCAGAAATTAAAAAAAAAAAAAAAGAATGGGGAACAGAGGGTGACTCACGCTTTATACTTTGTCTTTCAAGTACCTTTCAATATATATTTTTTGCCATGAGAGTGTATTATTTATTCAAATAAATAAATTCAAAATAAAAGTGGTCAGAGGAACAGCTTCCCCAGCAGCTCATTCTTTATTCTCTTTGAAGACAAAAAAGTTTCTTCCTGGTGGTCTGCTCTTCCTTTCTACCTCTCTTGATCCCACTCTGCCTGCAAAATGAGTCTGTCTACCCCTTAACTATGCAAAGTAGGAAGGCCCCCCAGGCCATATAGTTAGGCTGACACCATTTTCTCTCACAGTCTCACTTTACCACTCAGAACTCACAGCCTGCTTAAGTAAGCCTCTATGTCTGTAATTTCTATTCTTTTTCCTTTGACTTCCATCCTTTACTCTTTACATTTAACATCAATATTGCTTATCTATACAAGAATGTCCTTCAGTGAAATGGGTATCATAGAGTTCTGAGAGCTGCTGACTTTTTCTCATCAATATTGACATTTTCCCCTTCTGAAGCATTTAAGCATTTTCTAAAGAGGTTTATAGATTATTGTTTAAATTCACACATTTCCAAGACTCTATGTTACTTACCTAATACATATGAAAGTAAGGCATTAACAATCTATGTGTCTGTGAAATTATTTTTTGAAAACGGCATTTTGGAATTTATTTATGGCGGGTATGGATAACCCATTAATAGAGTTAAAATTGAGTCTACCGAAAAACAGAGACAGATTCAGCAATATTGCGACTTAGGAAAAGCAACGTTTCCTAGGATTTGAGTTTCAAGTCTTCTTGCCTACTTCTTCAATACACACTTTCTATTCACACTTCTCATTTCACATCAGAGGAATGAAAGGCTCAAACACTGAGCTTCCGTCAGCTTCAGGAGAGGCCATTTCTCAGAGCTCTTGGCTCCCCAAACTCCCACCCAGCTTTAATTCCAATGGGAAATGGTTCTGACGTTGACATATTGAAACTGCTGCTGGGTTTCTTTTTTTTTTTTTTTTTGATAGTTTATTGTCAAGTTGGTTTCCATATAACACCCAGTGCTCATCCCCACAAGTGCCCTCCTCCATGCCCATCTCCGCCTCCCCCTTCCCCCCATCCCCATTCGCCTTCAGTTTGTTCTCAGCATTCAAGAGTCTCTCGTGGCTTGCTTCCCTCCCTCTCCCCCACTATTTTTCCCCCTTCTTCTCCCCCATATGTTTGCACGTATAGGAAGATTAGGAGGAACTTAACGGAGGACCATGGGGCTGCTAGGTTTCTAAGAGCAGTCACCCTGTGAAGTAAGAGAGCATAACCACTGAAAATGTGGAGGCAATCTCTTCTCCCCGCACAAATGTTGAGAGAGAACTGCATCTCTGTGCAAAGCTGAGCTGAGTTCCCACTTGCTGGGTACAGAATCCACTTCTTTTCTGTTTGGAGCTAAAATAATTATGGCTCACCTTTCCCATAAGGTCTTCAAATACATCCATTCTAAAAATAGCCTTTCTCTGACTAAGAATCTACCTTGCCTTTCTGGACTCTATATGAACCAAAACATTGCCTGCTTTTGTAGAACATTTTTAAAGGAATCCATAACCCTGAGGATAACAGGGGATGAAAACCAGAGTTTGCAAAGTTAGCTGCCCCAAAACAAATTGGACCTACTAAGAAATAGGGAATGAATGATGTCCTATCTGACATCACTATCTGATTCCTGCAATGGATGAACAGAATTCATATCTGGACATCTAGTCCCAGAGCCCCACAGAGTGGCTCTTCCACCCCCTCATCATCGGCCACGATTACCCCCAGTCAACCACCCTTGATGTTGCCTTCCTTTCACAACATGATGCCTGGTACCCTTCCCTTTCCAGTCTAGCTCAAACTATGTGCAACTGTTAATCAACTCTGAATCAAAGATAGTCTCTTTGGGTACCATACAAATAAGCGAACAATAATAATGTGTGCATGAATCACAAAAATGCTAAAATACTTTTCTTGCACAAAGTCCAAATTCCATAATGATTCTTGAAAGCATGGATGAAGTGCATTTTTCTTCAGCATCACTCTTAATATCTTAATACAGTGCTGGGTAGAGAATAAGCATTTCTTTAAATACTGGATGCATTCTGTGACAAATAATTTAATTGACTTCTTATTTAAATATATTTAGTTATATTAGTTTCCTAAGGCTCCCATAACAAAGTGGGTGGCTTCAATAGCATATTTATTTTCCCGGAGTGCTGGCTGGAAAAGTCCGAGATCAAGGTGTCAGCACATTGGCTTCTTCTGAGGTTTCTCTGCTTGGCTTGCAGATGGCAACCACCCCAAATCTTCACATGGTCTGTCCTCTACACATAGTCATGTTTGTGTCCTAACCTCCCCCTTTTTATAAAGGACACCAGCTATATTGGATTACGGACCACCCATATGACCTCATTTTACCTTAATTACCTCTTTAAAGGCCCTCTACACAAACACCTGTGCTGGGAACTTGTTTTCAGATACTGGGAATTAGGACTTCAACAAATTAGTTTGGGAAGACACAATTCAGTCCATAAAATGTACTAAAACGAATTTACCAAAAAATTCACCAAAACAGATTCTCACTACAATTTGACCTCTCGAATTATGTCAGGGGATAACTAAGAAAAATTTTACAACAAAGTTCCTGTCACACTTTTGTGACTAAACCTCCTTTGGTTTCATGGCAAACTAAAAACAAGCAAACAAACAAACAAAAAACCCGAATTCTATTATAAAGTATAATTATGGCAGTGTTTTGGTGTGTAATCTTTTGATAAATTATTTGCAAAAGAAAAAAAAGCCACACTAATTCTGCTGTCTGTATCCATGCCCTTCGGCGCGCTCTCAAGCTGAGTCTGATCTTAGCCCTGTGTCTTCCTTTGGCCGATTAGACATTAGGAAATATGACATACGCAGAGGCTTGAACATCACTTGGGCATTGGGCACCCCTTTTGATGTTCTTGGAACCCTTTCAACCATGCGAACAAGACCAGAGGAGACTGCTGGTGACGAGAGACACATGGTACATTTCCCCCTCACTCCAGCCAACAGCAAACCACGCCTCGGATTCAGAACCGACTTGTGTGACCACACTTACCTCCATGAGCCCAGCCACGATCCGCACAGGAACCTCCCAGCTGAACTCACGCCAAACCACCAATCTGCTGGATCACGAGCCAGACTAAAGGTGACTGTTTTAAGCAATTCAGTGTTGAGAGAGTTTGTAAAGTGAGTCACATAATGAAGAGCTCTGCACCTTAGAACGTACTTATTTAAACACAGATGAATAGAATTTAACATTTGCCTGTTAAAGCACCCACGCCACGGTTGATAAAAATGTTTGGAGACTAAAAAAGCCCCCCAAAGTGAACGGATACCCTGTTAAATGGGCTACATGATGACAGAGATATATTGGTGAATACCACAGGCAGAAATTGCTATCAAAATGATATCAGAATAACTCAAAAGATAGTATTGAGGCAAACGGGGTCAAACCACAGCTGCAGCAGTGAACCATCAGCACGTTGGAGGATCCCCTTGTGAAATGAGGTAAATTAAAACTAATTTGGGTGAAGATTAATACACTTCGGGGTAGAAACCTGACTAGACTATTTAAGAGGAGTATACCGGAGCGTTTTAAGTGCTACAAATCAATGGCTAGGAAATTGTGGCTATCAAAAGAGTTTGCTAAACCAGATGTGATCAATAAGAAAAAGTATTTGCTGATTCATGAAGGTTATGCCAGTGAGACACGTGCAGGCTGAAGCAAAACAAAAGAAAAAGATAAAAAAGCAAAGAATGAAAGTAAAAGAGGAAGAATTCCCATTTCCTTCTCGACCAGCAGGCCTGTTGACGAACAGCGAGGAATTCATTTGGCGGAAGAGGAGGAAGTGAGAAGTTTTCAAATATTGAAGGCTGTGAGCTCTTGGCCGATAATTCATCGCTCTGAGACAGGCAATTCCCTGTGCAAAGCCCAGCTCAGCAGCTCTGAGGAGGCTAATTGTTCACTGCTAATTCATCTCACCTAGATAAATGAGTCTGTTCAGCCCTGGCATGGGAAGGCGATGGCCGCCAAGCCCACACTGGAGTCCCATGGCCAGATGTGACAGTTCGTAATGAGGGCTCCCTGGGGACCAACGGAGAATGCAATGCCACCTGAGACCCCTCACCAGGAGGGATAAAAGCTAGGGGAACAGAGGCTCATGACTAAAGAGCAGGAATAACTGCACATGGACTTACCAGGAAGGGCAACCACAAAATGTCCAAACGGAGACAATTTTGAGAACAAAGGGAGTGTCATTAATAATTATGCTGAGACCCCAGTGTGAACTGGAGTTCTCACCCATTTGGAGGCGAGAGGCCACAGACTCTTGGTCATATGTACGTGTGTATCATGACCAAAGAAAATCCAAAAGGAAAACACTGTAAAAAAGAACAAGGGGATCAAAAGGAAGTTGGTAGAAGACTGTGGCTTCACACACACACACACACACACACACACACACACACAAAAGGACAGTTTAGAGTGGCCCTCTAAGAGGGAAGAGGCAGCCCTAGCTCTCAGGATCCAGTAGCCTGATCCTGAAAAGATCAGCCTGGGGGCGCCTGGGTGGCTTAGTCGGTTAAGCGTCCGACTTTCGCTTAGATCATGATCTCGCGGTTCGTGGGTTCGAGCCCCGCATCGGGATCTGTGCTGACTGCCAGCTCAGAGCCTGGAGCCTATTTCGGAGTCTGTATCTTCCTCTCTCTCTCAACCTCCCCTGCTCACGCTGTCTCTCTCTCTCTCTCTCCTAGAAATAAATAAAAAACATTAAAAAAAAAAAAGATCAGCCTGGAACAACCTGGAAAGATCCAGAAACCAATCCACTGCCACAGGAGGAAGGGATGCATTGTGGGAGTTGGTGACTCACTGAGCAGAGATGTGACTGTTTGTGAAACAATGTTTCTGGTACAAATGTTTAAGAAAGAGAAGAAGCTATTTGGGGGGCACCCGCCAGTCATTTTTTAACAAGTGTTTACTGAGAGGCACCTGGCGGCTAAGCACTGCACTCGGTGATACAGTGGGAAACTACTGGAAGCCTACTTTCTAATGGGAGACACACAATATCCACATAAACAACCTCCCTTATAATCATGTGAGAGTTATGAGGAAAATAAAGACGATGGCGTCATCGCCATCATCCCTGGGTGGTGAGGGAAGTGATGAATGGTTCAGTTTATAAGGAGAGAACAGAGAAGCTGACTTTTGAGCTGGGGCATTAAATGGAGCTGGTCATGCAAACACCTTGGGGGGAAAAACATTTCAGACAGAAGAAACAGCTTCTACAGTAAGTGCTACAACCAAAACAAGGCTGTATAGTGAGAACAAAGAGGGGATGAGATTGGAGAGTCTGGGAGGGGCCAAACAATGTAAGAACTGTGGGTTTTCTTCAGTGTGCCAAGAAATCGTGAAAGGCTCTCTGCAGAGTCATAATCCGATTTACCTTTTTTTAAAAATTTATTTTCAAGTTAGTTAACATACAGTGTAGTCCTGGCTTCAGGAGTGGAACCCAGTGATTCATCTCTTATGTAAGACACCCATTGCTCATCCTGAAAAGTGCCCTCCTTAATGCCTGTCACCCACTTAACCCCTCCCCCTTAAACATGGCACCCTGGCTGTTCCCTGGAGAACAGGTTGTAACCAGGAAAGAGGAGAATGTGGAGGAGTCCAGCAGAGAGATGATTTGGATTGGCAGAGATGGACAGAGGTTGTTTGCTTTGGGCTCTGTTTTGCTTATGGTTCAGAAATGGAGCTTGTGAAAAAGAGAAATGAGGAATGAGGTGGGTTCTTACTCGGAAGGCTAATGCCATGCAACTGAGATAATGAAAATCAGGGAAAATGCAGGTTTACTTCTGCCTTGTAAATATTAAATTTGAGATGACGATCAAACAGCCAAATATAAACATAAAAAAAGCAATTTCATATAAGACTCAAATTCTGAAGGAAGATACCAGAGCTGCCGTTACAATTTTGGAATCACTGAGTATGAATGTCATTTAAACCAAAGCACTTATGAGATTAGTGATGGAGAAAGAGCAATGAGAGAAAAGCATGTGCCTATGTGGCATTCTGACATTTAGGTGATGCACTCAAGGAGCCAGCATACACAACTAGGAAAGAGTGGCCAACGAAGCAGAACGAAAAGTCAGAAAATGCAGCATCATAGAAGCCAAGAGAAGACAGTGTCTTCAGAAAGACAAATCAGTCAGCGACGCATACACTACACAGTGACTGAATCAGGAGGCCACAGAGAAGTGATCTTCTGATTTTGTAGCGTGAAAACTAATAATCTTGCCAGAAACAGCTTCAAAAGCCTGACAGGAATACTTGTTTTACAAGAGTTGACTGAGAAGATGCGTTGGAGGCTGTGACTTCAAATGGATCTTTCTAGAACTTTTGCTGTGACTCCTATCTACTCCTGTAGATTCGTGTGAAATAAATAGTAGTGCTCACAGGGTCCAGTGCTGAGGGTTCATCCCATGTCCCTTTGGGTAGCTTAGCAGACAGCTGACTCAGCAGGTCTGAGTCACATCGATAGAACAGGCTGGCACGGCAGGTGTTGCATTCCAAAAACTCTCCCTTTCTATCAAGACCACTTTTGAAGAGGAAGTGCTCGCTCTTACGTTGCTGTCTAGACAGAGGGTTGGCAAACTGGCCCCATGAGTCAACTCTGGCCCACCACTTGCTTTCTATATAAAGTTGCATTAATATACAGCCGTTCTCATTGATGTACATTCTGCATATGGCTGCTTTCACATTACAATTGCAGAGTTGAGTACTTGTGACAAAAATGGTGGCCCACCACCATTTTTTATTTACCACCAGTAAATAAAAATATTTATTATTTATTTTTATTTACCACCAGTAAATAAAAATATTTACTTTTTAGCCATTCGTAGAAAAATTTTTACCAGTCATGTTCTAAATAACAATTCCTTCTCAACATGCAGTCCCTTTAAGAATAAATATATAGTTCCTGTAAATATGGAACTATACTGCAGGGGCAAGGTCATCTCCACTGGAGAGCTGGNTCCGGCTGTGCCCAGCTTGGGCCAACAACTCTTTAGCAAAAGAACTGCTTGAGGGAGTGTGTGCTCTGCTGCGTCTGCATTTGTGCCTTTCCCCTTATTACATCCTATGGTAGATCTTTCTCTAACTATGGTGGTCTATGTCTAGGACCACTTTGCCACATGACAGGTAATGATTGAATCATTTCTTTCACATCGCATTGGGGTTTTAAAAAGGAAAGAATATGAGAAGGAATTTGTATTATTGGAGAATGGAGAATACTATGTGTATTTTATATTATATATAGTATATTTATAATATAATTATATTATAAATATAAATGGTACATTTTGATTTTCTAGACCAAAACTCCAAGTTCCAAAAAGAACAAGATTTTGGCTAGGGATGTTGATTATAGTTGATGGAAAGAGATATTCCACTGGGATCCCAAGTCCTTGGGTCTTTGACTAGCTGACCCTATACTAGCTAACATAGTAATAGGTACATGGTGTGAGGAGGGAGCCAGGTCCACAGAATATATTCCAAGAAAATGTAAAGCTCTATGCTTAGCAAAATCTTTGATAGCTAAACCTCAGTGGGACCTACTCTCCTGGTGAGCTGGGTCAAAGTTCAGGGTGGGACTCAGTATCCAGATTACCACTTTTCCCTTGTCCCTTGCAGGGTACAAGCACAATTAACTAGCCACATAGGCATCAAACTATCAGCCTAGTGGACAACAAGTCAGGATTGGAGGCCGCTGCAAAGCTTCTTTTACCACTTCCCAAACCTAGAGTTTGGTTAAGTATGCAACCCTGAGGTACCTGTGCACTTGCAGTGTTGAAGAAACTGAAATTAAGAGTGGAGAATTGCAAATCCCTGCTAACCTGAAAGCCGAGTAGAGGAGAGAGATGTTCCATGTCATCTGAATCACAGTGCAGCAGCCACGCCCCCCGTCAGTGAGACTCAAAGGCTCCAGCCACTCCCCCAGCCTCACCAGCTGAATTTGTCTCACTCTCCTCTTGAAAAAACAAAGTGTATGAAAGGGCCAGAAGTGTTTCTCTAATACTGTTTCTTCCATAAGAATGGACCAGAAGCCCCCATATATAAATATAAGGATAGGTTTGCAATTTTTTCCTTCACACTGGTCTGGATGAGCTATGGGGATTCTTCTACCTTTGAGGTTTAAGCTATAACTAAAATGAGGCTGAAGGGTTTTCTTCTTGGCTTTCTAGATCTTATTACTCTCCTAGTCACAGCACTGACAAAGAAAGCCCACTAGCCACAGTTCCAGAGCCAAACATATCTAAGCTGTCCTTGCAGGCTCCCTGTTCTTTATTTGTTTGTTTGTTTGTTTATTCACTTACTTGTTTGTTTGTCTGTTTATAGAGACAGAGAGAAGGAGCGGGGTAGGGGCAGGAAAAGAGGGAGAGGGAAAAGCCCAAACATGCTCCATGCTGTCCGCCCAGAGCCCGAGGCAGGGCTCAAACTCACAAATCATGAGATCATGACCTGTGCTGAAATCAAGAGCCAGACGCTTAGCCAACTGAGCCACAAAGGCACCCTGTCCTCTTCTTTCTTCTATCTAGCTCTTCTAGGTCCTCCATGATCGAGAACTCCGTCCTAATAGAAGTATTCCCAGCTCATTTTGCAAGGGAGAAAAAAATAAGGAGAAAAGAGGCTCTAGTGATATTATCCAGGCTTGAGAGGGAGATTTTCCTGTACTCGCTAAAAGCTACGAATTCAATAGTGAAGATTACACACACACACACACACACACACACACACTTCTTCGATGACTTTGGAAAGAAGGAATACTACAGCACGGGTCCTTGAGTTCCACCTCGAGGTTACAGAATGTCTCTGACAAAAAGTATATCATGATGACTGGGAAGAAAATAATTTGTTATTCTGATTTAGGAGACTTTCACTTGCAATTGGAAGGAAAGACGAAATATTCTCAGTTAAAATGGGGGAAATATTAAGACAGTCAACATCACTTCTGACAAAAAAAAAAAAAAAAAAGATTAACAGCAGATGAGGGCCTGGTAATTCAAAGGAGAACACAGGGGAAAGTACAAGAATCTCCATCTATTTCAGTAGACATACTGATGCATTTAATATAAGTTGGGGTAAAAAGTCAAGGTGAATTGGAGGCTCAGCAAAGAAGATCAATTTTACCTCATAAATATCACTGAGACTTGGTAGTAGAGAATTCATCATGAAGACAGTGATCAAAGGTATATCTTGTTCAAATGAAATCAGTCAGATGGAAATGGAAGCAAAATGAAGCTACAGCTTAAAGAATTTGTAACTGAGTGTAAAGCTACAAATGTGAAGATGTCAGTGCCTACCAACCATAGTGGGTGAAGACCAAAGAGAGGCTTGCAGGCAGAGGATCATAGTGGGAAGTACATATTTCTACATTCTAGGAAGTAGATATTTAATGTCTTTCTGAAGTAGACAACACTGGACCTGAGTTATGGCAGAGATATAAAGGTTGTTAGTAGGGACTCTACTCCCTGCCTCCATATATCAGTGAAATAGCTCTCACCCCAGTGAGGAATGGCATGCCAGTAAAACTTCTATCTGTTCTTCCCACATTTTATTAATGCCCTTACATTGGACTCCCCAACATTGGAAGAGGAGTGAGCTATCCAACAGGTGTACATAGACAGCTTCTGACATCAGTTGACTTAATTTTTGGATATGAACAAGATAACGACATAAAAGTCCGGTGTCATATGTAGTCTTTATCTCCTTGGCCCCTTTCTCGGGGCTTGATACAGAGGAGACAGTGACTACTCTTCTGGAAGGATAATTGTCTGATTGGATAGGAGTCCCATCTAGAAGTTATATAGCACCTATGATAACAAGAATATCATGTGGACTACCTTAAAGGCTCCTCCCCCAAGATCCAACCAGAGAGCAGGCTTTAGAAGGCACAGTTGTGGTTGCAGGTCCAAGCCGCCTGCTGCTGTCCAGATCTAGTAATAATAGTAGTAGAAATAGATCTAGAGAGTGCAACTCAGGGCTTGATCTCATGAACCACAAGATCATGACCTGAGCCAAAATCAAGAGTCAGATGCTCAACTGACTGAGCCACCCAGTTGCCCCTCCCTTATTTTCTTTAAATAGGTTTTTCTCTATTCTTCAAATTCATTAATTTCTATTGATCTTCAAGTTCACAGACTCTCTTGTCATCTCCTCTTTTTACTTAAGCTGGGTGATGAATTTTTACAATTTCAAATATTCAATTCCTCAACTGTAGAATTTCCACTCATTCTTTGCTATTCTTTTCACTTCTCTGCAAAGATTTACTTAAAAAAATTCATGATGAGCATATTTTCTTCAAGACCTTGAGCAACATTCTAATAGCTGCCTCAGAACCCTTGCCTGTGAATGTCAACATCTGGCTCATCCTGGGGTTGGCCTTTCTTTATTTTCTCCCTCTTAAAAACAAATCAAATTTTCCTGGTTCTTTGTATGTTAAATAATCTTAGATTGTGGACTGCTAGATTCTGATTTATTCCTCTAAAGAGAGTTTTGTTGTTAAGATTGTTTATGTTAATTCATCAAGATAAAAAGCTTCTGCACGGCAAAGGAAACAATCAGTAAAACTAATAGGCAACCAACGGAATGGGAAAAGATAGTTGCAAATGACATATCAGATAAAGGGCTAGTATCCAAAGTCTANATGAGGAAGAGGAAGAGGAAAAAATAGCTGGGGAGGGGGAGGGAGGCAAACCGTAAGCGGCTCTTAAATACTGAGAACAATCTGAGGGCTGATGGGGGTGGGGGAGAAGGGAAGAGGAGTGACGGACATGGAGGAGGGCACTCGTTGGGATGAGCACTGGGTGTTATATGGAAACCAACTTGACAATAAACTATTAAAAAATACAATACAATACAAAAGATTGTCTATGTTAGCAGGCAATTAGCATGAGAGGCCTTGAACTTCAAACTCTTTCTTAGATGACAGTTTCCATCTAATCCTTAACTAGGATGCTTGGAATCTGCTCCAAACATTCTTATTTCAGGAGTCAGTTGGACAGTTGGAATGTGTGTATAGATAAACCGTTAGGCTCCTTCTCTCTGGTTCCATCACTTTCTAGAGCCTGTGTTGTCCAGAACTTTGTCCTCTGATTCCATAATCCAAGAACACTTCAGATTTTCTATCACAATTTTAGCATTCCATATGGATAGGGCAAACTGAGCTTTCACTCAGTTCATGAGCCATGAAAATGAGAGCTCAGCCAATGTCCTCCGCTTCATTAAAGTGTTGATTCCTCTACAGAAACTACCTGCATTTGGTCATTCTCAAGCATCTTCTGGCCATTGGTTTTGCTTTTTTTGTTTTGTTTTGGTTTTGTCTAGAGTTTATACTTGTTATATGAAGAAGTGTCAGTCAGGAGCTTACTCAGACATTATTAGACGCAAGTCTCTATTTATTAATTCATAAATATTTATTGAATAAAACCTTAGTCTGGCACCTCAAGGACAGAGATCTTTATCTCTTTATTTACTGGTATGTCACAAGTGCCAAGAATCATGGATGGTATATTTTAAGAACCCAAAAAATATTTCTTGAATAAATGAACAGATGAATATACAGTTAACATCTACATTTTCCATGTGCCTTAACTGACTTTCTCATAAATTGAATACATAGTTAAAAGAAGCATTACCCCATAATCTCTTTTGAAAACTAATAATTATTAAGACTTTGTCATATTTGCTTTTTACATATTGTTAAAGAGTCGTGAAATTAGATATAAAGTAGAAGACCCCTAAAACTATAAATTTGTTTACTCTAACTTTGAATTTCAGCACACATATATTTTAATCTAAATTATAGAGAACTAATTAATCTTTCTGATTTCCCAGAAGGAGAGAAGGAACATAAAACTCAGCCCATAATAAGTGGTTCTAAAAGAGTTCAGTAGGCAAATAAGTTTTAAAAAGTCTGTATTCAACAAAATAAAGCTTTATGGAAAATCTTCTCAGTGCTAGTGTATGTTCAAAACCATTAAGGATAGTGTATAGTACATAGAACTTCCCAAACATGCCTGACCTTGGAACACAACTCATTTTAGGGAAAGCTAATGTGGAATAGTAACATATTTCTGATGCAAAAATTTAGGCATGGAAAGTCATCCTTTGATAGAGTGGATCCACATCCCATATCTCTTGTTCCCCAAATGGCATAGTCTCTCCTTCTCCCAGTGAGCCTGGATTTTATTTCTATCTTTCCATTACATTTGCCTTAAGTAAAATCAGCCATCATCCTTGGCTATTTACATGTTGATCCAAACATAAAAGAGAATAAAACAGCAGAGCAGACTGGAGGAACAATTAAGAACCTGGAGATATAAAAGGCAATTGCTTTCAAGAGGATTCACCTGGCACGCAGAGCTTTCTTTCATGATTAAATTCTTTTTGAAATCCTAAATCAAAGGCACAGCCTATCAGAGAGCTAGGAAATCCATAATAAAAAAAAATGTCATTGATGAGAGCCGTTTTGTTATTATACTGAGTGCTTTTGACAGCATTCGCTGCCTAAGCACATAAGGGAAACTGCAATACATGCTGAATGTTTCCTTTCTATACAAAACGCTACAATGAAGTGCCCAGTGAGTGAGAAAAAAAGAAATAAAACACAGTTGGCAAAGTCAAAGCAAGCAGAATGAATGCCTCCAAACCACAGCCTCGGCATCTCTAGCTCCCCAAGGGGATTGGTGGGAAACTATAGCTTTTGTTCAGTCCTTTCAGAACACTATTAATTTTTTTCTGCTTGGCTGAGTCAGGACTGTATAGGGGACAGGCAAGGGGCAGGACAAATCCATTTTTAAAAGTGTTCAAATCCTGAACAGGCACCAGTAATATTCAAGAAGTAACAACCATGAGTAATAAGTGTCCTTGGGGACCCAGAAACGTTTTCTAATCCAGGACCACAGAGTCCCAAACAGGGCCCAGTGTGTTAAGGTGCATTTATCAGTTAGCAAGTCCTGCTGATAAATATAGCTTCCATTGTGTGGTATTTCCATTTCTCACCTTTACTTGGGAGAAACTGATGTCAAAAGAAATTTAGGAAGGGGTGGAAGGAAGGGAGAGTCAAGAGGATGTGTACTTAGATCTACCCTAGTTGGGCAGACAAAAAAAAAAAAAAGAAAACTTACATATACAATAAATGTAAAGGATGTGGGGAACCAGAAATCCACCTCAGGCGATCAAGGGATCAGGTACACACACTGGCCACAGGATATGTCATGACCCAAGCATGTATTGTTTTCCCCTTTTTGAAAACTGGAATTAATCATTTTCTGATTGCCAGAGAAATGTTTTCCCATTTATTTAATCAGACCCAAGAGAAAGGTATAATGAAGAATGGAAAATCACCTCAAGTTCCACTTTGCAGATATGAGCACTGTTAAAACCTTGGTTCGTGTTCATCAAGATTTCCATATACATAAATCACAGACTTTTAATACGCTATAAAGATGGATTCACCCTTTACTAGCCATTTTATAATTTTATTCCACTTACCTATAAATCATGATCATCTGTCTGTATCAATACTTACATCACCATTTTGAATAAATGTAAAGTATGTCCTCAGTTGGATATATCACTATTCATTTACCTAAACTCACTGCTGAATATTTCATTTCCCACTGTTATAAACAATGCATTATAAATATGCTTGCTTATATATCTTTGCATATTTCTTTATTTACTTAGGGAAAAAATCTAGATGTAGAACCTCTGAGTCAAAGAGCATACATATTTTGTATACAGGTTGCCAGATTGAATTGTGTTGGGGGAAAATTGTGTATCAATATACACTAGCACCAACAGTATGGGAGAGTCAGCACCTAGCTTCAGTACTTGGGATATGAGAAACTTTTCATCCATATTGGGGCTGTACCCATACTACAGAGTCTGAATTCACTGATGACAGTCTGAGCCTGATTCATCTTTGTATCCTCCAAAGCACTGAAAATGGCATTGGATGCCATTAAAGGTTGGATGCCCAATAAAGGTTCTGATAAGTAGGCGAGTTCTCATCATGACTTCCAGGCTCTATAGTGTCTATCCACCCCCATTCACCTCTCTGGCTCCCTCCCCAAAGACTCTTCTTTGCCTGCTCCAACCACACTGATATCCCTACTGTTCCTCCATCACAGTTAGCATATACGCTCTCCAGGGTGCTGGCACCTGCTAGTCCCTCTTCCTGGAACTTTCTTCCCCTGATATCTACAGGGCTCATTCCCTCAGGATGCTGCCCAAAGGCCCCATTATCAGTGAGTCTTCCTATTTTCAACTGCAATTCCCTTGACATTCACTGTCCTCCTTCCATCACATTAATTTTCTCCAATGTCTATACTGCATGTGACACTATATATATGTTACTTGTCTATGATGTTTATTTTCTGCCTCCACCTACTGGGGTGGGAATTTTGGGATATTTTGTTTACTCCTGTATTCCCAGCACCTAGATGAGGTGCTGAGTAATATATAGTAAGTGAGGAGCTTCAATTATTAATGAATGAATGAAGACATCTGCAAGCAGAAAGTTCATTGCTGGAACAATAAGTGAGACTGCAGTGAGAGAAAATGTACATACAGATGATCAGAATAAAGCTGAAACAGAGACCCGAGTCATAGCATCAGAATGGTGCAGTCATTCAATATCTCGTTGAAGCTGGAAGTGAAAGAATACAGGTCATCTTGGCAAGTGTGCCATTTGGGAATACAAAATGCACATGATATTTCTATGAAATGCACATTACAAAGTAAAAACAAATTAGCAAGTAGAAATCAATACGATGTCAACATTGAAGAGGTGCTATTGCAGCCGCCATTTATGAATGGAGGTTGTGCTCTAGAAAAGAAGAGAAAGTGTTCCAAAGAATGTGAAGCTGGGAACATGTAATGGGTGTGTCCAGGGTGTGGAAGACCAGAGGAGAGAGTGTTTTCATTTACTTATGAACGTTAGTTAAGCATGTTTGATAAGCCAGGCATTCAAGTGAGAACTGGAAAAAGAAGCCCTGCCCTCAAGGAATCTACAACCCAGAGGGGAAGAAATATGGGTAAGTTTCCACCGCGGCACCACGTCGTGGGTGCTATTTGTGGCAGAACTGAGGGGTCGGTCCTTCACCCAGATGAGTAGCTGAGGGAGAGGGGCATTGTCAGGAAAGGTAGTCTTTGGGCTGAGTTGTGAAAGATATTTTAGATAGGAATTAGCCAGAAAGCACAAAGGATGTGGTGTCCAGGAGGAGAGAGCCACCTGAGCAAAAGCTGTAAGGCAAAGAGAAGGTGTGGTGCTCAAGGAACTGTGAGGAGGGGAGCACAGCCAAGGCAGAGGCTGCAAGAGTCCTGAGCCATGTGGCTGGAGAAGTGAGCAGGCCCAGGGTGTGGGAGTCTCCTCTCCGGGATTCATCCCTACCAGGAGACGCTTGGCTCCATGGAAGGAACTGAGAAGGGAGACCAACCCTAATCCCTAATAAACTTATTTCACAAAATTCCAGGCATATTGAACAGACTAAAAGAGAACAAGAGCCCATTTGGTAGGACCTGAAGCCTGCCAGGATCAAAGGAAAAAGGCATCAAAAGTGAAACTCAGACTTCTGCCCTCCACCGGGCTACAGCAGTGGACACCAGAGGCAACAGAGGGGAATGGCAGCCAAGGGCATTGGATTTGGGAGGTGGTCCTGGCCGCTGTGTCTTGAAAAACAGGCATTGTGGACAGAAGTCAGGGTGAGATTTGCCTTATTTTCCAGTTATTTCCATTCCCTCTTGAGGTTCCGTCTATTCCCCCATCACTAGTGAATCATAGAATGTTTATCTGATCAAAATTGACTTTCATTGAATGAAGAACCAAATCTATGACAAACTACAAAAGCCTTCCTACACTGTGTCATTTATCATCATTTTTTCTCCACTCTGACAAATAATTGTGGATATGAAAAACAACTGCCCTCCAGCCTGAGCACAGACACTAGAAGAATGTTCCATTACAATAGCATTTCTGCATAGCGAAATCACCCGGAAACTTTTTTACAATACCGATGCTGGAGTCTCACTCCAGAGATTCTCATTCAATGGGTTTGGGGGGGCCTGGGAATCAGTGATTATAGTGTTCCTATTAAAGGTTCTAAGAAAATCAATTATAAACATCAAGTTTGACAGTGTATCATCTAGAATTTCCCTCATTTATTTCACTGTGGGACCAGCAATGTTTGGCAGCGTACTTACTAACATCCGACAAAACACAAATCTTCAGAAAAATATAATTTAAGAAGTTCTAGTCTTTCTTTTTAAAGAAATAAAATGCCTGGGACTAATTTTGGACATTTATTATTCTATATGTACCATCAATCATAGCATCAATCAATGAAACAAGTCTGGACTTTCATTAATCCTTCTCATTTAGGTTTAATTATGTTGAGACAAGTGATAAATAAGTATAAAGATTTCCCTCTTTTTCTGGAGACTACCTTTTAAGCAGGATAAGAAGCCCTCTACCCCATGACTCTGTCTGTCCTTTGCTCAGCTAACTGAACTTCAATAAACCCTGCTCCAGGAGAGCAAATACTGTTCCCTCAAAGCACATGTCTTGGGGCACCTGGGTGGCTCAGTCTGTTAAGCGTCCGACTTCGGCTCAGGTCATGATCTCACGGTTCGTGGGTTCGAGCCCCGCGTCGGGCTCTGTGCTGACAGCTAGCTCAGAGCCTGAAGCCTGCTTGGGACTCTGTGTCTCCCTCTCTCTCTGACCCTCCCCTGTTCACACTGCCTCCCTCTCTCTCAGAAATAAATAAAACATTTTTTTAAAAAAAAGCGCATGTCTTAATAATTTACAACTCCCCCTCACTTTTCTCATGACCTGTGGGCACAGGTTTGTGATCCACAAAATATCTAGCCCATGTAAGTAACTTAATAAATATTAAATAAACCCTTGAGAGGCAGACAGCACATAGCGGTGAAAATAGCACACTCTCTCAAAACAGCCAGACCTGCTTAAATCACATCTCCACTACTTATTAGTTTTGTGTCCTCAGGCAAGCTTACCTCTCTAATCCCAAATTTGACCAATAAAGTGAAGATGCCTGATACATCTAATTTCCGGAACTCAGAGATTGAGGGTTAAAAAGTGAACTGCCTGGCTTAAGTATGGTGCCCAAAAAATATTTGGGGATTGACTGAAAGAATTTCCAAGGTAATGACATCGCTATTTTTTCTTTTATCAGAAATTGCTTTAAAATGGTTTTCAGGGTATAATGTGATGCAAGGTTTAAAATGCAGGTATTTCCTCTGTTCACAGGTCATTTTCGAAGGTGTGCATTCTGGGAATTGAAACCTCCACAGCCGTCTGCTATAGTTGAGGTCAGGGCCGTACTCATAAATCCTCAACTTTATGTTCCTAAGCAGATACTAACAATGAGTTCCTTTATATTTCTGTCCACACAAGCATATTAATGTCAAAGGACAAGTATAAGCAAAGAGGTTTGGGCTACCAAATTTGAAGTTACTGATGAAAACACACATTTTATGGCTGTTTTCGAAGCACATTTTCAAGCAAGAATATTGAAAGACCAAAGAAATCCAGGAGTTGGGTTATCCACAGATACCTGCTCCAGTTCAGAACTAATACTCAAAACGGTCCAATCCCAGACCTTCACTTTCTTGGGTAGATGGCAACGTTGTTTTATTTATGTTCTTAGAGACCAAATGTAAGGTAACCTAAGGTGTAATCCAATGGATAAGGAGTTCTATCTCATACAGTAATTTACTATGTATTAAATATGTAATAGTACTTATTTACCCCTTATTTAAGGTTTCCTCAACACTGACTGCTCACATCTTTCCAAGTGGATTCCAACTCTAGACCACTTTGGAAAGGAGTTGATAAGAAATGATTGTCCTCTTCTCTTATTCAAACCTCCAAAACATTGAATCCTTCAGTTTCTTCCCATTAGGTTAGAGGTTAGAGCTGAAGAAATTTTTTTGTAATTCTTGTTTGTAACCTCTTTATTGAGCTATAATTAATACATAAGAAGCTTTAGATATTTAATGTGTACAACTTAATGACTTAAAAGTATATGCCATGAAACCATAATTATCAATGCCATATCACTTATATATCACCTCCAAAAGTTTCCACCTGTACCCCCCCTTTGTGATTTTGTTTTTTGAGGTCTTTTTTCTTTTATAGTAAGATCACTTAAGATCTACTGTCTTAGCGAATTTATAAGTATACAATACAGAATTGTTCAACATTGGCCTACATTGTATAGTACATTTCCAGAAATTATTTATTTTGCAAAACAGAAATTTTATATACTTTGACCAGTATTTCCCCCCAACCCTCCATCAATCCCTGGTGACAGTCATTCCAGTCTCTGCTTCTATGTGTTTGACTATTTTACATTCCACATATAAGTGAAATTATGCTATATTTGTCTTCCTGTGTCTGGTTTCTTTCACTTAGCATAACATCCTCGGGTCCATCCGTGTTGTTGCAAAGAGGAGGATTTCTATTTTCAAGGCTGAATACTAGTCTACTCTGTGTATGAACTACATTTTCTTTATCCATTCATCTGGGCACTTGGGTTGCTTCCCTGCCTTGGCTGTGGTCAATAATGCTAAAGTCAACATGGGAGTGAAGGTATCTCTTTGATGTTCAGATTTCAATTCCTTTGGATATATACCAGGAAGTGGGACTGCTGGCAATTCTCCATGGGATGCCCTAATGGACCACCTTGCCTATCTTACAGACTTCAACTCTGGCTACTCTCCCTCCACTCCCCCTGAGGCTCTGTGCTCCAGTCACGTGACATGACAATGGAATGTTTTCTCAAGTTCTGTTGCTCACCTTAGGCCCTGATAAAGGCCAGGAACATTCTACCTACCACCCCCTACATCTAGTCAGTACTTCTTCAGCCTCCCTTGACCTTCTCTGTCCCACATCCAGCTGGGTTTTGTCCCCTGTGAGTTATTCCCATAATACCCTGTATGACACTCATGATCACTTACCCCAAATCTACTTTCCCTTATAGACTGTACACTAGCTGGAGGGCTTGGACTTTTCCTGTCTTTTTTTTAAATGTTTTTAAACATTTATTCATTTTTGAGAGACAGAGTGAAAGTGGTGGAGGGGCAGAGAGAGAGAGAGACAGAATCAAAAGCAGGCTCCAGGCTCTGAGCTGTCAGCACAGAGCCCAACGTGGGGCTCGAACCCATGAACTGTGAGACCATGACCTGAGCTGAAGTCAGATGCTTAATGGACTGAGCCGAGCCACCCAGGTGTCCCAGAACTTTTCCTGTCTTGTTTGACACTCTTGCCAGCACCAATACACTATATTTTTAACAAGTAAATGGACGTGGTGAATGAAGAATAATTTAGGGAAAACGTTAAGCTTTTACCCTGCTTTCAGGTTGTTGGTTTTTTTTTTTCTGATCTTGCTACTTAACCTCATAGAAGGTAAAAGAAAGAATGTGCTGTTTATCTCATTTTGTTACATGAGCTGCGTCTTAATGTACGAGTAATTTCACAGATGTCAATCAGAGCCTTTTACTCCAAGTGGCTACTTCAAGAAAGGTGTTCAGTTTTAATATTCTGCCTCTTCAATTAATAAGAAATGTAATTAGCAATCAAAAGCATGTAATATGTACTTATTAACCATATCCAGAGACTGAACGTAATTTATTAAGTAAACATAGTTAAGTGACTCACTCTACACAGGTTTTCATGACAGCATCTGATTTTGTACATCAGCTATGAGTTTTGCTAATTTTCTCCTGAAAATCTGATTTATGCACCTTTAAATTTTAGATGAATCACATGTTAAATAAAAAAAACTTCAATCCATCTCTGGTCATCCTTTACTTCTGTATAATGGTAAGAACCTGGTAATGAGGACAGGCCTGTGCTGGTGCTCATCATTAGTTACAGCCATAAAAACCCACAATTCAAAGTCATCATAAAAGAATAACCTAGTTTCCTGTGAAAGGACAGTCAACTAGTGCCATTAAACTTAAGTTTTATGAACATCCCTGTTTTTTTCTCAGTAGACATATAAAATGGAAAGAAGTCTGATTTGGCTTACACTAAACCAAAGGTGTAAAGACTGACCTTGACGGTGCCAACTAACATTTATCTAGTTTATACGAAGAGAAAACTATATGCATATAGTGGAGACAAATTCTATCACATTAAACTAAACCCAAAGCACTTACTCGTAACCATTTGTTACAACCTTGTTTAAGCACTGATCCTCGTGTTCTCACTCTCCATGTCAGTCATGGGGTTCGCTCATTTATGAATTTCTTGTTTTCTTTTCTTTCTTCTTTTTTGTTATTGTTTTTGTTTAAAAACTTAATTACCTATGCTTTTTGATGCCTATTTGTTTCCAAAAAGAAACTTTTAATCATGTTAGACCCCAGGTTGACAGTGAAGAATAGAAAGGAGTTTCACAGACTCTGCTATGCAGAAATAGCTTTAAATCTGTTAATGATGTATATATGCAGTATGGTGTGATGGAGGGAGCCTGGCTCATGGTCACAGGAGAACTGTGGCTTAGATCTCAGGTTTGTGATTAAGTGACTCTGGACTGTGACCTCAAATGACTAATTTTAACCTGCAGGTCTCTCTCTCTTTTTCAGGGAGTTCTTGTGAAGGCTGAAGAGACAACACATATCACATGATTATTGTGATGCCCAACAAATGGTAAACATTCAAGATATTTTAGTCATAACTTATTATCTATAAAGTAGTTAAATTATCTGCTGTGATATTTAGGACCCCTTGTTTTCAAATATGTAAATCTATAAGTATTATGTAAAAACATATAATCAAAGCTATATGATATACTCAATATGTATTTAAAGTGGTGGCCATAGTTATTAACAGTGAATGAATATAAATTTTCAATTTTTATCTTAAAAATTTGACAGCTAAGGGGCACCTAGGTGGCTCAGTCAGTTTAGCATCTGACTTCAGCTCAGGTCATGACCTCGCGGTTCATGGGTTCATGCCCCGCAGTGGGAACTGCACTGTCGGCTCTCTCTGCCTCTCTCTGTCCCTCTCAAAATAAATAAATAAACATTTTTAAAGAATAGGTAAAAATTTGACAGCTAATGTGTGATATTTTTTAATCTAATAAATAATTATAATTAGCTGTTATCTTAAAGTTGATAACGTAATCCTGGATATTTTAAGGACCATCAGAATCCTGATGTCAATTTAACAATCTGGGTGAACTTACAGAAGGAATATAGTCTTGTAGTTCAATTCTATATTCATTATTTGAGACTCAGAATTTTAAAAATTCATCCAACAAACATTCATTGAGCTACAAGCACTATTCTAGTTGTAAGTAAACAATGTTAATTGTGTTTGTCATATTTTTGATAATTAGATTGTCAGAGGTGCCCACAAAACCCTATGTAGTAGGGAATGTGGAATGTGCAATAAAAACATCACAAAATGTAATACTTTCATGATGCTAGGAATGAAGCAAAAATGGAAAATGCAATTGATGTAGGCGCCTGGGTGGCTCAGTCAGTTAAGCTTCCGACTTTGGCTCAGGTCATGATCTCGCGGTTTGTGAATTTGAGCCCCACGTTGGGCTCTGTGCTGATGGCTCCGAGCCTGGAGCGTACTTCAGATTCTGTGTCTCCCTCTCTCTGTCCTTCCCTTGCTCGTGCTGTGTGTATTTATCTCTCTCAAAAATAAATAAATATTAAAAAAAAAAACTTTTTAAATGCAATTGGTGCAAGACTGTTTTTTTCTTAAACGTTGCTTGACAAAAAGCAAGTTTAATACAGAGGGTGAATAATATTAGATAAAGAATATCTAGAACACATGATCTTAAGGGTTGATAGTCCTTTTTCATGTCTTACTTCATCTCAAAACTTTAAGATTTACTTTTTTCTTAATGTGCGTATGCCATCCAGACAGGCTTATGGTCATCTAATATAAGTGTCATTTATTAGCTCATCAATGGAATAAGGATAAGGTGGTAGTATGGGTAAAAAAGATGAGAGACATCTTTGAAATGAAACTATGAAGAAAAAGGTTCCAGGTAAGTTAGTGTATGTGTGTGTGTGTGTGTGTGTGTGTGCGCGCGTGTGTGTGTGACTGCTTACGTGTGTGTTAGGAATTACCCTATTTGGAAACAACTGAGGTGTAAATGTAAAAACTGAGAGGATAAACAAAACCACGGGTGTAAAACTGCTCTTCAGGAAAAAGAGAAGATTGCAAGATCAGATATTTCATCAAGAAGCTCTCTTCCCTGTCCACTAACTAGACTTATTGACTCAGGACAGGCTGGTTGCTCTCTGGGGAAAAATAGTTTTCATAGAGGTAAATGAGAGATAGCTTTATATGATATTTTCCTCTTCATTTCAGCCCCGATGGAATTTGGGATTGGCAGATTCATTATGTTTTCAGAAAAAGAAAGATCCCCCAAGTCAAAAAGAAATCTTCCTTGGCCCACCTCTTTCTTAGGACTTGAATCTTAATGCAAAACATTGGCAAATTATCTCTTTTTCCATGGCCAGCCCTTTAGCTAAGGTTATTCTCAGAATTTGCCTTTTTTAAAATTACAGTTTATTTTTAAAGTGAATTTGACATAAAGACCAAGTACGCCATAAACTGTGGAAAAATCTCCTACTCTTTGACATGAAGTATCGTTTATCTTAGGCAATGGGATATAACACTATTGTTTCAGACACTGATTAGTTCTCATTCTGAACCCATTTAAGCTAGTTCGGCTTGAGAACTGTTCATTACTCCACTGAAAGAAAGAAGGGAAGGGAGGGGAGGAGGGAGGGAGGGAGGCAGAGAGGGATGGCTGAACTCAACTTCAAGCAAGGCTACTGAAAACTGGAGTGTTCCTGTGTATACACAGATCAGACATCTATTCCCAAGACATACCAATTTATTTCCTTTCCCCAGGGTTATAGAATAATCATGCTCTAGTCCAAATTGTCAACATGACCACAGGAAAACTGAGTAGTTCTGATGAGACTCTGCATAGGCTGTGTATCTAAGTCAGGAACTTCAGAGAATGTGCCTCTTCCTGCATTTTCTCAGTGTGTGGCTAGAATCAAGAAACTTGAAGGTGCTTACAACTGGCTAACAAGGTCTGTAATCAAAACTTCTTAAGAAAGCATTTTACTAAAAAAATAGGGGAGTTCATTCTAGCAGGAAACTTGCTACTTGGTGAGCTACAAGCTGATGACTCCTTAGGGAAAATTTAAAGAGCAGCCACTTGGGCTCATGCATCCACGATTAAGAAAAAGTGCATATAAAGGTTCACATAGCAACTAAATCTCTCTCAAGAGAAAAGCCCTTGAAGTCAGAGCTCTTGGTATATCTCTCTGTTAATTATGCTGGTATGTTGAGATAAGAAAAGAAAATCATTATTTTTTCTGGTGTGGAGGCCACTGAATATCAACTACAAAGTTATGGAATTAAGTTCTACGTGGACATGAGTCCTTTTACATCAGAGTCCACTAACCAAGGCTCTTAGAAAAACTAGGAAATCACTCCCAACACTAAAAAAAAAAGATGATGGGTTTTATTTCCTTTGATCTAAAGCTATATTAATTTATGCACAAGACAGAGTACACAATGTAGTCTTCTAAACACATGACTCAAAATGTCAGAATACAGAGGAAGTAGTGCAAAGCATATTCAAAAGAAAAGAAAATCCCGGGAAAGGCCACCTCATATTTTTACTGACTCTTACTGGCATTTAGAACCACCCCTATGATGACCACTTGTTGGGTTTACCCAGAATCCCTTCCTCTTCTTTTGCCAAGAGGAAAACAACAATCCTTACTGTATGACCCTCTTCTACGCCACATGCTCTCTGGGGGGCAGCCAAACTTGATGACCACCTCCACTCGCTAAAGGAATGAAGTATCACTCAGGTTCACCAATCAGAGGGCATTATTTTTCTTAACTAGAGTAATTTGTTCAGGATGAGCATATGACTCTAACATGGCCAATTAAAATGTATCTTGAGACTAGATGCTGAGAGAGACAGGATCTCTTTTCTGGGAGGGCAAGGTTACAAGCAATGAGTGCATACTTGGGACTACTACTGTCCAGTTTTCCCAATATGAGGCTTAAGGCTGTATGAAACAACAACAACAACCACAAAAAGCCACACACACACACACACAAAGCAAACAATAAAATGGAGATTAAAATAGAAAGGTGATGACATTATTCAAGCCCCTGGATCCATTATTCAAGGATAATAACACATCAAGTATAACATATTCAAGGGGAGCCTGGGTGGCTTAGTCGGTTAAGCGTCCGACTTTCGCTTAGGTCATGATCTCGCGGTTCGTGGGTTTGAGCCCCGCGTTGGGCTCTGTGCTGACTGCCAGCTCAGAGCCTGGAGCCTGTTTCAGTCTGTGACTCCCTCTCTCTCTGACCCTCCCCTGCTCACGCTGTCTCTCTCTCTCTCTCTCTCCTAGAAATAAATAAAACATAAAAAAAAAATAACATATTCAAGGATAACCCAATATCCCATTGTGTCTTGAGACTTTTTTAAGATTTAGCATTATGACAATTGTAACCTAGGTTAGCAAACAGCAAGTTCCATGTCCTAATGACCACGATGACATCCTCTAGAGATCGTTTTGGTTTGCTTTCCAATAGCTACCAACGGCATCCCTGGCCCTACGCAGCCTTCTCCCCAACAGAAGCTTAATGTCCTTTGTAACCAGGAGTAGAGAAACATCATGGATACATGGAGTCACTTATTGCAAAACAAGGATTTCAAAGCATGAGCGCATTTAGGATAGGTCAACAGATAGGTCAATGGTGCCACCCTCCTACATGAAGAACACGGCCTACGTAAGAACTACATGAATTGTAATGCCTGCTTTTTTTAAATTTTGGTTATTACAGAAAACAAATTTTTCAGTCATTTTAGTTACTGACTTTCTCAGTGCCATGAGGAGACTATGATAGAAGTCCAGACATAACCTAAAGTGTTATGAAAAAAAATTCCAAAATGGCACACAGCCCAGTTAGGACATGTTTCTCTCCTAAAGTCTGCTCTGTACTTTTCATATATAGCCTGCATGTGCCCTTAGCTTTTAGCTGCAGTCTACATTTGGTGGCTGTAGCTGGTGTTTTTATAACTTGTTACTATACACGCGATCTTGAATCCAACACAATAAACTTCACTATTTTAACCCTCTGAATTAAAGTAATTCCATAATCATGTAAACTCCAGTGTAACCAACTCAGCCCTCTTTTTTGATTTTTGAAGTTTATTTACTTATTTTGACAGAGAGAGAGAGAGAGAGAGAGCAAGTGGAGGAGCTCTAGAGAGAGAGAGGGAGAGAGAATCCCAAGCAGGCTCCATGCAGAGCCAACATGGGTCTTGAACTCATGAACTGCAAGATCATGACCTGAAGCAAAACATAGAGACAGATGCTTATCTGACTGAGCCACCCAGGCCCCCCACCAACCCAGCCTTCTTAAACAAAGTTTACCTTTTCCAATCCAGTTCTCAAAGATTCAAAAGGAATCTTGTTCTGTGTATTACTTAATAATTCCTTAAGGTAGAACCCATTAGAGCCCTCACTCCAGTTGCACAGGACCTAGAAAGCTGGAAAAACAGAGGCAAGAATTGAACTGCAGCTTCTAGGCTAGAAAAAAGTTGGGAAACCCTGTGGTGACCAAGCCATAGCAAACTATTTCATCTGTTTTTCCCTCTCTTCTTAAGCCGTGATTACAATAATATACACATCCCAGAAAATGGAGAAGGCAAGTATTATAAAGTGGCTGAAACAGTCCCCTGTCCTACGGAAGCTTCAAGGAGAAATTGCCACTGACATTTTATTACAGCTTTTCTTATAGCAATTTATACCGAGGGTATAAAAATGTATCATTCCCTTCAACCCAAAAATTCCACTCCTGGGAATGTTTCCTAAGGAAATAACTCAACAGAAGGAAAAACCAACTGCACAATTATGTTATTTGCAGCTCCATCTAAAATTTCAAAGTACCAAAATCAATCTAAATGTACAGCAGTAAGGAATTTTTAAATAAATTATTGTGTATAAGCCAATGGAATATTACACAGCCATAAAATGATAATTATACTGTCTTGATCTAATATTCAGGGGAAATGTATAAAATGCTACATTCTTTATTACAATCACAAGTATTAAAACTAAGAAGATACATATATAAACATCAGGATGGAATATAAAAAAATGAAAGAAATCATATTGAAATTATGAGGTCATTGGTGATACTTCTTTTGCCTGTGTTGTCATGTTATAAATTGACTGCAGCAATGACACAGTCTGCTTCTCCTTTGGGGGAGAAAAATCAACCTTAGTTATCCATTTGTTTCTTAAAAAGGCTCTCACGGAGCAGCTGCTGTGAGTGAGTGTTCATTCAGAATTAGGGATCTATTCACCGAAAGTCAAATGTGCTCTGGCCAAGAGTTCTTCAGCTTCATTCCATGGGACTAGAGAATATCTACAGGACTTTGTCACCCCATATCTCTGTAACTACCACATTTCATTTAAAACTGGATTCCCATTTTCCTTCAATTACGCAGTATCTGGAACTGAGATGCATTTTCTATTTGATGTCATACTCAACTAGATATAGTCACTGTCACCTGTTGTGATGAAGATGTAACTATCTGCATGTATGCAAACCTGGTCATGAATCTTCATCTGCTTGTCATTTTAGCTGAGTTTTTTTGCCCTGCTGGTAGCACAGATCATCATTTGTGCTTGTTTTTCACAGACATTTAAAATTTGTACGTGGGGCACCTGGATGGCTCAGTCGGTTAAGTGTCTGACTTCAGATCAGGTCATGATTTTGCGGTTCATGAGCCCTGCATTGGCTCTGGGCTGACAGCTCAGAACCTGGAAACTGCTTCAGATTCTGTGTCTCCCTCTATCTCTGCCCCTCCCCCACTTGTACTCTGTCTCTCTCTCTCTCTCTCAAAAATAAGAAAAATTTGTATGATTATTTGGCATTAAGTAAAAAGTATACATGCAGGAAGGCATAGATACTGAGCAACAGTATAAATCTAATAGCAGGGGAGCAAATATCTTTGTTAGAGAAATGATCTTCCTGCAATAACAACCAGATTATTTTACTTCATTTTCTTTATTATACATGCACAGAGATGATAAATGACAAAAGAAGAATCTAAGTCTAAGCCTAAAATTGTCTCTTGAGAATGTAAAATAAAAAATTTAAGATGTTAGGAACATGGTATCATAGTTTAATTGAGAAGCACTGTTTTGACTGTTATATAAAATAATGATACCACTTAAAAATCAATTGTTATCAAAGATGCAATCAATACAGTCATTGACAGCACAATCCACAGACAACCTGACTCCTTTTATCTTAACCACTGCTCCTTTCTCTAGTTGATATACAGCTTTCCGTAAGTTGCTATACTTGTGACCCATGCTGGAGAACTCATGTGCTGAAGCAAAAAACCAAACACTTAATATCCTCCAGCCTGGACATCAGCCCTCTAGATGGGAAATGGTTTGGGCAATTCTACGGAGAACAACAATTTGTGGGAAGAACGCATTTTAGAAGCAACACATTTCTCTCATTGGTGGTTTAATAAAATTGGGTAATAATGCTCTCATCTCCTAACAGAGGACCTCCTAATCAGCCCTATCAATGCTGCAACAATCACTTAAAGGACCTGATAGTGTTGCTAATGGAGAGTCTGGCCTGCTTCAAGCAGGAAGGTGGTTTCACAATACTAACTGTAACTTAGGAGACCAAGGTTTGAATACATACCATTGTGTCTCCAAAGGTAGTCTCTGAACATTATTCCTTGGACTGGAATTCAATTCATTTCTCTCCTTATTCTTTTTTATATTCTTCTCAAATTTTTATTTGAATTCTAGTTAGTTAACATACAGTGCAATATTGGTTTCAGGGATAGAATTCAGTGACTCATCACTCACAATGTAACACCCAGTGCTCATCACAACAAGTACTCTCCTTAGTACCCATCACCCATCTAGCCCTCCCCTAACTACATCCTTCCATCAACCCTCAGTGTGCTCTCCATTGTTAAGAATCTTTCATGGTTTGTTTCCCCTCTCTCTTTCCCCCACCTCGCATATATTCATCTGTTTTGTTTCTTCTATTCCACAGATGACTGAAATCAGTCATATTTGGTATTTGTCTTTCTCTGATTGTCTTCTTTAGCTTAGCGTAATACACCCTAGCTCCAACCATGTCATTGCAAATGGCAAGCTTTCATTCTTTTTTGATGGCTGAGTAATATTCCATCATACACACACACACACACACACACACACACACACACACTCACACCGTATATCTCTCCATTCATCAGTCAATGGGCATCTGGGCTCTTTCTATCATTTGGCTCTTGTTGATAATGCTACAATGAACATCAGGGTGCCTGTACCCCTTCGATCTTTATTTTTCCTCTCCATATTCTTAATTCTAGCTAAAAACCTTTGTTAAAATCGTCACCAGAGCATAGAGCATAGGTAGGATTTAATACCTTTTTTCCTTCTTTCTTCACCTGTCTCTCTTCCCATCCCTTTCTTTCCACGGCAGAAGCAAAGGTTCAGAAGCCTTGTGTCAAGCACCAGCCAGGCCAAGGAAGGAGAGACTCTTCATGGAAACAATGACATTAGGAAAGTTGGGGGCGGGGGAAGTGAATTGGAGTTATGATTGATGGAACGCAAGCAAGCATATACTGCCCTCATGCTGTGGCTGTTTGAGGATAATGAGGCTCAGATGCACTCAGATAATGGAAGGAAACTGGCTTCATTCCTCAACAACAATTTGTCTTAAGTCTTGACTTTCAGAGAAATCCAAATGAGTTTAGCAGGCACCAGGACGTGGGGACACGTGTGTGATGATTCTGCAGTGCGAGAGCACCGCTTACCTCTGCCTTTGCCTGGCCCCTTGCCCACACTGTACATCCCGATAATCAGAGCCTTGTCAACTTTCATCTCCCCTCCCTTTTCCCTTCCCACTATGCAAGCATCCTGGCTTTTCTCCAAAGAGCTTGTGCGGATGTTCAGGGCATGATTGTGTTTGCATTTGGGGGAGGTATTTCTGGCAGCAGCGAGGAGAATATACTGGAATAAAAATACTTAAGGCAGAGGTTGCAGTTAGGAAGATAAGAGGTGGTTTTAAGGCAAAGCAGGGCTGCAAGGGATGAATGAGAGTGGAAGGAGCTGGACTCGGTGGTAAGAAGAACAGAGTGGCTCCAGTTAAAACAGACTGGCTCCAGTTAAAAGCTCGGTGGTGACTGGTCAGCAGCACGGCTGTCTAATGGCCTCCTATTCTAACCTTGACACTGTCGGGAATGGATGCCCTCACTCCTTGATCACACTTCCCTGTCACCCTCCCTTCCACCCTCCCACCGCCACCTTGCGTTCTCAGAAATGTTGGTTGACTCTCACTCAACTCAGATCTCCCCTCCCAATTAAATCACCTTCATACCTGGCTTCAAGCCTTTAGGGGCCATCATGAGCCCAGCGGGGACAAACGTCTAAGATTTCTGCGAGGGTCTATAATCCACAATGGAGATGAATTAAAAACGGTGATCATTTTGAGAACCGAGTTGCTTGAATTTATTTAAACCTCGTTCCAAATTATATCTACCTAGAAATCTACGTAGATGTTTGTCATCACAGACTCATGAATAATTGTGATTTTTATCAGGAACAGATTTTTATTGAAAACTGTATTGTCATTGAACACTATAGGCTTATTTTATGTGCACTCTTAGTTGGTTCAAGCAGGACCGCCAGACTCACCTGCTCACCTGGTTGTGAGATGGAAAGTGGAAATATAGCACTGAATTTTTCCACATGGTCCAGAGATCCTGTGTATTAAAAAAAAAAAAAAGATTCCTGATCAAATTAATTTAGGAACTGCTGCATACCCTAATCCCTTTTTTTTCTTAAATAGTTTATTTTCAAGTTGGTTTCCATGTAACACCCAGTGCTCATCCCAAGTGCCCTCCCCCATACCCATCACCCCCCTTCCCCTCTCCCTCACCCCCATCAGCCCGCAGTTTGTTCTCAGCATTCAAGNTATCGACTTTGAGTTTATTTTTGCATATGGTGTGAGAAAATGATCTAGTTTCATTCTTCTGCATGGTGCTGTCCAGTTCTCCCAGCACCATCTGTTAAAGAGGCTGTCTTTTTTCCATTGGATACTCTCCCACTTTGTCAAAGAGTAGTTGGTCATACATTTGTGGGTCCAATTCTGAGTTCTCTATTCTATTCCATTGATCTATGTGTCTGTTTTTGTGCCAATACCATACTGTCTTGATGATGACAGCTTTGTAGTAGAGGCTAAAGTCTGGGATGGTGATGCCTCCTATTTTGGTTTTCTTCTTCAATATTACTTTGGCTATTCAGGGTCTTTTGTGGTTCCATACAAATTTTAGGACAGTCTGTTCTAGTTTTGAGAAGAATGTTGATGCAATTTTGATTGGGATTGCATTGAATGTGTAGATTGCTTTGAGTGGTAATGACATTTTAACAATATTTATTCTTCCAATCCATGAGCATGGAATGTTTTTCCATTTCTTTGTGTCTTCTTCAATTTCCTTCATAAGTTTTCTATAGTTTTCATCAGACAGATCTATATCTTTGGTTAGGTTTACTCCTAGATATTTTATGGGTATTTTTTGTGCAATTGTGAATGGGATCAGTTTCTTGATTTCTCCTTCTGTTGCTTCATTTTTGGTGTATAAGAATGCAACTGATTTCTGTATGTTGATTTTGTACCCTGCAACTTTGCTGAATTCTTGGATCAGTTCTAGTAGGCTTCTGGTGGAGTCTGTTGGGTTTTCTATGTAGAGTATCATGTCGTCTGTGAAAAGTGAAAGTTTGACTTCCTCTTTGCCAATTCTGATGCCTTTGATTTCCTTTTGTTGTCTGATGGCTGATGCTAGGACTTCCAGCACTATGTTAAACAACAGTGGTGAGAGTGGACATCCCTGTCGTGTTCCTGGTCTCAGGGGGAAAGCTCTCAGTTTTTTCCCCATTGAGGATGATGTTAGCTGAGGGCTTCTCATAGATGGCTTTTATGATGTTTAAGTAAGTTCCTTCTATCCCGACTTTCTTGAGGGTCTTTATTAAGAAGGGATACTGTATTTTGTCCAATGCTTTTTCTGCATCTACCCTAATCCCTTCTTGAAGCAACTTTGATGTCCACATTAGCATCTCAAAGGCTCTGGGCTGTCCTCCATTAAATAAAACTACTTAACAAAGCATTTCCTAAACACTGCAGCCATTAAAGCCCCAAATAAACTTGGGAAACCTATTTAGCCTGACTGTACTTCACTGCCTCTCTATGGTGGAAGTATTGGACCTTACTTCCTACAGAAAATGCGAGAAAGAGCTGACAGGCACAATTAAGAGTCACTTCGCAAATGGGAACTCGCTGGCCCTGAAAACCATGGAACTGCTAAGTGTGTGCCACATTTAGACCATTGTTCCATCATTCCACAGCCTTCCTCTCCCAAAATAAGCCACAGTCACCTCGCACATTGAAAGGATGAAATCACACCCTGGACACTGCAGAGTAAGCTTAAGAGTAAAAAAGGAAAGAGAGACAGATCTGCCCCAGAATGAAGTGTACCTTGAGGCTAATGGGGCTTGCACCTTAGAGAAGACCTAACTACATATGATATTATCATGTATTTCCATCAAAGTTGCAAATAAGAAATACTTAAACTGCAAGAGTTTAGATGCTATTCCTTTCCACCCTGATCTGCCATCTGTTACATCTTCCTCTGTGTTGGGTGATGCTGGTGTAATCGTCAATCATTTTGGGTTTTTGGATAAGAAGTTGAGTTAGGGACCCACTGAGTTTGGGTTTAAAAGGATATGTTTACACAGCTTCCAGTCATTTCTGTTAAGTTGTAACCAGGCATCCCAGTGAAGGAGTGACTTCCCCAAGTCCTCCTCGAGCTCACTGAGCCAACCTATCTGGCGTCATATCTAAAGCATGGTGGGGAGGAGGCATGTCCTAGGATGGACACAGCACCAGAATGATGTGGTTTGTGAAAGGAAAACAAAGTTTGAACTGGAGGCAGGCAGACACTAGTTTGTGTGATATTTTACAGAAGATTTCACTCTCATTAATGCACAAATATACATGCACCATATATTTTCCTTTTTTGATGAGAATCCTTTTTTAAAATGAAATTTACCAGAATTTCTGTGTTTGTAGGGCACAAGCCTATGGGTGTAACATTGTTGTATGCATCTCAAGATATTAGACTTAGAATATCCCTCACAGAGGAGCCTGGGTGGCTCAGTCAGTTGAGTGTCCCACTTTGGCTCATAATATCGTTGCTTGTGGGTTCAGGCCCTACATTGGGCTCTGTGCTGACAGCTCAGAGCTTGGAGCCTGTTTTGGATTCTCTCTCTCTCTCTCTCTCTCTCTCTCTCTGCCCCTGCCCCTGCTTGCACTCTTGTCTCTCTCTCTCTCTCCCTCTCTCAAAAACAAATAAACATTTAAAACTTAAAAAAAAATTTTTTTTTAAAGAATATCCCTCACATACTGTCCAGATGAAGTCTAGCACCTCTAGATGAAAGTGTGTGCAATATTGTCACTGACAAGTGACATGGATACAGAAGTGAAATTATTCATTAATAAGTCACTGTATGTGACATAAGAGTCATTTCATTAGAACACTTTCAGCTCAATGCAATATAGCAGCAGTTTAGAATGAATTGAACTACTCTTGTTTATTCTCTAATTTCAGATTTATTTTATATTATTTCAGAATTGGAGATAATATCAAAATTCAAATATGATGAAAAGAAGCCAAAATGTAAGCTGAACGAGAATACTAGGAAAGTTTCAATATTACCAAAATTCTTCTTATATCATGACAGAAACGAAAACTTGCAGATCAGTATCATGACCACAAGGACAAGAATCATATTCAAACAGTCCCAATTCAGAAGTAAAAAGGCAAGAGGCAAATGAATGTTGCAGAAAATACAATTTGCAGTGTTTAACAAATGTTGTCAGATTAAAAAGATGCTCAACATTGCTCATCATCAGGAAAATACAAATCAAACCACACTGAGACACCACCTCACACCGGTCAGAGTGGCTAAAATCAACAACTCAGGAAATAACACATGTTGGTGAGGATGTGGAGAAATGGGAACCCTTTTGCACTGTTGGTGGGAATGCAAACTGGTGCAGCTGCTCTGGAAAACAGTGTGACAGTTCCTCCGAAAATTAAAAATAGAGCTACCCTACGACCCAATAATTCCAGCACCACTAAGAATTTATCTAAAGGATACAGGAGTTCTGATTCATAGGGGCACCTGTACCCCAATGTTTATAGCAGAGCTATCAACAATAGCAAATCATAGAGAGAGCCCAAATGTCCATCACCTAATGAACGGATAAAGACGATGTGGTTTATATACACAATGGAATACTATTTGGCAATGAGAAAGAATAAAATCCTGACATTTGCAACAACGTGGATGGAACTGGAGGATGTTAGGCTAAGTGAAATAAGTCAGGCAGAGAAAGACAGATAATCATATGTTTTCACTCATATGCGGAACTTGAGAAACTAATAGGGAAGGGGAAGGGGAAAAAATAGTCTCAAACACAGAGGGAGGCAAACTCATAGAGACTCTTAAATATAGAGAACAAACTGAAGATTGATAGGGGTGGGGCAGAAAGGGGAAAAATGGATGATGGGCATTAAGGGGGGCACTTGTTGGGATGAGCACTGGGTGGTGTAAGCGATGAATCACGGGAATCTATCCATGAAACCAAGAGCACACTGTCTACACTGTATGTTAGCTAACTTGACAATAAATAATATCTAAAAAAAAAATAAATATTAGCCCCAATTAGACTGTCTAAGAAAACTTCAAATGTCTAAAATTGTAAAGTTTATGTACAAAGCAGAGTTTAAAGAAGTTTTTCCTAATTTGACAAAAATCCTAAACATTTGCATAGTATTACCAATAGAGGGTTGCTAAGCTGAAGAAAATGTTTCTAAACTATCAGTGACACAAATCAATTTTGAGTCAATCAGGTTAAGGGAAAAACGGTGATCTCTCTACTTTCTTTATAGAAAATGATATTTAAAAAATTATTGTCCTTTCAAGAGGCAGAGAAAATGTAACCAAAAATTGTTACAATTATAAAAGTGCATTGGGAAGCTAATTAATAAAATTGTGTTCTTTTCAGGATTTTGGGATGATTTGGATATCTATATCCTTTAAAACAGGAATTACTTGTGGTTTCTCACCCTAAACAAATATTTATTTTGATGCCTAATTTAAAGTTACATTTGTAACTTTGTATTCTTTTTCTTAGAGAAATCTTCCCAAGGCATCAAAGCCTCAGACCTCACACAACCTGAACTCACTCCTGACCTATCCTTTCTTACACTTTGGGGAGGGAATTCATTCAAACAGACTGACCAGACGGTTATTTGATAACTTTTATATACTGACTTAACTACCAGTGAATTTGATGAAAATGTATCCCATACCTAGACCTCCAAAGATAAGCTTCTCTGAGTTCAAATCATATCCTGATAGTGAAACCATTCCCTAAGATGAAGAAAGCTGGTAGGAGTAAATCTCTCCTTCCATTCTGGAAGCTTCCAGTTCTGTCCATTGGAAATGATTCCATGGCACAGAATTAAGATTTTTCAAGATATATATAAACAGTTTAGTGCATCTAAATGTAATCCTTGGTTTCAGAAAGCCAATTTCATGAAGAAAGACTTCCAGCATTCACACATGATAATGTTCATAAGCAAGGGGCTGTAAACTGATATTTGCCTTGTGGCCTGTTGCTATGGTGGCACAGACAGATTAATAGAGGAACTTGAAGAATGTACATTGCACATGATCATCTGTCTTTCCTTGCTTAGAGCAACCCCTGGAATATACCACCCTCCTTCCCTACCACTACACACATAGATCAATAACCCCCTCTCTGTGTGGCATTACATAGTGTGTGGAGTTGGGAGATATGGTAAATCTTTTCTAGGGACTTTCCTAAATTCTAGACAGTCTGGCCAGTGACTCTTCGAAAACTTTAATTGCTTGATTCCTTTGGTATCCCCAAGCTCTTCTCTGCCATAACAAAAAGGCTAAAGAAAAATAAGGAAAACAGGGGGGGAAAAAGTAAACTAAATAGCCAACAGTTCAACAAGGACAAGAGGGTAGATGGGATAAAATATATTAAACTATGGTTAAGATTCTTATGTTTTGGGGGCACCTGGGTGGCTTAGGTGGTTAAGCATCTGGCTCTTGATTTCAGGTCAGGTCATGATCTCACGGTTCGTGGGTTGGAGCCCCATGCTGGGCTCTGTGTTGACAGTGTGGAGCCTGCTTGGGATTCTCTCTCTCTCTCTGCCTCTCCCCAATGTATGTGCTCTGTTTCTTTCTCTCAATATAAATAAATAAACTTAAAAAAATTCTTATGTTTTCACCTGGCATCCTCCTTTGGTGTTTACAAAGCCTTAAAAATAGGTACATGGTGCATCCCATCTACAACACTTTGTCGTCATAATTAGCCAGTGTACATGCTACATTAGCAGAAAGCTATTAAACAAGATGAGACTTGGCAACGATGCAGCAACTCTTCCATTTTTCATTGTTATGTTGATGAGCAATTGAAATGGCTGTAATAAAAATAACTCTGTAATTCTATTTTTGGTGATCTGTTTACTGTCCAAATTAAATACATATAGCAAGAAAAAGTAACCTGGCACGGTCAATACTATAAAAAGAAACAAATGACTCTCTCATGATGCCCTTCTACAGTCACGCAGGAAAAGACTCACTGAAATGCGCATAATACAGTCCATTTTCCAACAAAGTGGTTTGCATTTCCTACTCCATATAATAGAAATTATTTTTGAGATGTTCTGAATTCCTCTGATGACAAGTATATCATTAACCCTGCAAGCTCTCCTCCTTGACTCGGCGGTAACATCAGGTTAGCCATGCGCTAGCAGTTAGCAAGGCAGACTTGAACATCTGTGACAGTGTGAGCTGAGAGCCCTACGACTCATGGGCAATGAGAAGCATGGAGACTGGTGCCAGTTTGAGGATGCTGAGCAGGTGATCCACTCTCTCCAGTTAGATAAAGGACACCAACAGTCCAGCAATGCCATAGCTGCAGTCCAAAATATGCAGAAGAAATGACCCTTGACATCTCAGTGTTCGGCAGTCATTCCAGGTAGAGATCCTGGACTTTGGGTCTGAGAATCATCATTTGTTCCAGACTCTCTTCCTCCAGGCAGGTGAACCCCTAAGCCATCCACCACCTATGGCTGTCTCTTTCTTACCTCTGTCTACAGGGAAGCCAGGGGACAGCTAGAGACAGCTGAAACAGAGTCACATAACAAGACAGGCATCAAGAGGAAGAAAAGATTCCGCCAACAGAAGGTAATGTTCCTGTTACAGGAAAGATTGTACAAGAACACATCCCGATCACAGCAATGATCACTATTACACTGTGCCAACTCGTGTCATAACACGTATCTATCAATGTCAGCTCATCCTTCCTATTCTGCTTCCAATACAGCAAGAGACGAGCCCAGTTCTGACAGCTATCTATCATGTCTACTATTTTCCTTTTTTAGAAAGACAGGGAGAAATGATGACCTTCGAGCCTTGGTGAAGTAGAACCTTTCTCTCCTTTATTTTCCCTCTGAAGAAGGGATACTCCATATTACTTATCACTGTTTAAATCTATTTTGTCAAGTCCAAAGATCTGGATAAATGTATCATATTATTTTAATCATGATCATTACTATTATGTAAATTCTTAGCTTTTCTTTAGATAGGTTCATATTATTCCAGGGGAAAACATGGTAAAGTTCTTGAGGCCTAACAACCTAATCTATCTCCTTTGACTTAATCTTAGGGTTAATACAAAGTTTCTATTCCCTTTTCTATATTTAGCTGGACAGAAAGCAAAAACACAAGATCACACGGTGAGACTCTACCTTTAAAGGACTCACAAGCCAGGAGATTTATTACAACTACAAACATATGCTCATGATGCCACCTGAATCAAGAAAGGGAAGTTTCTTCCTTCCTCGGAGTCCTCATATATATTGTTCCCTTGGTCTGGGGGGAAGGGGGACACTTAGCCTAACTTTTGCCTGGAGACCTCCTATATATCCTTTATATTTTGGCTTAGATGGCCTTTCTCCGGAGAAGCTGTCTCACTTCCATCATTTCAAGTAGAGTCTACCTGTTGGATGCTCCCTTTCACAGTACTTACATGAGAACAAAATAATTTATGATTCTTTGTTTGATGTATATATCCCCCACTAGACTGTGACTGCCTCGCTGTTATATGCCTAGCCTGTAGAAAAAGGAAAGCCATACATCTGGGATGTCTTAAAGGGTAAGCAGACTTCAGCAAACAAGCATGGAAGCCAAAGAAGGAATGTCTTTCCAGAAAGCGAAATGAATGGGGATAGATGATACAACTGGAAAAACGGGAAGAAAACAGATTAATGAAGAGATGACATGCCAAGGGACTCAAGCACGGTCCTATAAGTACTGGACAGACAGTGAAGACAGAAGCAAAAAAGTGATGTGATGCACATTTTAGAACTATGGCTTTGGCAGTAGTGAGGGCAAGAAGAGCTTTAAGGCAAGGAACTCAGTGAGAAAGTTAGAGAGAAATGATGAGTGCCTGAATCAAGGTAGGACCTGAAAATGTAGAGGAAGGGATGGATTTGAAGGGCATTAGGAAAGCAGAAATAAGAGTTGTTTGCAGTCAGTTAGATGCAGCTGGGAAGGGAATGGAGGAGTAATGGATGACATCTGGGATCTTGGATTGGATGACTTGTAATATGAGTACAGTGTGATACCACTAATCAATATTTCAAACAGGAAGTTAGGTTTGGGTTAAAGATAATAGTCCTAATTGTGCACTTACTGAGTCTGAGGTGCCCATAGGTCCTCCAGTAAGGAAGTCAATAACTCAGTTGAGTAAATGGACTGAAGGCTCAGGAGAGGTTTGGGGCTCTCAATGAATGAGTGGGGACGGATGCCATGAGAGCACAAGAGAGTGACAAGGAGCAGGGGTAGAATGAAAAGTAAAAGAGCTGGTTGCAGAGCCCTCATAAACTCTCTCGCCTCTTCCATCCAGTACACAGCTTGCCATCTTCTGCTCGCTCGGCACTTCTCCTCATCCCAACCCCCTGGCCCAGGTCTTCACTAGCCTTACCAACAACCCAGTACTCACACCTTTGACAGCAATAAAATTCTAATTCCGAAGGCCTTCATAAAAGTGTGAATAAGCAAAGTTGTAGCTCTCAAAATGGTGGCATGATCACAGCTAACATGGTGGTGATGCTGACGGCTGTGCTCGTTCACTGGGGCTGCCATGACAAAATACCACTGGAGGCTACAAGTCCAAGATCAAAGTGTTGGCAGGGATGACTCCTTTTGAAGGCTTTGAGGAAGACTCTGTCCCATGATTCTCCCTTACTCTGGTGTTCTCTGACAACCTCTGATGTTTCTTGGGTTGTAGACACACATCACCCTGATCTCTGCTTTCATGTCTCCATGACATTCTTCCCTGCGTTCATGTACTTGTATCTGTATCTCCCTTTAAAATTTTTTTTTACATTTATTTATTTTTGAGAGGCAGAGACAGACAGAGCACAAGTTGGGGACGGGCAGACAGAGAGGGAGACACTGAATCCAAAGCAGGCTCCAGGCTCTGAGCTGTCAGCACAGAGCCTGATATGGGGCTCGAACTCACAAGCCATGAGATCATGACCTGAGCTGAAGTCGGACATTTAACTGACTGAGCCACTCAGGCAACCCCCCCCCCCCCAAACCTCCCCTTCTTATAAGGACACCAGTCAAGTTGAATTAGGTCCTACTGTAATGACATTGTCTCAAATTAACTAATTACATCTGCAACAATGTTATTTCCAAACAAGGTCACATTGTAAGGTACTAGAAGTTAAGACTTCAAAATATGAATTTTGAGGGAGTGCAATTTAAGCCATAACAACTACTGAACACCATCCATTTGTTTTTTTGTTTGTAGAGAAGCTATTTCTTTCATAACGTAATATAACGAGAAAGCGCTCTATGACCTGGAAATTATTAAAAGTACTATAGTTATTACTTTTGATAAGACATTAGCAATTTACATAAATAGTATTGCGAAATCATTCAGGGTGAAGCTAAGGGCCTTTACTAATCTAGATGCTGAGCGTATGGACACAACGATACGGTAGAATCACTGCACCAAATGTTTAGTCCTTTCTATGCAACAAAAACATGGCATCAGACTTTTGATAGCTGTTCTCTCACTATTTTTAGGCTTTGTGACTGTCTACGTTGTCGTCCCCATGGGTTTTCTAATGCCTTTGTGTAAAATGAGTTTATTCATCTCTGAAGATGTCAAACGTAACTGTTAGGACTGTGGCCACTAGTCCCTGACTCGTCGCTGGGACATCAGTGCTCATGAGGTCATTGCTTGGCGCCCCCCACCAACTGCCAGTGTCACCATTCAGAGCTTGCGGTGTGACGGGTGTAGGAGCAGCGCTGGGGGCATGTGCAACCCTGTGCCCCGTCACCAGCCCGATTGCTCCGTGTTGCTGAATTAACGTTTCTCATGAAACTCAGCCTTGCACTTTTTATTGGCTTCAAAGCTTCTTCTCGGCATCTTAGAACTGAACTTGTAGAGACTGACATGCCTCTAAATCCCATTCTCCACCTGAGAAAAGGGATCAAAAGCTTAGACCTCCTTTGATCTGTACGACACAATGCTTTCCTCTGAACCCTCAAACTGGTGATATTTTGCTCCAGTTTCTTTGAGAGTGTTTTCATTCAGAAGTTTTGTCAAACAGAATCGCAGAAAGACTTTTATTCGCGTGCACCTTTGCCCTTCCTCTTGGTCTTGGAAATTATCCCCCACGTGTCTAATTTCTCCCTCGCAATATAATTATGAACATCGGCATGGCATTCTGCATAAACCCTACGGAGGGTTATGGGCCCTCTTTGTGCCAGGATGTAGCTACCTGCCCTGTGAGCTTCCATCCAGCTGAAGGGAAGACCACAAGGAAGGCTTTCCCTACTGGGTGTTTTTATTTGTTGTTTATTATATCGGGACAGACACAAATCAGTTAACTTACCACCCTCAGTCTAAGAGGGTGGGAGCCACAAGTTTACGCTGCCTCAGTTTAAACTCCCTCCCCCTCTTCCTTCTCAAGCTAATTCTAAAAGTTCATTCAGACTCCACTAATAGTCTGCAGAAAACGGGCCTACCTCAGAATGCCCACCTTGCTAGTCACAAAATAGGGCCAGGCGGTGCTTTGGCATAACACCTATTCCTCAGCTCCGAGCCAATGATGCTATATAAAATTTTAAGCGCAGAGTTCTCAAAATTAAGTTGCTGCCAAACCAGAGAGGACATATATTATGAATCACTGGAGAGAAAAATTACAAAGGGATTGGGTTGGCTGCGTTCAGCTGGGATGATAGCTATGGGGCAGAGGGAGAAAGGCAAGGAAGCAGTGTGAGAGAAAATGAAAATCCACTTTTAGAGAAAATTAGGTGGGAAGGGACATGGGTGAGGGGTGGCACAAACCCCCACAATGTCCAGGATGACCTAATGGAGGGAGTCAGGTCTGAGGGCGAACAGGGATGAAATGGGGAGAGGAATAGAAGGATTCCTAGGAGTGGAGCACAGATTTGTGAGGACTGTCAACGGGGTCGCCGTGTCCTCCAACCAAAAGCCAGTGGAAATAACTAAATTCCAAAGGCTGAATGGAGGCAACAAGGCCAATGCCACACAAGAAAGGACTTGGAGGGGGGCACCTGGGTGGCTTAGTCGGTTAAGCGTCCGACTTTCGCTTAGGTCATGATCTCGCGGTTCGTGGGTTCGAGCCCCGCGTCGGGCTCTGTGCTGACTGCCAGTTCAGAGCCTGGAGCCCATTTCAGAGTCTGTGTCTCCCTCTCTCTCTGACCCTCCCCTGCTCATGCTGTCTCTCTCTCTCCTAGAAATAAATTTAAAAAATATTAAAAAAAAAAAAAAGAAAGAAAGGACTTGGAGAAAGAGCAATATTGAGAGGGACTGTTTAGTGTTTTTGAAACCAGCCAACGCTGGTAGAAATTGGGAGCATTTGTGTCTCTCACCTGGGAGGCCCCTCGCTGACACTGTGTCCCTACCTCTTCCTGCTACCGTGGCTGCCCCATGCCCCGCCCCCCAGCCTCCTGCACCCAGAGGGGTATCCAGGGTCACTCTTGTTAAGGAACACCTTTCTGCCTGGGTCGGTAGCCAGCTTTTGTATCAGCTTAATGGAAAATCAGACTTTTCTATGGATGTGGCCAACACGTAAATAGGCTTTTACTCCCCAGGACTCTTGCAACAGGCTATTTTCCAGCTCCTTTTCCACTCCTGAAATGTTTTCATCCCTTCTTCATTCTGGCTTGAACCATTTGAATCCCTTCCAACCACCGTGGGAGAAGAAAGAGCAGCGTTAGCTGCTCTCCACTTGAACTTTCTCAGAAGATGAATCAAACCAGCAAATGAGGGGGCACCTGGGTGGCTCAGTCGGTTAAGCATCTGACTTTGGTTCAGCTCATGATCTCATGGTTCATGGGTTCAAGCCCCGCGTCAGGCTCTGTGCTGACAGCTCGGAGCCTGGAGCCTACTTTGGATTCTGTGTCTCCCTCTCTCTCTCTGCCCCTCCCCTGCTCATACTCTGTCTCTCTTTCTCTCAAAAATAAACATGAAAAAAGAAGTTTTTTAAAAAACAGCAAATGAGCAGCACTTTGTAACGTGCATGTTTGCTTATTAATCATCTTTACTCTCTACAGCACATATCCTCAATCCAACAGTGAACACTAAAGCAATGCCTAGATTTGCACGTGGCTAATTTAAATGTTTATTCATTTTAAGAGAGAGAGAATGCACATGCACGTGCATGAGCAGGGGAGGGGCAGAGAGAGAAAGAGAATACCAAGGAGGCTCTGGCACTGTCAGCACACAACCCCATGAGAGGCTCCATCTCATGAACCATAAGATCATGACCTGAGCCGAAATCAAGAGTCAGATGTTTAACCGAAAGAGCCACCCAGGTGCCCCTGCACTTGACCCATTTAAATGTGCTTCCCCTGTACAGGAAAGGGTCAGGTGGGACGATCTCCAAAAGTATCAAGAACCGAGAGGTCAAATCTGCGATCCTGAAAGTCCCTCTCCAAGCATCCCTTCACTGCTTTTTATTCACAGATAATGGCATCAAAGCACCAATCCAAGATCTGCTGAGAAACGGGACAAGAGTGTTGCATTTTATTTGGTCTTGGACAGATTTAAGTGAAGTTGAGATGAATTTTTTAAAAAATAGCAGGCAGTAAGAGCATCCCAACAGAGTTTACCTTTTATCTAAATAAAAAAGTGCAGGAGGACTGAAAGCTTGAGCGATGCGGTGCAATACAGATGCTATTGACCAATAAATCACAAAGGTAAGGGACGTCTAGAAAACGCAAGCGTAAGGCAGTTTGACCATCCAGAGGAAATACTGCCAGAAAGTGCCGTCAGGAACTGCCGGGCTCCCTGCTCAAGCTGCTCATTCTCCTATTTTCTCTGTCCGTGGGCTCCATCCTAACTGCATGCTGGCCTCACCCTGGTCCACTGCAGAGAGCGTATGATCGAGTCCCTTATCAGTCTCACAATATGTGTTAGCAAAGTCTTTTCTTTTTCTTTTTGCCGTATATTTTCTAATTCCATCTGCAGCCCAGGCATGGAGTCTGGGCACTGATTTCTTCTATCTGACCCTCTGAGCCAGTGTTCCGGCCTTTGTCTCTGGACGAATTTCCCAGGCTCCTGGGGCTGTGCCTGCGGGCTCTGCCGGGATGAATGCCTTTGGCCTGTTTTTCCTCCACGCTCCTCGCTGACCTTGCCAAGGTCCTAGACCTTGTGTTGCCTGGGTACATGGACTTCCTGACTTCTCGAGACCTCGCTGTCAGAGCCTCCTTTCCAGATAATTCTCAGGCCCTACACTGATGCTACCCTGGTCCATGCATGGATGAGCATAAAGAAAAGGATTTAGCGGTCCCAAGAGAATTATTTATTACTATGGGCTTATGAATATTTGCTAAGATCTAGAAAGAAATGGAAGTGCAAATCCATATAGCAATTCTCTGCTGTATAAGGGAGAAAACAGGGGCGCCTGGGTGGCTTAGTCGGTTAAGCGTCCGACTTTCGCTTAGGTCTTGATCTCGCGGTTCGTGAGTTCAACCCCCGCGTCGGGCTCTGTGCTGACTGCCAGCTCAGAGCCTGGAGCCTGTTTCAGTCTGTGACTCCCTCTCTCTCTGACCCACCCCTGCTCACGCTGTCTCTCTCTCTCTCCTAGAAATCAATAAAACATTTAAAAAAAACTTTTTTTTTAAAAAAAGGGAGAAAACAGTTACCATTAGGCAAATCTGAATAATAACCAAAGTGGGTTGAGAAATGAAGTAGGAAATGGGTAGAAAGTAGTCTGAGAACAATAATAAATGAGTATTAAACAGGAGTTGGGGTCATTTAAAAAAATTTACTCCATACGACGAAATATTCCAGAGATTTTAATATTGCTTTGCAAAATAATAATAATAATACTAATGATAATTGAGTAAATAAATAAGTTCAAGAGACAAATCTTTAGGGCAATGACTCTAGAGTAAAATCTAAAGGATACACAACAACCTCCCCACGGTGGTATGACCAGTCATGGCTGGGGTCACTGTAAGCTTGTGGCTCCTCCTCCTAACTGTCTCCTGTCACCCAGTGCTACCGTCATAAGGCAAAGGATGGCTAAGAGCTTCCATTCCACTGCACCTCATCACTGACCTTATCCCCTCTCTCTTCCTGTTCATTAGCCCCTGCTGGGTCCTCCCAGGAACTCAGGGCTTAGAGGGAATGGACAGCATCACCCATTGGTGAATATACTCAGAACCGACCGACCGGCTCAGAAATTTCTTGCCAGACTGATGGCAATCCTGCTTCTGTCACAGACTGACAAAGTAACATCGGAGAGAGATTGCGTAGCTTTGCTCAAGCAGCTTTCAGGGGACCGGACAGCTGTGTCAGAACATGCTTCCTGTCCCCAGTAAAACTCTTCCAGGTAGGAAAATACAAACATTATCAAAAGTCCTAATGAAAACCCTGATCATCTAGAGGCCAACACCCACTGAAAGCTGTGTTCTTAAACCTGACCCCAGAAAAACATTTATATACAAGTAGTTACAAAATTGTTTGCAGATCAACTGATGCAATAGACCTTTTAAAAAGGCTAAGAATGCAAATACAAATATCTTTGCCAGCTGGCAGGTGAGAAGCTTGAAGTACACGTGACTTCACCTGGAATTCACACCTGAAGAGAATCTCTGATGTCAACTGCCTATGTTTAAAACATTTTTTTCAGGGCACCTGGGTGGCTCAGTCAGTTAAGCATCCAACTTCAGCTAAGATCATGATCTCACAGTTTGTGGGTTGGAGCCCCATGTTGGGCTCTGTGCTGCCAGTTCAGAGCCTGTAGCCTGCTTTGGATTCTGTGTCTCCCTCTCTCTCTCTCTGGCCCTCCCCTGCCCCCCCTCTCTTTCTCTCTCTCAAAAATAAATATTTTTAAAAATGGGGGGGGCACGTGGGTAGCTCAGTCAGTTGGGTGTCCAACTTCGTCTCAGTTCATGATCTTGCAGTTCATGAGTTCAAGCCCCACATCAGGCTCTGTGCTGACAGCTCAGAGCCTGGAGCCTGCTTCAGATTCTGTGCCTCCCTCTCTGTCTGCCCCTCCCCCATTCACACTCTGCCTTTCTCTCTCAAAAATAAACATTAAAAAAATTTGTTTCAAGTTACTGGTATTTTTGCCAGCAGAAAAGCAGAAAATTATACCCAACGGTTCCAGACCACCTTGGGAAGGCAACAGACAGAAGGTGACCCTGAGGACTGATCAAACAATTAACTGGTGGTAAGTCGGCACGACGGGGGGCGGGGGGGGCGGGGAGCAGCAGCCTGGGGACCAGCTTCAGTCATCAGGCCAACTCATAGAGCTCTGTTCACTGTTATCCAGAAAATATTTTACACAATGATNCTTTGAAAATCTCATAAATTCCTGGACTTCTCCCTCAAGGAGAAAAATGCACCTAAAGTACAAATTTTACAAATACTAGGTGGTCCATAGACCAATGCCAAACTCAGAAATCCACAAGCCGTATATTAATACCCCCTGCATTTGACTGATGATGAGAGAGAGATGGCTGTGGAGGAAATAATCTGCACACATACATTACAAGGGATGTGAATACACATACAGAATGATGTACCAAGAGCCACAGTGCAAACGTGCAGGAGGCCAGTGGACCTGGGTGCTATTGTCACATTTCAGACACAATCTTCAAAATGATCTTAATGAATTATCCCCATTAAGGCAGAACCTATCAAGTGAAGCCCTCTCGGTTCCTACATGTTGCCACTATTTTTGAAACCTATCTCATGCCTTCCTCTCTTCTCTCTGTTATTTCACTCCCTTATCCTCCACCAGCTTGTTCTTTCATTCCTTGATTTGTTTTTCTGACCATCAGTGACTCTACTTCTGACCCATGAAGCAGGAACACGCTGCTGTCGGGCCATAAAAACCTAAATACACTAAGTACCCAACAAGTGAAGCTTCTGAAAAGCTTCCTCAATGTCACAGCAAAGCTCGTTGAATTTCAAACTGCAAGACAGGGTCACCCCCAAAAATCATGGCAGTGTGACCAGACTATTCGATGCAGAAGCAAGTCATTCATTCAGCTGACAACAGCAGGGCCTTCTGTCACAGTGGCACGGGACTGGCCACGTACGGAGAATGGATGGCCGCTCTATGATGATCTGGAAAAGGGCAACTTTAAAGGGAAGTGATCAGAAGGCCAAACAGCAGAGAGAGTCATCAGAGATGGGCGGCTTTCTGGAACAAATACATCATTTAGATTATGTTTAAAGCCCCAGAAGACTCTGAAAATAGCAGCAGCCAAGATCTGAAGGACAGGGTTTTAATGTACACAATACGGAATGGCCATTTGTCACACATCAGTCTTCTCAGCCATATCCAGTCCTCCCAGCTGGTGACATGGTCAACAGGGTCATCTTCTACCACAAAGGACTAACACAAATTTTAAAAAGCACCAGATTTGTCATGTACTTTTGAAAGGGCAATGAAAAGTCTTGGCCATTTGATTATGATTATGCACAATAAAACAGTGCATCTGAATTGAGTTATGTCAGGTGAAGCACAAAAAAAAAAAAAAGAGGAGAAAAATGAAATAAGCAGGCTGGACTTAGGTCATGTCACAATCCTGAGTGATTCAGTCTTCAAAATAAAGAAACATTTTGAGCACTTACTAAATGCAAGGCAGTGTTCCCTGCTGTAGGCCATTAATTTTTAAATCCAACTGTCCATAAAAATTATCTGGATGAATTAAAAAAAAAAGATTCTTGGAACTCTCCTTATAGCTTCTAAATCAGAATCTCTGATCTGGGACCCTGGACTCTAAATTTTTTAAAGGGTACCTTGGGTCATCCTGATGCAGCTTCTAATTCTATAGAATTAACAGGACCTAGCCCCAGCCCTCATGGATTCGACAGTACAACTTCTGAGAAAATGCCTAAGTATAGATAAAACATGAATGTGTCAAATATTAAATAACAATATGGCAACATAAGGGTTATCATGATGCAATAAATAAGAATGCCCCCTTTTTTCTGTTCTTTGACCAAGCACCAAGAAGTAAAGGTAATAATACGTGGACTGAGCAGGAGCCACCCCCCCTCAAAAAAACTCCCTATTTTATGGGATTATCTCAAATCAAATGTTATGTGATTGTAAAATATAAAAAAGGAACCAAGAAACCATGTGTGATGAAAGAAAATGCAAGTAAAGAAAAAGATTTAGCTGCAGCTAAAATGATTTCTCCTATGGTTTTAAACATGTACATCATTCTCCAAACTAACAATTAGCACAGAGCTAATAATTAAACATTTGTAATAATAATTAAAGTGCATTAGAAAAATGTGTTAGCATCCTTCAAATTTTAACAGCCTCTAAAACATAATTTTCATTTTAATGTGCCTAACTAATTAAATTGACTACATTTGTCTGGCAGTAATCTAAAAATCTGGCTGCAAATCATAAGCACATCATCATATGAAAATAAAAGGAAAGAGGAAATATAAGGGCAGACAGTTTATGACACATTAACCAAGTTCTAGATGAATGATCTGGGTTTCATGTTCAAATTGCTCTGGTCTTCTGTCTTTGCCCTGCACCTGGTCAGGTAACCTCCATGTTACCCCCAAGTGTAGGGTAGCCCCTGGTTATCAACCTGCAGAGTTCCCTGAGGTCATCTACCAAAAAGACATGACTTTTGAGTCACCCAGCTGCCCTAGAATTCCCTGGAGGCCTGTGAGAACACCCAACCTCTTTATATTGAACCCCCCCAAAGGAATCCTTTCTGGGCTTCTATATGGTTGATGGACCCTTTGTATGCCCCCCAGGCCACATCCATCTTTAATTAATATGAATTTCATGATGTGGACAATATTTTTAACAAGAATTTCATTTGCCTTTGAAATGCTGTATCTAAAAGCATCTTACCATACCAAGTGGATTATCTTAAGATACTAACAAATTAATCATTAGTTCTTTTTGCCTTCTTAATATTAGCTCATCATTTAGCTACTTACGTTCAGAAATATAAAAGAATGTAAAGATATGTTATCTGTTCTTTGTGAATTTAAAGTATAAGAAGATACCATATTTATGTACAAGAAACCACGAGAAGCAACCCCAAACAATATGGAACAAATTTAAAAGCTCTATGTGCCTTCCAAATATGGGAGAATTAAAACATTTTTTAAAAGGAAGCCATGTCTAAACTTCCTTCTGTAAGCTAACTGAAAGAACACTATCCCTGGGTTGTTGTTGTTTTTTTTTTAATTTTTTTTTGATGTTTTATTTATTTCTGAGAGAGAGAGAGAGGGAGAGAGAGAGCATGAGCAGAGGAGGGTCAGAGAGAGAGGGAGACACAGAATCCGAAGCAGGCTCCAGGCTCTGAGCTAGCTGTCAGCACAGAGCCCGACGCGGGGCTCGAACCCACCAACCCTGAGATCATGACCTGAGCTGAAGTCGGACGCTTAACCGACTGAGCCACCCAGTCGCCCCTATCCCCGGAGTTTTAAATAATGAAGCCCCAGCCCTGACTGTTCCCCAGATAAACAGGAGAACTTACCCCAGTTGCTCTATGTTTCAGAGACCCTGTTTGTTAAAAGATTGGATGAAATCAATGTTCGTGACTAGAGGAGGGAGGATCAGAACCACCATGAAGAATTTCCAAATTCATACCATCCTTTTCACTGCCTAGAAGATTCACACATTCCCTGTCCTCATACTTTCCCACGAAGGCGGTAGAATACCGGGCATAGCAAATGTGGCTCAAAAAAGTACTCCACGCAAGTATTATTCCTCCTCACTTTCCATTTGAAAGCCACTGCCTGATGGTCTCGAAGACTCTTCTATTTCTCACATTCTTGGAAAAATCAGCACCATATTGGAAAATCTTGATCTGCAGTTTTGAAATATGGGAAGATATCAAATAGGCAGAGGCAGTGGTTCTCAAGGGTTTATGTGCATAAAAATTCAATTTCATGAGTGTTGAGCACCTACATTGCACCAAGGCAGTCTTGGGGAATCAGTAGTAAGCAAATACACACACACACACACACACACGACTCAAAGCCGAAGTCTCTAATCTCATAAAGCTTGCCTTCTCTCGTTCAAGAGAATCTGATACAGTAGAGCTTGGGTATAGGCCAGAAAGCTGTATTTGAAGACGCAGAGTAAGACAGATGATCCAAGATCACCCTGAAAAACACTTGATTAAGGAATCAGGTTGCTGGATCACTGGAAACCTGACACTTATATAAATTCGGTGGGTCCTCTTTCAGAATATTATGAGAGCACTAACAGTAACTTAACTGCGCACCAGAGAGACTGTGAAGTGCATGAACATATCCCACTAAATGCACCAAATGTATCCTCCCTTCAACCTCCCCCAAGCTGAGGGCCCCAGACACACATTTCAGCACTGCTCAACACCAGGAAAAGCATAACAGAAAAGAAGTCAGAATGGAAAGAGACAATGGTCCTAACTGCCATTAAAATATCTTACTTTTACCAGCTTTACAAACACATGGCCATGTATCCCATTGCAAGGCTCTTCCTTGAAAGGACCCAGTCAAGTGAGAGGCCTTGAGATTTAAGGTGCACTGGCCTCACTGTAAATCCCCCTACAGCTGGGCTCAGAGGTGGCGGCCAACAGACTAATGAGAGAGGCAAACAAGAACTCATGTGTGAAGCAGAAGATAGTGTGGAATCTGAGCTTGATCCCAGCTCCATATTAAAAGTTTGATAAATGCCTGTGATAGATTATCATTAAAGCCTATTTGCTATTACCCACTAACAGTAACTTGTAAGGGGGAAGGAGACAAGGATTGATTTAGATTGTCCTTTAGAAGTGGGAAGTATATGTCATAGTTTGAAAACTTATATTCAATGTTTCTACTGTTTTTTTTAATGTAAACTAAAAGTTAGATCTGATAAAATCTTGAAGGGCCTGGGGGGCTCAGTCGGTTAAGTGTCCAAGTTCAGCTCAGGTCATGAGTTCGCAGTTTGTGGGTCCAAGCCCCATGCCTGAGCTGTGAGCACAGAGCCTGGAGCCTGGAGCCTGCTTCAGATTCTGTATCTCCCTCTCTCTCTGCCCTTCCCCCACATTCTCTCTCTCTCTCTCTCTCTCAAAAATGAACATTAAAATTATAAAAAAAAAGATTTGATCAAATCTTCTTGACTTGGGAAGATATACAGTCTACAGAGTGAAAAAGCATAATAGGAGTTGTGAATTTTAAAGAAATAAATTCCTCTTCTACTACAAAGCTGTAATCATCAAGACAGTATGGTAATGGCACAAAAACAGACACATAGACCAATGGAATAGAATAGAGAACCCAGAATTGGACCCACAAATGTATGGTCAACTAATCTTTGACAAAGCAGGAAATAGTATCCAATGGAAAAAAGATGGTCTCTTTAGTAAATATTGCTGGGAGAACTGGACAACAACATGCAGAAGAATGAAACTGGACCACTTTCTTATACTATAAACAAATATAAACTTAAAATGGATGAAAGACCTAAATATGAGACAGGAAACCATCAAAACCCAAAAGGAGAAAACAGGCAACAAACTCTTTGACCTGGGCCACAACAACTTCTTACTTGACATGTCTCTGAAGACAAGTGAAATAAAAGCAAAAATGAACTGTTGGGACCTCATCAAGATAAAAATCTTCTTCATTGCAAAGGAAACAGTCAATAAAACTAAAAGGCAATCAACAGAATGGGAGAAGATATTTGCAAATGACATATTGGATAAAGGGTTAGTATCCAAAATCTATAAAGAACTTACCAAACTCAACACCTGAAAAACAAATAATCCAGTGAAGGAATGGTCAGAAGACATGAATAGACACTTTTCCAAAGAAGACACCCAGATGGCCAACAGACACATGAAAAGATGCTCAACATCACTCATCATCAGGGAAATGCAAACCAAAACCACATTGAGATACCACCTCACACCAGCCAGAGTAGCTAAAATTAACAACTCAGGAAACAACAGATGTTAGTGAGGATGTGGAGAAATGGGAACCCTCCCGCACTATTGGTGGGAATGCAAACTGGTGCAGCCACTCAGGAAAACAGTGTGGAGTTTCCTTAAAAAAAAAAAAAAAANCCAGCAATAGCACTACTAGGTATTTATCCAAAAGATACAGGAGTGCTGATTCATAGGGGCACTTGTACCCCAATGTTTATAGCAGTGCTTTCAGCAATAGTCACATCATGGAAAGAGCCCAAATGTCCATCAACTGATGAATGGATAAAGAAGATGTGGTTTATATACACAATGGAATACTATTTGGCAATGAGAAAGAATGAAATCCTGCTATATGCAACAATGTGGATGGAACTGGAGAAGTTATGCTAGGTGAAATAAGTCGGTCAGAGAAAGACAGATATTATATATTTTCACTCATATGTGGAACTTGAGAAACTTAACAGAAGACCATGGGGAAACAGAAGGGGGAAAATAGTTTCAAACAGGGGAAAAAATAGTTGGGGAGAGGGAGGGAGGCAAACCATAAGAGACTTTTAAATACAGAGAACAAACTGAGGGTTGATGGTGGGGGGCGGAGACGGGAAAATGGGTGATGGGCACTGAGGAGGGCACTTATTGGGATGAGCACTGGGTGTTGTATAAAAGCAATAAATCACCGGAATCTATTCCTGAAACCAAGAGCACTGTATGTGAGCTAACCTGACAATAAATTATATTCAAAAAGAGAAGAACTAAATTCCCTTAAGATTCAAGGAGGTGGGAGCTGCCGCACACGTTTGAGTATAGATGAGGGACGGGTAGAATGGAGAGGGAGAAGAGCTTGATCCATCTCACTTCTGGTTTGGATTCGCTGTCTTTGTCTTTCCCAGCTCCCTGCAGGTAGATGAGCAGCCAATCCAGAGAGATGGTAGACTGGACTATCACACGATCTGGCCCTTCTGTGGGACAGGAAACACCCAAGTCACACTGTAAGGGATTCTGCAACTATGCTGGGTAGTTTAGATTTTATCCTAGAGCCCCTAGGGATTGACAGTGACCAACGGGGAGTTGGCAAGATGGCTCTGGTCGTGGCAAGGAGGTAGGACACCGAAAGCCTATGAACAGTCAGAAGTCTGTGGCACTGGTCCAGGAGAGAGATGGTGAAGCACAATCAAGGGTCGTGATGGTGACTATGAAGGTCACAGGCTCTAGAGCTACAAGGAAGGAGGGCAGGTACCAGCACCTTTACCCCCAGCTCCCGGTCTAGCCTCCCAGGAAAGCACTCATTCCCTATTCTCCTGCCACCTTCCTGAGAGAATCATTTGTCACAGGTCCTCAAGAACCACGGTTCTCTTTTATTTAATGTTTATTTTTGTGTGAGAGAGAGAAAGACAGAGCACAAACTGGGGAGGAGCAGAGAGAGAGGGAGTCACAGACTGAAACAGGCTCCAGGCTCTGAGCTGGCAGTCAGCACAGAGCCCGACGCGGGGCCCGAACCCACGAACCACGAGATCATGACCTAAGCGAAAGTCGGACGCTTAACCGACTAAGCCACCCAGGAGCCCCACCACGGTTCTCTTTTATTTAATGTTTATTTTTGTGTGAGAGAGAGAAAGACAGAGCACAAACTGGGGAGGAGCAGAGAGAGAGGGAGACACAGAATTCAAAGCAGCCTCCAGGCTCTGAGCTGTCAGCACAGACCCCAACGCGGGGCTCGAACTCATGATCTGTGAGACCATGACCTGAGCTGAAGTCAGACACTTAACTGAGCCACCCAGGCGCACCAAGAACCACAGTTCTATTCCAGCTTTATTCCCACACCTGCCTAACAAATCTTGTTGATCTTGGAGAGAACACTGGGGTCAGAGGAACCCAAGAACTCTGTAAGAGGGTAGAGGCAAACTGCATACATATATATCCTCAGTGCTCAGCTACTTGTTATCCTCAGTATGATCAATATCATCTAGCAAATGGAGTGCATCTTCTGGGATTGGATTTTTTTCCCCTACATTCTAACAATATAAAACAATTTAAGCAACTCCAAACCTCAGTGCCTGCCTTACCCCAGCCTATCTGGATGTCTTCCTCCACCTCAGATTTCCCCCAGGCAATTTCCTGTGAAAGTAGACAAGCTTCAGAACTTCCCAGAATGTACCTACCTGTTAGAGATTCAGAACTGCCTCCTCTGCCTGATTAATCTCCCAAAGAGACTAACCTGCTTGTTGCAGAACCATCCATCGTGCTCCAGACCAAAAGCTCAAAAAGACCCATCTGGATCACAAAGATCAGAGAGCGAGAGAGCCATCCTCTGTAGTATACAGATTACTATTAAAAAAAAAAAAAGGTGGGGGGGAGCAGATCTGGCTTTACCTCCCTTCCAAAACGTTTTCCACAACTACTTGGAGGAGGAGGAGGAGGAGGAAGGCTAATTTCTGATAAAAACAGAAGTTATTTTTCCTATAACAATTTTACACACACACAAAAAGCAAACTGAGTCCCTGTATTCTTTTTTCTAGAAAATGTAGACAGAGAGATAAATAGATAGATAAGGTAGATACATAGAATTTCATGTCTGGTCACTTTGAAGAAAATACTAAGGTCCAGAGATGTTGAGTGACTAACCCAAGACCACACAGCAGCCCATCAGGCATGGAATCTTCATCCTCTTATTGACAAACCTGTTTTCTTGCAACTATACCAAGCTTCTCCCTTACACAATGGAGACAGTAGGATAGGGAACAGTTAAGAATCAGACCTACTGTGTTATATCCCAATTCTTACACTATGTGAGACCCCCAAACAACTAACTTACCCTCTCCGTGCCTCGTGCCCTCATCTGAGTAACAGGCATTATCCTAATCATCTGTTTTATAGGACTATTGTGAGAATTAAATAGAATAATATACGTCAAGTACTGGCACATGTAAGTGCGCCATCAATATAATATAACCAATATTATCACGATTACTGTCCAATTGAAGCAGTCACGAATTTGTGAGTCTTGGATGGCCTATCTCCACTGAATTTGTTGCTTAAAGCATAAATGAACAATTTAAAAGCCTTAAGTGAGTTTCTAGGGTGGTACAAATTTCCATAATTTTAAGGTTGGTGCCTGAATGTATGCACTTCTTCTGCCTTTTAGATGCACTTTTCTGGCTTCTCCTTAAATATACATTAAGAATTGAGCTTCCCCAACATTATCCTGAGTATGCAGGAACAAAATTTATCTAAAGCTCCCTACGTTAAATTGCTTCGCCAAATGCTCCATGCCTTGTTCTTCATGATATTTCCCTGGATTTTACTATATTTGATGCTATGACACCCCTGCATTTGAACCTGGCCAGATACAACCACTGATCTCTACCACACAATAGCACCTTTCTTTCCTTTCCCAACCAGCCCTCTTGGAATATAATGGCAGAGTCTCCAAACCACAATAGGGTCCTTCTTCCCAACTCTTAAAATGGAATTAACAAAGCCTCATTTTGGGACAGTGGTCTTCAAACTTGGCCACATTTCAGAATCACATGGAGAACTTTCAGAAGTAGTGATGCCTCAGCGCCAACCCTGGAGAGTGTGAGTCACTTGATCTCGGCTGCAACCTGGGCACTGGCGTTTTTTCAGAACTTTCAAGTGACTCTAAAGTACAGCTCAGGGTGAGAACCTGTGATAGATTTGTGGGGCTGCAGCTATTCAGAAGGCTGGGACCGGAGGGACCCCACTCAAGCATCGACCTCTCTGGGGGGCCTCCCAAACACCGTCCGGTTGTGTTGACCACATCTCTCTCTATTCCCCCTTTACAGCATCTCTTGTGCTGACTGGGATTCATTTACTCCCATGTTCCTCCCTCCATTCTTGACTGTGAGCTTCTGAAAGCAGGGACTGTTTCCCTCATTCCCAACACCCCCAACAGAAGGAGGATAAGGTGCCCTCTGGATGTGTGTTGCATCAAACTAAAAGTGTTTATTCTTTCTTACTCCCGTAGCAAAGTAACCAGCCTAGAGCAAGTCTTTCTAGAAACCCAGGACTATAATGCTACAAGAGAGCACTTGAAGGGCACCCACACGAGCATCCCCTGGAGGAACCTGCCCCTCATCAGCAAGTCAGAGTCAGGTGTGGCAGCTCTGTCACTGACAGTTTATAACTCGCCAAGTCTGGAGCCTCCTCAAGTGTGAATATAATTAAAGCCTCTGCATATTACCTCTTCCATTGTGCCTGGCGCTGGTCCCCGCTGGTTGTTCAGATAAGACAAGACTGATGAATGTGAATATGTCTGAAGTTAAAGCAGGCAGGAGATAATGAAAAAGGCTGATTGGAAAGTCCTTATCAACTCAAGAGAGTTCTGAGATATACAGAGCGCGAGGACTATACGCGGACCCATCTTCCAAAGTCAAGAAGTGCAACAGCTGTTCTGCCAACTCTGCAGCCTTCTCCCCACCGACACAAGGGAGGCAGCGAGGCCACTGCCACACAACTCCAGCAGGAAGAATGTTCCATGAGAATGGGAACCTACGGACTCAGCTGCCCCTACATCACCTGCAGCGTGAAGATTCACAGCACTTGTAACACAAGGCTGCTTAGGCGATTAACAAGCTTCAAAGCAATCAAAATCACTTACGGCAGTAATTACGACTTTTCACGACATAGGCCCTGCTCTCGCCCTCAGACCTCACCTCTCCATTCAGATCACATCGTCAATTTCTGAGACACCCCCCCCCAACCCCGCCCCCGGTTCTGAAGGCCTGCTCCGAGCTCCCCGCTCCTCGCATCCCCAAGCTCTACCCGCCAATCTCGCATCTTGCAGAGTGTTAAACAACCCCTGGAAAACTTGGTGGAGATCTACATTGCAAATGTTGATTGCTGTCATTATTCTTTGTTGTTATTACCTTGCTGTGGTGAAAATAGATTTGAGCCTCAACTCCCATCCTACGGCTGCCATGACAGCCGCTGGTTCAGTCTTTACTTACCAGTGCATTCTTCATCACTCCCATTGTCCAAGGCTTCCTCCCAAGGTAGTATGGTATAATGTCGAAGGTAGCTCTGATCTTGGCCCTGGACAGTCTGGGTTCGAATCACAGATTCACTACTCATAAGCCGTGACATCTTTGGCAAAGAGCCCTGCTTTAATATTCTCACCTATAGTAAGTGGGTGATAGCAAAAGTATCTACCTCATAAGATTGTTAAGGGGATTAAATATTTTGTCTTGTGCCTTATGCATTGCAATATTCAATATTCTTCCCAGGTCTGAGGTTTTGTGAGACTGACTTAGCCAGAATCCCACTAATAGAACAAGCAAGTGCCTGGTCACACCCTCTTTAGTTTCCAAGATGGGTAAATTCCTTCTTTGTCTTTCTTTTTATTCTAGCCTAGAACTTGCAACATTCTAGGGAATGTGGTTGGCTGTTCCCCCCAACCCTTGTTGATTAAATTTACTTAAAATTGAGATTATTTCTTCATGTTATCTTTCTGCTGTTAAAAAATGACTGTGGTAACCCTCTCTGGACCTCAAATGGTGGACACTTTCTCTATGGTCAGATTTCCAGTTCACCCTCTCAGCTTCCATTATTTTCTCATTAGGCTTCTTTCTTAAGCTACAAAAAGAAAGAATCTACCCCAGCCACAGGTTCTCAACTCCTACCATAGCCAGGAATTCTTTTCCTTTATGATATTTTATTCATGCTTTTGAAACATGAATTGACTTTTGAAGAACCATCATGACCATACCTTAAAAAAATTCTTAGAATTCTACATTTATATTTTATTTATTTATTTTTACATATTTTTATTTATTTCTAGGAGAGAGAGAGAGAGAGACAGTGTGAGCAGGGGAGGGTCAGACAGAGAGGGAGATACAGACTCTGAAATAGGCTCCAGGCTCTGAGCTGGCAGTCAGCACAAAGCCGACACGGGGCTCGAACCCACGAACCACGGGATCATGACCTAAGCGAAAGTCGGACGCTTAACTGACTAAGCCACCCAGGCGCCCCAATACATTTATATTTTAACACCCAACTTCAAGTAGTTCTCATTCTTAAAATCACTTTTTAGTCAATGAGATGTTTTCCCAGACTGGAAGTAAGAAGATGAAACTTAGGTGAATTCAAATACTGAAACAAAGAAACTGAACAGGATACTGCCAGATAAGGATGGGAAGGAGGAGTCATACCTTAGAATCCCTCTAAGATGTGGCAACAGAACAGACAGGAAAACAGTAAGTTCAATAGGCTGATGAATGTTCACCTCCAAGAGCCACTCTGATTCCATTCTGTGTTTCTCCTGCCGCCACATGCCTGGAAGTTATTTCCTGCCTAGTTGTAACTTGAAGTCACTTGCTCCTTTGGGTGGAGAAGATGTGATTTTCAGAGAATGCATTACTTCTAAGAACTTTCCAGAGCAACGAGCTACTGTGTGTCATCCACAAATGACTCACAGGAAGAGCTTTTAGATCTCAGAATGGCCAGGTCTGTGGTCTAAAAATGTCCCCAAGAACTTTTCTTCTCCTTCCACGTCCTGTCACTGGAACGCTTACCCAACTTGTCTCCCGGTGGTGTTTCTTGTGCTTACGCCTCCTCGTGAGCGCATCCCTGTCACCGTGGCTTGGTATGCTGCAATACGGTAGGCACTGATGAGGGGGTGATGGGGACAGCCTGGAAGAACAAGTCTGGACATGCACCAAAACCCACATCCTTTTAGTTAGTTCTGAACTGTACCTATATTCAACCAATCCCTGCCCTTGCCCCTGCTCCCCCGACCTGTCCCACCCTCTTATAAGGAACTTCTTCATTTTGCAATATAATGGGAGTCACTTTGGACCCTGAGCTAATTACCCAGTTCTGTCAGCAAATGCTTCCAATGCACCACTGTATGCTTCAGCTAATACAACCTTTTGAAGAAGAATGAGATTTGGGAGGGGAAGAAAGATTAGTGTGTTTGAGCGGGCAGGGAGATAGGCAAGAACCGAGGTTATAGGATAATTGGAGACTGGGGTTTCATGGCAAATTTGGAAATAAATATGAAATTTGAAAAAAATACAAATGTGGAATGTTGAGTATGTTTTGTGTTGAAAGGGCACTAAATAGAAACCAGACAAAGATTCCTTAATTGACAAAGGAATCTGGAGAGCTGGATGAACAGACTAAAAGTCCTGACAGGATGGTCAAAGCTATGGAGAAGTAGGGGAGCCCTCTGAAATCATAGGAATGGAGCGTGAACACTGTATAACATAAGAGTAATTGAGGACAGACTTTAACAGCTTCCTGTTGCTGCTGTAACAAATTATCAAAATGTGGATGGCCTAAAACAACATACATTTATTGTCTTTCATTCCTGGAGGTCACAAGGCCAAACCGGATCTCAATGAGCTGAAATCAAGGTGTTGGACATCTACATTCTTTCTGGAGATTCTGGCATAGAACTTATTTCCTTGTCCTTTCCAGCTTCTAGAAGCCACCGGTGTTCCTTGGCCCTTTCCTCCCTCTTCAAGGCCAGCAACAACAATTGTCTGTCACATCATAGTTCCACATCTACTAGTTTCAGAATGCTTGTAGTAACGCTGGGCCACCTAGAGGATTCAAGACTATGTCCTTACCTTAGGGTCAGGTAATTAGAAGTCTTACTTCCATCTGCTACTATAGTTCCCCTCCTTACCACTTTTATTTTACAGAGGGGTGGGGAGAGAGAGAGAATCTTAAGCAGTCTCCACGCTCAGCACGGAGCCCGATGCAGGGCTTGATCCCACAACTGTGAGACCATGACCTGAGCTGAAATCAAGAGTTAGAGGCTTAGCCGATTAAGCCACCCAGGCATCCCTACAATCCCCCTTTTCCACGCAAGGTAACATATTCACAGGGTCTGGGTATTGGGATGTGGCCATCTTTGAGAGGCCATTATTCTGCCTCCCAAAGCAACCTTTTAAAGAAAAGAAAAAAAGCATTAGGAGAGTGATGATCAAGTGAGAGAAGAAAACCCCTATGTGAAGAGGAGGTATAGCTCAAGAGTTAGTTTAAGTTAGGACTTACAAGTTGAAACAACTTTCAGACTCATTCTCTAGAGGAGCTGTTTCAGACCATACGTTATGTTCCAACTCGGGATTATTGGTAATGTTGTCCAACCGAAAGGGAGAAAGGGGGGAGTTTCCTTACCCTTTTCTGTGTCTGGATAATCACTGGAACAAAATTCTTAAACAAAGATTACTAATCCACCCATCATTCACGGAATAATTCAAGCGCTGCCTTCCTGTGAAGCTCTCCCCTCTCCACAGGCAGAATTAATTCCTCTTCCTTGGATCACTGTCCCTGGTGTTCTCCTTCCCAACAAGTACTTATCATTCTGTACTGTAATTTCCTGTTTTCCTGCCTGTCTCCCTACTGGATGATGAGGTCCTTTTGAGGACAGAGACCATGACTTCTACATCTTTGTATTCTAAGCACCTAGCGAGGTGGCTAGCATAAGGAAGGCATTCAATGTGGTTATTGAATGAAAACCTGCCGGTAAATTAAGAGGATTCTGAACTACTTCCAGTCATAGGGGACAGTCAGAGGGTGGTACTTGGGGACTGAACATCATAGAATGCTAACTCTAAAAATGAGAATAATACACATGAACTCTCTAAGTCTTGAGGACGCATCTGAGAGGGAGACAGGAGACTGATAGGAATTAAGAAATGAAGAAATTTGTCTCTGATAGGCTGCAGATTGAAAAAACAAGGTCAAAACGCAGACAAGGAAATTTACCTGCTATGACTTTCTACATTCTGGACCACGTGTAGCATACAAATGAATATTGAAAACAGACAAAACAAAATGAAACACCGAAACTACAGTTCCAGGAAGAGGAGTCGGATGGTATATAATTTTTAAGCAGCCAAAACTTCTAGTCAATTGATGATGTATGTTAGAAAAATGTTCTCCACACACAATTTTTTCCAGAGTACTTTCTGAATAGAGTTAATATGAGCTACCTAGAAGGAAGAGCACATTTCTAAACCGCTTTCATCCTCCCTGGAAAAACACAAGATTGATTTGAAGTTTCATCGATTCCCACTTAATTAACGGGAAAAAGGAAACAAAAACTCTGACCCAGCTCTCTGCAAGAAGAAGAAATAGAGGAGAGGAGTCAAGTAAAACGAGAAGATGGCTTATATAACAGAATAAATATACAAAGTTGCCTTCTCTCACACTACCCTTTACCAAAATCCTTCTTCTCCCTCTACACAAATCAAGCACATTCTATTCTACATGTACTAGTCACTAAAAAGAGGAAAAATAAGGGGCTCCTGGGTGGCTCAGTCACTTAAGCAACTGATTTTGGCTCAGGTCATGATCTCACAGCTCATGAGTTCAAGTCCTGCATCGGGCTCTGTGCTGACACTGAGGAGCCTGCTTGGAATTCTCTCTCTCTCTCTCTCTCTCTGCCCCTCCCCCACTCATGCTTTCTCTCTCTCTCAAAATAAATAAACTTAAAGAAAAAGAAAAAAAAACAAGTTAGGTAACAGTTAAAGAAACCTAAAGCTCAACACTAGTAAAGACTGGTATGAGAATTTGGTAAAACCATTCTTTCTCAGTAATAGTAGAATTTCCTGGATGCTATACTTGACCAGCTCTTCTCCTCCCTGTTCTTCACACTATTCTCAAACACACATGGTTTCAGCATCTATCGGCTCATGAACCCCACCCTGTTTTTCCCAATCCCCTCATCCACTTACTGGTCCTAATTGTTGCTCATGGGGTATGAGGAGAAAAATGGAGACCTACTAATTCTTGGCCTAAAAAAGGAGCCCATTAAAGTACTCAAAAGGATAAAATGAAGAGGTCAGATGAGAGTTATGAGAAAAATGTCCAGGAAACCACAGAGAACTGTGTTTCGAGCAGCCACTCCAAAATAGCACCAAATAATACAAATTTAAAAAAAAAAGGTAAACAAGATAAATGAGATAGGCCTAAATATTTCCATTATGCATGACACAAAAGAATTTGCTTCTAGAAATATTAGAATTTTCCTCCATAAAGTTTACTTTTGTGTCCTATAGTCCTCTTTAATGCTCCATCCTCACCCCAAAGACATAAATTCAAGCATGTGCTCATATGCTTAGTCACACACACACACACACACACACACACACACAGACACTCATGTTGATGCCTCAGTAAAAAGGAATTGGAGTCGGTTTTGACAAATATTCCAAAGGTAAGAGGAAAAAACAAAACACAGCTCTCTTTGTTGCTGCTTTCATTTTCATAAAGGTCAGTGGCCCAGCTGGCTCCAATGATTTGGAAAGAAAAGTAACTAAAGCATTGAACCACAAAGCTAAAAGTTAGGATCTGGCTAACTTACTGAAATCCTGCCATTTTTAGAGTAAGATGGAGGGCTTACCAGCTAACCAAAGGTGAACTGTCTTCATCAGGTAAATGACATTAATTTCAGATTTTCTCAGACTATGACTTTTACTAAGTGTAAAGACCTAAGGCTGTGGATTAGAAGTATTATGTCAAAGGAAACAGGAGAATAATGGGGTATCAGCAATTAATCATTATTTGTAAATCATTTATGTTCAATTCATCAAGAAGTAGGAAAGGCAGTTACTATTATCCTAATTTCTATATAAAGAAATAGTCTCAGAAATTATATTATTAGAAACTTCTAGGCAGACGTATAGAACTGAACATACATGATTATAATAGCAACAAAACCAAGAATCTTAGAGGAAGAGCTCTAAATCACTGTCAGGTTTCCTGCACATATAAACAAATCTGAGATGTTGAGAAAATTGGACAGCCTAGCACTTGGGGAAAAGACTGAGTGCCGTGAGAAAGCTGGCTTACGCCAGCCAGCCAGAGTCTGATGTGTGTATTTCTTTCCAACTCTGTGTTCAGTAACATCATGCTGGTATTTTGAAATCAGCCTGAATGGGAATATTTTTCTCCAGCTTTACTGAAGTATGACTGACACATAAAAATTGTGTGTATTTGCAGTGTACAATGTGATGTTTTGATATATGCATACATTATCAAATAGTTACAAAAATCAAGCTAATTAAAATATCCATCACCTTACATAACTACCCATCTGTGCACGTGTGTGTGTGTGTGTTAACACTGTAAATCTACTCTCTTAGCACATTTAAAGTATAAAATATATTTTTAGTAACTATAGTCACCATGCTATACATTAGGTCTCGACATATTTAACTCAAAGCTGCAAGTTTCTACCCTTTGATCAATATCTCCCCGCCTCCCCTACTTCCTCTCTCGTCACTACCATTCTACTCTCTGTTACCATGAGTTCAACTTTTTTTAGATGCCGTATCTATGTGAGATCATGCAGTATTTGCCTTTCTCTGTCTAAGTATTGCACTTAACATAATGTACTCCAAGTTCACCCATGTTGTCACGAATGGCAGAACTTCCTTTTTTAGGCTGAGTAATATTCCATTCATAGTGTGTGTGTGTGTGTGTGTGTGTGACATTTTCTTTGTCTGTTGATGGACACTTCATTGTTCCCAAATCTTGACTATTGTAAACAATCCTGAAATGAACATGAGAGTACAGATATGTTTCTGTACTTTGAGAAAGTGATTTTATTTCCTTTGAATACATACCCAGAAGTGGGATTACTAGACCACATAATAGTTATATTTTTAATTTTCTGAAGCACCTCCATACTGTTTTCAGCAATGGCTGTACCAATTTACATCCCCAGCCACAGAGCACAAGGGTTTCATTTCTCTACATCTTGCCAACAGTTGTTATCTTTTTGACCTAACATCCTGAGTCAGAAAATATTTCATTATGGTTTTGATTTGCATTTCCCTGAATGTTTAGTGACACTGAACATCTTTTCATACCCTGTTGGCCATCTGTACATCTTTCTTGGAAAACAGTCTATTCGTTCCTTTGCCCACTTTTAAACCAGGTTAATTGGGGTTGGTTTTTTTCCTATTGAATTGTAGGAGTTCCTTATGTATTTTGGATATAACTTCCTTATCAGACAGATGGTTTGCAACTATTTCCTGCCATTCTGTGGGACGCCTTTTCATTTTGTTGGTTGTTTCCTTTGCTGTGCAGAAACTTCATAGTTTGATGTGGTCCCCCTTGGGTTTTTTTCCCTTTTGTTCCCTGTGCTTTTGATGATTCCTTACATTTTGTATCCCAGGCACCTTAATTTGCTTCAATCCAGTCCCAGTCCTGCCTCATTGTCAAAAGAATCAGCCAAATCAAACTTACTTTCCATGAAGACATGACTTCCATTTGTCAATTTAAATAAAGAGGTAATACATATTGCCTTGAGAATCATCTCACCCCCGCATACTAGAGTGTATAAATCAATCAATTGATCAATCAGTAGATCAAAAGATGGAAAGAAGACATGCAGTAGGAGAGTGAGCCTGGCCATGCATGTGTTAACTGGAGAAAACAAGGTATTCTAACTCCATTATCCATTACATGCACTTTCTCTGCCGTGATTTCAAAGAACTTTCCCTTAAGAAAGAAGGGATGGCATGCTTTGGTGGCTCAGTCAGTTGAGTGTCCAACTTTTGGTTTCAGCTCAGGTCATGATCTCATGGTTTCCTGAGTTCGAGCCCCACATCAGGCTCAATGCAGGCAGCATGGAGCCTGCACTGGGATTCTCTCTGTCTCCCTCTCACTGCTCCTCTTCCACTCATGTTCTGTCTCTCTCCAAATAAATAAATAAACTTAAAAAAAAAAGAAGGGACAATACTCAGTAGATAAGAAGATTTAAATAATCAACAAGTTTGTGGCCTCTCCCCACTGGCGAGGAGAGGTTGACAGTTGGTGAAGAGAGAGCCCACATACAGGCTCTTGGCTTTATCAAAGTGAACTTGCCTCATGCTCGCCTGCAGAACATGGCCCTCCATCTAATAAAAAACCCCAGGGGAACAAAGCAGTTCATTCAGTTTACCTTGACCAAAAGGAACTTTGATTTCTCTCTAGGTGTTTGCTATCGAGGGACGCCCCTTTCCTCTGTTCTGTGGGGATTTTTTTCAAGTAATTCCGGTGTATTTCCTCAGCATTTCCATATGTGAAAATCAGGAAACCCATGTCATTTCAATCTTCCATCAGGCCAGACATGTCGCTGATTCTACAATAATTAAATGTCAGTGGTAACGGGATTAGGTATGTATCGCCGCACAGCAAATTATACCAAAACTTAATGTCTTAAAGGAGCAGTAAATATGTATTATCTCCCATGATCTCTGTAGGTTGGTGATTCAGGATGACTTGGTAAATGGTTCTGGTTCAAGGTCTTCCCCCCTCCCCCAGAAGGTTGCCTGCCCTTTAACTCATTGGAGGGCCTTTTGTATCCCCAAATGGTTCTCTGACTTCTTCACAATGAACTCAGGAGTTACATACTCAGGTTTATCTTTACACTGTGTTGTTCTCAGGGTTTCACATTTGCCCCAAAGCCAATTTCTTCATTTTAGCACTGTTTGTCATGTGAAGGGGCAAGGAATGTTCTTTTCTTTTTATTTTTTAAACGTTTATTCATTTTTGAGAGATAAAGAGAACAGAGTGTGAGTGGGGGAGGGGCAGAGAGAGAGGGAATCCAAAGTAGGCTCCAGGCTCTGAGCTGTCAGCACAGAGCCCAACGCGGGGCTTGAACTCACTGACCATGAGATCATGACCTGAACCAAAGTCAGACACTGCACTGACCAAGCCACCCAGGCACCCTGAGGCTAGGAATTATCGAACCCACCAGGCCCTGCTTCCTTTGCGTAGAACAGTCTTTCCTTGGCTTGTCTATCCCCTCTTGCCTTTGTTGTAAGCCACAGGAGGAAACACTTTTCCTGGAGTTCTCCTTAAGCATGTAACCCAATTCATCAGGGCACATTTTCTCTATTACCACCGGTGATGAGGTTGCTGAACTCCCTTCCTTTGAGTTTCCAATAACAGTTTCCCCCACTTTCCTTAAAGCCCTCACCAAAAGCCTCCTTGGGGGCATTCACATTTCTTTTTTAATGTTTTATTTATTTTTGAGAGAGAGAGAGAGAGAGAATGAGCAGGGGAGGGTCAGAGAGAGAGGGAGACACAGAATCCAAAGCAGGCTGCAGGCTATGAGCTGTCAGCACAGAGCCATACACGGGGCTCGAACCCACAAACTGTGAGATCATGACCTGAGCCAAAGTCCAATGTTTAATCGACTGAGCCACACAGGCGCACTGAGGGCATTCACATTGCTTAACAGTTTCTTCCAGGAGGCTGTATGGCTCCCCTCACACACTCCTCAAGGTCTTCCCAGGATCTGCCTACTGCCCAGTCCAAATGCCAATCCCACATACTTAGCTTTTTCTTATGGTGGCACCCCATCACCAAAATCTGTATTGGTCAGCTACTGCTGCCTACAACATCACCCCCAAAACCTCCTGGCTTAAACCAACACTGATCCCATATTACCTTTCACAGTTTCTGCAGGCCAGGAATTCCGGAGCATCCCCGTATCCTTTATGTGACCTTAGCTTTGGAAGTCACATAGCGTCATGTTTGCCGCATTCTATTCACTGGAAGTGAGTCCCTAAGTCTGACCCATCATCGAGGAGAAGTGAATTAAACTCTGTTTTCAAGCAGGGAGTATCCGGAAATTTGTGAACACATTTTAAATCCACCGCCCTTAGAACTCTAGTAAACGTATGCTAATGAAACTGCACTTGTACGTTTTTATTTGGAGAAAAAAGTTTACATGTCTTCAAGAACTGAAAAGGCAGCATAAGATGAAAGGGTCAGAAGAATTAGGTTGACTCTTCACACCTGTATTTTCTGATGGGCTCCATACTGCTTTTCTCATCTTCTAACAGAAGAATAGGTGCTGGGATGGTCATGTCCAAGAGCACAGAAGGCCAAATTGTCGATCACACTTACACAAAATAGAAAGCTGGCTTGGCGCCAAGCTAATGATTAGCAAGGGATGCCAAAAAGGATCTACTGCACATGCCACATGGATATTTGGGAGGCCCTAAATTCCCATTTCCATGCTGGGATGCAATGAACCAGCATGGACAGAAATTAACATAGGACAATCACTTGGTATTGAGATGTCTCCAGTTAGTCTTATAGCTAATCTTCTATCTTTAAGTGTAGTTGTATCTCATCAAGCCACAAAATGCAGCTTTACTTACAAAAACAAAAACACAAAAAATGTTTCCAGACATCCCTGAAATATTCCTTAGTTTAGTAATCAGTACATCATACACCGTCTCTTACCTCCAAGTTAATAAATTCCACCAGTCAGTGTGCACAAATTGCCCACGGCATCTTGGAAGAAAGAGACTTCAGTGAACCCTGACTTTCTCAGCAGGAATCAAGGAAATTTAGAGGGTTCCTCTGTTGAACACCCATCTGCTTATTGGTTTAGCCTCCTCACAATTAGGATGGAACCATCCTAATTCCATACTCTAAAAACATACTCATCTAAAACTCCTTCTGATTTATTTACCCTTCCTTTGAGAACTGCACAGGTAAACTTTATCACAATGTTATTATGAAAATAGACGCCATTGGATCACTTCACTGAGGGCCTGTGGAGGCTTAATCACACACACTATGATTGTGAGGTTTGGTTCCCTCTTCATGAGGCAGTTTCCAGGAAGGGCTCTCAGACAGAGACAGAGAGAGAAACTTAAATACAATTTTAACTCGCTGTAACTCTTTGCTACTCATTGAGGTTTTGGCTACAGAAATCCACTAGATTCTGAGGTGTATAGAGTGGCCAGGAAAAACTGTGACACTAACATGTGAAACTTACTTAAATTATGCCTAACAGAATATTTGCCTTTGATCATTTTCTGCATTCTTCACCTTCACTTGTTCCCAAAGTCTTCACCGTCGTTCATTTCCCCCACGCTCTTTTAAATAGTCTTTTCTGCCACACCTCCACCACCCTGCAATTCACTTTCTGTGCCCCAAACAGTCGCCTCTGCCTTAAACACCATTAAGATCAGTTTTTAAAGTATTAAAATATTCATGAGAATAGAAGTATAATCTCCGTCATACCGAGTAAGTCCTCTGACAATGGCCAGGCTTGGGGAAAACATAATTAAGAAGTCAGCTAGAGGAGTTTCTAAGGAAATTAGTTTTAAATGAATGGAAGTAATTAATCAGTAAGAACAAACACCTGATGGAAAGAGCGCGGCAGCCCTAGTGATTAGAAAAGAACAATTAAGTGAGGATTCAGGAGAGTGTCCAACGTACATGTTGTGGTGGTAATCTCTCCTTTCTGGCCTTTGAGAAGCTAAATAGAGCATAAAGCAATCTTTCCATGATTCAGATAAATACGGATTAAGCAAGTTGAATAGAGGGTAGCAGTAATGGACAGCCTGTAGAGACTTGCAGTTAAAGGAAAACTGTAGGAGCTTTAACATTGAGAAGGGGCTGCTTGGGGTCTCAGAGCTATGAAAAAGCCTCAAACAAGTAAGGAAATATTGAGAGTACATTGTTAAAAAAAAAACAACACTCAAATACAGGTACAGAATTAGGTCTGAATTAGGTAAATTTTGGAAACAGTTAAGCAACTACTAACTTATGCCAGGTGTATATATTTATTTGAAAACTATATTAGAGGCACCTGGGTGGCTCAGTCAACTAAACATTCTAACTCTAGATTTTGGCTCAGGTCATGATCTCATGGTTCGTGGGTTCAAGCTTCATTCTGGACTTGGGGCTGGCCATATGGAGCCTGCTTTGGATTCTCACCCTCTCTGTCTCTCTCTCTCTCTCTCCCCCCTCCCCTTCTCTCTGCCACTCTCCAGCCCACTCATGCTCTCTCTCAAAGCAAATAAATAAACTTAAAATAGTAATAATAACTGTTTCAAGCTATATCATAGTAGCATAAATAAATATTTTATTATTGAGCAAGATTATGGAGACAAATCCAGTTGCTCATGCCTTTGAGGAGCCCCACTGTTCAATATGCCATTCAAATAATAGAGGCGGTCCACTTTGGCTGAGAGCAGTTGATCTGAACTGCAGCTCCACCAACTCAGTTATTGTCTTACCCATGTACTTTCTAGCATGTGATAGGACTTATTACACATCCTGGACCTTCTACCACCCTTTCCTCAAATATTCACTTCTTTTTTTCTTAAAATTTTTAATGTTTTATTTATTTTTGAGAGAGAGAGAGAGAGTAGGGAAGGGTCAGAGAGAGAGGGAGATACAGAATCTGAAGACAGGCTTCAGGCTCTGAGCTGTCATCACAGAGCCCCGACAGGGGGCTCAAACCCACGAACTCGTGAGATCATGACCTGAGCCGAAGTCAGACACTGAACCGACTGAGCCACCCAGGTGCCCCTCAAATATTCACTTCTTGAGGGTACGATTTTATCTACTTTGTTCACTGTTATATTCCCAGCACTTGGGACAGTGCTTGCATGTAAAAGGTATTCAATAAATATTAGTTGAATGAATGAACTGTAGGCGGCGTAGTACTTAGGATATTAAGAACATTCTTATGAACCCCATCTGTTGTGATCCTCAAAACACAAAAAGCAACGGCACTATTCAATCCCAACTTTCTGCTTTTCCATTCCTGCTGTGCCTCACCCTGTTCTCCATTTCCATCTTGAGTTTACTCACATCCTTTCTCAGACTCACACTCACTCCAAATTCAAGTACGTTTTTGTTCTATAACTTCTCCAATGCTCAAAAATCATTGGCTTAACCTGGAGAGTCATCAGCCAAGGAGTCCGTAGGTAAAGTTCCCCTGGAATCACAATAAAGAACATCTTCCTATTATCCGTCTATTAAGAAGTGTGCGGGAGACATCAATTAAGCATGAGCTTACATATAAGGCCCCAGGGATGCAAGAAGAAATAGAGACCCACGTTTACCAAGATCAAAATAACATGAGCAGTGAGGCTTACGTTCACCTGAGCGAGTAAAGTGCTATAAACTTATATTCCAACTGCAAATTGTAATTCTAATCTTGAATTCAAACCTTGAAACTTCCTTGCTTTGTGATTTTGAATTCTTTTGCTTCCTTTCTCGGATATTTTCATTGAAAAGCTGCATTGCACGATGCTAACTTGCCTATGCATACCATTGTACACGACTACCAATTCCAAACACTCTTATCATGGAAACAGAAGAGTAGGTTCTGATTCTTCGTCATCTAACGTCCAATTTACATAACACGGACTGGATATATCTGTTTCTCCGTTCCCAAATGTTTGCATGTTAAAATCTATTCCCCCAATGTGATGATATTAGAAGGTGGGGACTTTGGGAGGTAATTAGGTCATGAGGATAGAGCCCTCATGAATGGGATTATAAAAGAGGCTATAGAGAGCTCCCTTCTTCTTCCTTCTGCCAACTTAGGACGCAGTGAGAAAACAGACATCTATGAACTGGAAGTGAGCTCTTACGAGACACAGAACTCCTGGCACCTTGATCTTAGACTTCTCTGCTTCCAGAATGTGAGAAGTAAATGTCTGTTGTTGATAAGCCATGGGATCGATGGTACTAGCAGTCTGAAAAAAACTAAGACGTATGAAGATGCAGAGAAAGACAAAATATAGAGTGAATCACACAGACGGTATCTGAAATGTCATCGTGATATCCAGTAATGACAAGTTTAGTTGAGCCCTATTAGCCTTTCTCTCTTCAGGCCCTTGGACTTGATTTTGCAGAATACAAAATACTGATATGGGAGCTGAGTGTGGATGCACTGTAGCCTCAACTGGAAAGACACAACAAGATGAGAATAGAAGAAATAACGAGAAATGAACAGCCGTTGGAGGAGAATGTACTAGAAAGGTAAGGAGATGGACCATCACAGATACACAGGGAAAAGCATGCTCTGTCTGACTGCTGCCCAGTCCGAGAACTGGAGAGATACTGCAAAAAGCCTGGTGACTTCAGTAGCCTTGTGCCAGATAAATGCTTGCTGGGCCCTAAACACTGGGGTGCATTTCAAGGCAACATTTAATGGCAAAGAATATATTCAAGAACCAATAGGGATAATGAGAGGGGCTAAGGTATTCCGGACACAGTATTTATTGTCAAGCTTGTGTTGATCTCTTCTCCTTTAACAATTTCAAAGGGGTATAAAATTTGGAAAGTGCTTAGTAAAAGCATTTCACAAAACATAAGATTAAATTATTAACTCTGATAAAACAGACGTAAGACAAAATCAAGTTGTGAACAAGACAAGTGTATTGAAGAGGGAGCTGGCACCAAAGAGGAAAGACTGTAAGGTCACCTAAAATATGGTCACAGAATTGGAATCTACAAAGGTACCCAAGACAGAGCAAATGTTACTGGAAAGAAAATCAATAATATTCAGGACAGACTTGAGCAGAATTTCTGGAATATAGGCCAATATATTTAAGGTACAAATTATGAGAGTGATGCAGAATATTATAAAATTGAATATGTTATATGAATGTGAAACTGCACATAATCCCAGAAGGAAAACAAAACCAAAAAAATGAAATTAAAATTATAATTTACATGAGAAGAAAACGTCCTTAGCTTAAAGAACATGGGCAAAATCTGTAAACCGAAAGAGTCGACTTTACACCAAAGGAAAACAAGGAAATACACATTTAGGTACAACCTGGCAGACTTTAGTAGAAGGAAATAATCACACAACCATTCAAGCAGGAAGGATACATTCATCCTGAAAAGAAAAAGTATCTTTCAAGCTGAACTCAGACCAATCCACTCCCCCAAACCAGACAAAATACAATAATTTGTAGTTTCATATGAGAATAGTTGTGAATCATGGTAAACTCTTTTCATTTGCTTAGGAAAAGGAAGCCATTCATGTTATATAAGCATTCAGAGAACTCTTTTTAAAGGATGAAACTGGTATAAAAGAGTTGGTAGTGAGCAAATGGACTTAGGCATCAGTTTTAATCATGACACTACAATAGATATGCACACAAAATGACTGTTAAAAGATATGTAATATTAAAACAATTAGTGAAATCTACCTATAATCTCACTTAAACTAGCAATTATTGGAAACCAGGAAGACGTAAGAAAAGGACAAATTCTTTAACTTACATGCATGAGGAGAAGTCAAAATTAATGCATTTACATTTTGCAAAAAGAAATATTTTTGAGATTAAAAAAAATAAAAGCAGCTAGTAGTAACGTTTAAAACAGGATTACAAGGAAGATCCTTAGATTAGTATAAATATAATCCTGTAGATTAAAATAAATAAGTTAAAAATAAGTTCTGAAAATAAATATTTTTGTAATATTACTAGCAGAAAAACACTCCTTACCTGGACTTAAAAATAAATCTCAAATGCATGAAGCAAAAAAAAAAAAAAAAAAAAAATAAATTAAATTACATAGAATCAACAAATTAAGACGCTTATCAAAACAGTTACATTCAGGCACAAGTGAAATTAGAAATGGCAATATTAGTATGCAAAATAGAAATGTAGGAAAAAAGTCCTTTTATAAAGGAATTTCTTTCATTGACAAAGGGATATGACTTAAGACTTGATATTTATTGACCTTTAAGGGCCTATAAGAAAGCATCAAAATATATGAAATAAGATCATAAATACACAGAAAATCATCAAAAACACAATTGCACTACATAAACGACACAACTTTTAATCTAAGACGTGTGGAGAAGGTTCAAAGATAAAAAGAAAAGGCAGAAACAGAATAAAACTGAATTCTTACATGAGAACATCATTTATAAGAGAACCTAAATACTGAGTGCATCCAAACAATTAAGTTTTTCTGAGATTATTTGTAAGTTCTTTGGGACCGCTGAGGGCTGGGGTGATCTCCCCGGAAACGAGTGACCGTGGGTGATTTCTCTGGGGCTCAGTCCATAGTAAAGCAAATGCCAGAAATGTGGGTGTGAAACGTCAACCAGTCTGACACCACAGCAAGCTGATGCTTCACAAACACGCAGTAGTGCTTTCTCATCATGCTAAGTGACGGAAACCAGGGACAACAGAGTGTCTAGTGTAGGATTCCATTTATATAAAATTCTAGAAAACATAAATTAATCTATGGTGACAAGAGTGGGTCAACAGTTGCCTGGGGCCAGGAGCAAAGGAGAAATGGGCTGCCGACCGGCACAAAGAGCCTATTAAGAGTGATGGAAATATTATATTGTGGCTATGCTTCCGCAGGGATACACATCTGTCAAAACCTAGCAAATTGTTGTTTATTTAAATGAATGTAGTTTATTGTACTCACATTGGAATTCAATGAAGTTGATTAAAAAATAAAATTTCAATAGAGGCAAAATAAATAACTCTATACATCGCAAATATAACCATCAACATGTATCTTTAATGTTGACAAAGGAAAATAGCATGATCAAGTCAACAGACCTTAAAGGCATTTGTAAAAACTAAATACTAGTTCTCGATTATATATACATACCTACACTTGTGTGTGTGTGTGTGTGTGTGTGTGTGTGTGTGTATACAATACCTAATAAGGAGCATTGAAAACTAACATTCAGGGGACCTGGGTGTGTCAGTCGGTTAAACGTCCGACTCTTGATCTTGGCTCAGGTCATGGTTTCACAGTTCATGGGATGGGGCCCAGCGTCAGGTTCTGTGCTGACAGCACAGAGCCTGCTAGGCATCGTCTCTCTTTCTCTCCTCCTCCTCCTCCTCCCCTACTTGCACACATGCATTCTAAATTAATTAATTAATCAATTAATTAAAGCATTTTAAAAATAATAAAACTAAAATTCAGCAGTAATATCAATAGTGGCACACTACATACATTCATTCCCTCTCAAATCAGAAACGAGACTGGCCACCATAACTTACATTAGGAATTGTGTGTGTCTGCTGAAAACGAAGAACTGGGTGGGAGGGGGGAGGAAATCAAAATGAAGCAACAAAAGTGAATTTAACAAAAAAAAAACAAAAACAAAAACTGGACAGCTTTCAAAATAATTGGATGCAAGATGACTGTGTAAAACTCAATTTTAATATGTTAGTGATAACCAGTTAAAAAGGAAAAATGGAAGATAAATGCCATTCATCATTGATAATTGTAGCTTAAAGCATAAAATATTGGGGATCAGCCTTAATAATAAAATGCAGTGCCCTTATAAAGAAAATTATTAAACGTAACTGAAAGACATAAAAGCCGTCTGTAAAAACCCGACAGATATTCCAAGATTCTAGATAAGAAATAGGCAAATCCTCCACAAAGTAATTAATAATTTTAATTCAATGCCAATTAAAACCTCCTTTGGTGATATAAGTGGGATCCTAAATGAATCTAGAAGACTAGCGGATTATACCACCCAAGCTGAAAATTCTGAAGGGAAATGTCATGAAGCATTTTTCATACCACATAGGAAAATCACACAACCACAATAATCAAAACCATGTAGCACAAACACTGAATAGATCAGCCAACAAGAAACCCTAGAATATATCAGAACTCAATATATAATAAACATGGCATCAAAATAAATAAGACCAAATGGAGCTAAAATGTCAGTTAGCTATTTTTATTTTTATTTTTTAAATTTTATTTAAATCCGAGATAGTTAACATATAGTATAATAATGGTTTCAGGAGGAGAATTTAATGTTTCATCACTTACGTATAACACCCAGTGCTCATCCCAACAAGTGCCTTCCTTATGAGTTAAAGTTAGATAAAAATCTCATGTTATACATGAAATAAATTTACAAATGGATTAAGGAGATAATGCTTTTAAAAACAAAACCTGAAGCATAAAAAACTGTAAGAAAATATAAGTGAATATCTAATTTCTAAAAGGAGAGTACTAAAACAATGGAAAAGAGTTAACCAGGAAATGGCTATATTTTTGAATACCTAGGTTTAAATTATTCTTTTCTTCATTTTATTTAGTTGCAAAAGTTATGCACACTTATAACGCATTTTTAAACATATCACAATTATAAGGTAGAATGCATCCTTTGCTCAGCCCATGTCAATTTATCACACCTCCCAGAACTAAAAACCATGCATATCTTCCTAGGTTGTTTTCAATATTATGCAAATATTTTTAATGTGAATAAGCAATTAACTTTTTAAAATTTTCATTCTAAAATAATTATCGATTCATAGGAATCTACAAAGAAATGTACAGGGAGGTCCTGTGTGCCCTTAAAACAGCCTCCCCAAACACAAATAACCTCTTGCTTAACAATAGTTAAAAAACTGTCAAAACCAGCAAATGAAGACAGGTTCAAAGAGCAAAGATTATTCACATTTCACCAGTGTTAAAGTGAACATGTGTGTGTGTAGTTCTAGACAATTTAATCACGTGTAGATTCACTTAATCACCATCAAAATTGAGAAATTTAAATATTCCATTATCACAGGCTCCTTTGGGCTACTCTTTTACAGCCACATTCACATCCTTCCCCCTCATCCTTAACCCCTGGTGGTGACTAATCTGTTCTCCATCTTATAGATGTGATAATTCATCAAAGTTTTATAAATGGAACCGTGCAATATATATTCTTTTGAGACTGGCTTTTTTTTTCACTCGGCATAATTTCCTTGATGTTCATCTAAGCTATAGTATATATCAGTAATTAGTTATTTATTATTGCTAAGCAGTATTCCATGGCATGGATAGGCAAAAGTTTGTTTGACCACTTGATCATTAAAAGAAATTTGGGTATGGGGCACCTGGGTGGCTCAGTCAGTTAAGCGTCTGACTCTTGACTTCAGCTCAGGTCATGATCTCACCAGTTGGTGAGTCTGAGCCCTGCATGGGGCTCTGTACAAACAGAGCCTGAGCCTTCTTAGGATTCTTCTTCTCCCTCTCTCTCTGCACCCCTCCTCTCTCTCTCGCTTTCTTTCTCAAAATAAATAAACTAAAAAAAAAAAAAGATAAGATAAAATTATTAAATTAAAAAGTTTGGGCAGTTTAGAGTTTTCAAATACTAAGAACATCCATGCTCAAGTTTTTGTGTGAAGATAGGTTTTCATTTCTCTGGGATAAATTCCCAAGAGTGCAATTGGTGGATCATCTGGTAGTGAGCAAAATAAACTATATAAAAATATGTTAATGGAATATGACTCCAAAAACATTTTTAAAGTGTATTTTTATATAGAAAAATAAACTGTTGAAAAATATATAAAAATAGCATTTGTCAAATAAATAAAATGTGTTAAAATTTGAAGTGTTTTTTCATTTTTATACTTCTCTGTATTGTCTGCTTTTTCCACAAGAAGCATGTATCCATTTTATCATCAGACAAATATTCATTAATAAAATGTCCAACAATTTTAGTCATCGGCCTAATTTTCCTGACTCAGATTATAGGCCAATGTAGCAGTGGCCGACTTATGAAGTCCTTCTGGGGACTGGTCGTGTGGGAGTAGGGGTATCTGAGTCCCTCAATAAGTAGAAATATTTTTTCTCATGTACAGTTTCAGGAAAGAACTGTCTAACTAAAATTGAAAAGAAAGACTAAAATAGAATAGTAATTTTAAAAATAGCACTAATATTACGTTTTTTCCCAAAAGGAAGTAACGGCCCCTTTTTAGGGTATTTGGTGCCTATGTTCTCTTGACCTGTTCTCAGAATGAGTCCCTGTGCATGTCACACGGCTGGAGAGAGCAGGAAGTAAGGTAAGACAAGTAAAACCACACACTTGTATGCTAACTGGAAATCGAGTCAATCAAAGATGGGTGGCCTGTTCTATAAATGTTCTATAACTGCCAGAGGTACAATGGGCTCACAGTTTTTAAAAAATAATTCATATGCAAATTATCCCATGACGAAAACTTAAAGCACATTTCAAAGTATTAAAAGTTCAAGCCTCATTAACATCATAACTGCACTCAGTAATTACTTAGCTTGGCAATTAAAACAAACTTTAAGCCATATCAAATTGTTGTCTTTGAATATTTATCAGTTTGATCATCAGGACACTCTGTGCATGTGAAAATGGGTTGCCATTAATAGTTAAGCTGGGACAAGAAATGTAAACATAAACTGGCCAAGCAAATAGGGCTGCATGATTGCCTGCCTTGTGGTAGGATGAAACTTTCACACAGCCACATTCCTCAAAAGATTCAACATCACGTAGAAGTTGGGTTCGCTTAAATTATTATCTGCCAGTCTAATCTATGGAATGACAATAACATGATACTCCGTGTTATATAAAGATTACTACCTAAATTGTTTTTTATTCTGGTAAGTATTCATAAGTATGAAAAATGCTATGATTTTTTAAAAAATGTTTATTTAGAGAGAGAGAGTTGGGGGGTGGGGAGGGAGGTTGGAGAGGAGCAGGGAGAGAAAGAGACAGAGGATTCCAAGAAGGCTCTGCAGCTGTCAGCACAGATCCCAACACAGGGCTCAAACTCACAAACTGTGAGACCGTGACCTGAGCTGAAACCAAGAGTCAGACACTTAACTAACTGAGCTACCCAGGCGCCCTTCCAAATGCTATGCTTTTGAACAGATAACTTTGGGTCTAGGGCACACACATGAAGAGAGCAAGCACATCCATGTTAAGTTTAAGGCAGTATAAAAAGATACCTATTTACAAATGGTTCCTGCACGATTCCATTTGGAGATTTACACTTTGTGGACTTTCACCACGTTCTCCCCCACCATTCAATTCTATGGCCAGACCCTGAAGTTACTCTAACTCCAAACCATTGCATTTTGATGCTTTCTGAAATATGTACCTATACTCCAGGCCTCTTACTACCTCAGAACCTATCCTTCTGCCTTATTGAAACCTTCAATGTTTTGAGCACATCTTCCTTCAAGTCATTAGTGCCTCTTGATTTTTCATCCATCCCTGAGCCCTAAGGTGTACGTGCTAGGCAGGGTAATTAATGCTAGCTACTATGTTGGATAATCCCAACATCTCAATGACTTAATACAATAAAAGGTTCTTCTTGCTCACTCACCATCAAACGTAGTCTAGATAGTTCTCTTTGGCAGAAACTCTGGGATTCAGGGACCTTGTGTGCTAAATATATGAACTCTGATAATTTTTGGAAGGAGAAAGTGGAAAGCTAAAGTTTTAGTGGACACACTTTTAAGGGTCAGGCCAAAAGTAGATTCATATCACTTGTGCCCAAGTTTCATTGGCCAGAACTGAGTCTTATTAGAGCATTACCTGATTCCAAGTGAGGCTGAGAAATACAGGCTTCCTGCGTGTTCAGGAAGTGAGATTCGTGAGCATCTAGCAAGTGTCTGTCATTGTATAACTTTAACTTTCAGTAGAGTGAACTCTCCCACCATTTGTCTTTTTCCTACAGGTATTCAAAACATATTTTGGGGGGGGACACCATTCCACCCATATCACCAAGAGACCAGGAACTTGGGGCAAGTGTGTGTTGTGGCCTTGTCTCACCGTCCTGTGAACGGACTTGCACAGCTATACACACAACTACACAACTGAGAGGGTGCTGGATCAAATAAGCAGATGGAAACCCTGGAAACCTCACTAGTCTTCAAAGAGATAATTTTTTTAAAAAGGCACTCTTTTCACCTATAAAATTAACAACTAAAAAATAATACTAAATATAAAAGGAGATGCAATTAAATTCGGCCCTTAAGGGCGACCGTGGTAGCATCAGAAGGAAATACCCAGAAGCATAATCTTCCTGAAGGACAACCCAGAAATAAGTATTGAAATCTTCATTCAAATCACTCAAGAAATATTTACTAAATATTTACTATGCACCGAGCACTGTTCTAAATCCTCTAACCTACTAATTCCACTTTCAGAAATGTATCCAAAGAAAATGAGTGGAAATGCAGACATAGTTATGTTCAGGGAAATCACCACAATATAAAAATCGCCTAGATGGCTAATGATAGGGGCGTGATTAAATAATTTATGTTACATCTGTATTTAAAATGCTATGGGATGATAAAAGAGAAATTTGCAGATTGGTTAAGATCTAGGGAAATTCTACTAATATAATTTTATGGAAGAAAAAGGATACTTAAGATTTGCATTCATAGTATGATCACTACATATATAGACGATATATGTACTTAAATACTCTCAATTATGTGCTGGGATTTTAAAGGAAGAATCTGTAAAATCTCTGGGTAAAACCAAAAATTAGCTTATATTTTTTCCATGATTATTTCTCTATTTCACAGAAATTGCTGAAGAACAGGTCACTATATAGTATGGGACTTGGTGCTTCAGTCATGAATAAAAATTTGTCCTAAGCTATACTAGAAGAATAAAAGCCAAGAAAAAAAAGTGTAATTTCTGTTTCAAGTACTTTCTAAGTTTAACAAGAGGTGGAAATTTGAATTTGAATTCACATTCGAATTCACCGATGAGGGCTGATGCGTCCTTTGGAGAAAAAGAAAAGGCTATAGTGAGTCTTTTAAATTATGCGTGGGGGTAAAGAGAAGACTGCTCAAGTAGAGAAGCTTGGAAAATCTGAAAAGAGTAAATGGAGAACGCAGCATTCTGGGGGGAGAGATTGTTTGGGGGAGAGACTGCAGGAAAGGACAGCAATGAAGAGGAGAGTCAACAGTTCCTTGGCTTGTGTTGCATCCTGGGTTAGAAGATAGTGGGCAGGGGGACAGGGTGGCCAGAGTGTGACGGAGGCCCTCACTAACACGGGAAGTGATTCTGGGCCAGGCTGAGCTTCCTGGAGGCCCAGATGGCCACACACACACATGGCTCCGAGTTGGAACAGGGCGCACCTATGGCTGGAGCCAGGCAATTTCTCAATGGCACCCTCGGCAGGGCAGTGAAGGCCTTCCAAGCACAGTGTGGCCAACAAGCGTGGACAGTTGGGACCTGAAGCAAGAGTCCTAAAACAGAGGCGAGGGCATCAGGAGTCTGCACCAAAATAACAGATGAGGGCACTTTGAGGTGGGCCTGAGGCTTTATTGTTATGTCTGAATCGTGAGTCCTTAGAGACCTCCAAGGAGCCGACACCGATGCAAGTACATAAGGGTCTTTATTACAAGCTCTAGCAGGGGCTCCCCCATCAACCGGTGCAGCGGCAGCAGAGAGAAGCCCCGAACAATAGCAAGGTTTTTATGGGGTAAGGGACGGGGATGTTACAGCGCACACGTTGTACGCATAGCATCGTCACGTAAGTACTAACCATAATTGTACAGCACCCAGGGCAACAGTTTTGGCCATTCAGTATCTGTGAGGTATTCGTTACTTTTGGTGAGACCCAATCATGACCTTTGAGAATCCTTTGAAAATGACCAATTATGAGGTGAGTTTAAAGGGCCCACGTGGGGTTCAGACAAGCGGTGGGTGATTGGCTAGTTTGTACAAAGTAGTTATCTATAGTCCCCAGACCCTGACTCAGACCAAGGAATGTTACTCCTATCTTTCTTAGCTTCTTTTGATTGGCTGACCTGGGGGTGGTCCAAGGGCGGCTTCAGCTGAAGTTTTTCCTGGAACTGAGGCTACGTGCAGCCCGAGGTTGCTCTTAATGGAGGCCTTAATCTCAAAATGGCATTACTTAGGCCCTTCATTATCACACAGGGAGAGGCTTAAGGCTCTGTGATCAAGACATGAATATTTTCTAGTCAAAGGCTAATAACACCAAGGTACAAGAGTGTTTAGTCAATTTTCAATTGTATCCACATTTTCTACAATGAACACATTATCTCATTTAAAATCAGGAAAAATAATTTAATGCTCCCTCTACCCTGTCTTATTTTCCCCATTGAGACCAAAGACTTTTTGAAGAAGGGCATCCCATCTTCTCTCCAGAATCCACCCACCCCAGCAATGGTCTTAGGAGGGAAGGTCGCCAATCACTTTCTGAGACTAAAACCCAAAGACACCTTCTAGCCATTTACTTTTTGGTCTTCTTCGTCACATTGGGTACTGTTGACCACCTATATCCTTCCTGAAACTTCTCCCCTGATGCTCCTGACTCTACTCTCCTCCCTCCACTCCCACTGCTCTATCTGCTTCTTGCCTATCTTTTGGGGGGCTTCCTCTTCTAAAGTCTGTGTCTTAGAAGCTGGTGTTTTCCAGAGCTTGGCACTAGGAAGTCTTCCCTTCTTTACACATCCTCCTGGACCATTTCCTCCATACCAACCTTCACACTCTCATTTACTGCTAAGTCTACAGGGCCAAAAGCAGCTCCTCCGTCACTGGATGTGTATGATCAGGCTCACCGAGCACACTGGCCATCAGAAGCAGACCATTTTTAACAGTCACCTCCCTAACATGACAAAATCGTTTTCAGCAATCATCGCAAAACAATCAGTAGCAATCGTTATTTTCTTGAGCGGCTTTCCATTTTAAAACAATGTACAATAAAGAGTAAAGTTGCAATTCCAAACGTTCAAATTCAGTAAAATAGTTCATGTATGAAAGCTAAAATTTAGACTTAACAGTTTTACACTGTTTTAAATAGAAACACAAATTCAAAAACTCCAAGTGTCCAACAGTATGCCAGAATTGGCAAAACCCAAGTAGTGTCTCTTCGTCTTCACAATTCACCGTGCTGGTATTGCTTATTTCTTAGCTACCAGATAAATGCAAAAATATGTAGTATCACAGAGGACAAAGATAAGAGCTGTTGTCACAGTGAGCTCAAGGGATTCCAGATGATTATAATCTTAGTATTGAAACAAAAGCACGTCGTTGAGTTCCCATGTGGCAGGGGTTGCATATGTAACAGAAGTCTCCAAATTAACTTCCCCATCTAGAAGGCAAAGTCTGTAAAAGGATAAGAGTAAAAATGTGCTCAGTCGAAGATGGCAGATATATTGTTAAAAGCCAATAGTAACCATAGCAATTGTTTAGACCTTAAACTAACAAAAGATCTTTCTTCAGGAGGGCGTCTTTTATTACTGGCATTGTGGCCCATAAGGATAACAGGAAAGAAGATCGACTCTAACTTAGTTTTGTTCTATGTAGACAATGCACCCTTCTCCCGCCTGTGCCTGGGGCTGGCTGGTCACACCACCCTGCCATTGGTATGGTATTGCCAATAACTACCTGTTGAATGGATGAGTTTGTAAAACTGGTGTATGATTCTAATATTGCTTCTTCAGCAAGTCTTCTCTCCTAAACTCTAGGCCTGCATTTCTGTCACCTGACTTCACCTGACTGTCCCACAGGAAACTCAGATTTGTGACCCAAAAAGTCTTTTTTTCTGCCCTAGGTTCATAAATGGCACCAAATTCTACTGAGTAGCTCAAGCCAGAAACTTGAGATTCCTGTCTTCCTATTTCTCCCAGCCAGACACAAAATCCATTTATCCTATCTCCTAAGTATTTCTAGAATCCATGCTCCATCCTCACGAACCTGGGCTAAGTCCGCATTTGATCGTTTTCTCCTATCTACTTCCTTCTGTCTGTACCCCAATCTCCCTGAATTCCCCTAAACCCCTCATCTTTAAAAGGACAAAGATATCCCTGATGCAAAAATTTTGCTGTTCGCTGTTGCCATGAGTTTTAAATATCATGTACGGGCTGCCTCATACAGGGTCTCGTCCACAGAAGATATTCAAGACTAATGCTGGTTTTCTTTCCTAAAATATTGCTTCATACTCTACTGCTTCCCAAGTCTGAATTTTTTGAGCGATAGCAGTTATATTTTGAGACTGAATTGATGAAGCATCATTTTATGTGCATAAAAAGCCAAATTGGGCAGATAATTTTAGTTTGTAAATACAACCTAATTCAAATATACCCAAACTCATTTTTATCATAACAACAAACACTTACTGGTTATCAAAAAGAAACAAAGCAAAGTATGGTCTCAATGTATTAATATAGGTGTATATACAGATAGAAAAAAAAAACCTATGCTTTCAAAGACTTTACGCGTGTAACTCATGGTGAGGCAGGATAATACATAAGTGTAAATGAATACCACGACCGCCCACAAAAGAGGCAGAGAAATTGAGAGAAGATAACCCAATCCACTGGGGCATCAGAGTAATGTCGGAGAAGAGAAACTGAGACGTATTTTAAAGGAAAGCTATACAGCTACATTTAGATAGGAAAAGGAGAAGTAAGCACATTTCTTCTTTTTTTAAAAAATTTTTAATGTTTTATTTATTTCTAGGAGAGAGAGAGACAGCATGAGCAGAGGAGGGTCAGAGAGAGAGGGAGTCACAGACTCTGAAACAGGCTCCAGGCTCTGAGCTGGCAGTCAGCACAGAGCCCGACGCGGGGCTCGAACCCACGAACCACAAGATCATGACCTAAGCGAAAGTCGGATGCTTAGCCGACTAAGCCACCCAGGTGTCCCAGGTAAGTACATTTCTGATACAAAGAAAGAAACCACAAAGTCGTGAGATAGGAATGCTAATAGAACACGAGACACACCTTGAGGGAGATACAGTATTGATGAAAAGATGTAACAAGAGTGAAATTTGGAAAGAAGACAGAGCTGTGAGTGGATGGGATTAAATGCCAATGTGAGGGCTTTACTTTGAAAGAAATGAGGCATCGTTGTAGAAACTGTGAGAGCCTCCTATCTAGGTGGCCTGCATTTGGTCATATCCCATTGGATCTTTCCAAAACCCAAATCTGACTATGCCGTGTACTGTAAAAAAGATCTTTCATCGTTCTCCAGAGCTGATTTACAAATGGCCCATAAGCACAAGAAAACATGCTCCACATCTTTAATCATTAGGGAAATGCAAATCAAAACTACAATTATATGCCACCTTATACCTATTAAGATAGCTACTATCAAAAAACACAGGAAACAGCAAATATTGGGGAGGATATCAAGAAATGGGACCCTTGGGGCGCCTGGGTGGCTCAGTCGGTTGAGTGTCAGACTTCGGCTCAGGTCATGATCTCACAGTTGGTGGGTTTGAATCCCGCATTGGGATTCAACGCGGCTCAGAGCATGAAGGCTATTTCGGATTCCATATCTCCCTCTCTCTGCCCTACCTCCCTCACACTTTGTCTCTCTCTCTCTCAAAAACAAATAAACATTAAACAGTTTTTTTTAAGAAATTGGGTCCCTTGTCTACAGGCGATGGGACTGTAAGATGGTGCAGCCACTGTGGAAAACAGTATGCGGCATTTTCTCAAAACATTAAGAATATGATTTTCATATAACTTAGAAATTCCACTTCTGGGTATCCAACCAAAAGAACTGAAAGCAGAGTCTCAATGAGATATTCACAAACCCGTGTTCATAGCGGCATTATTCACAATAGCTAAAAAGTGGAAGCAACTGATGTGTCCATCAACAGAGGACTAGAGAAACAAAATGTGGCATATACACACAACGGAATATTATTTATCCTTAAAAAGAAAGATTTTGACACATGCTACAACATGGATGAAGAGTGAGGACATTACACTAAGTGAAATAAGCCAGTCACAAAAACACAAATTCTGTGTGAAGCCACTTATACGAGATACCTAGAGTAGTCAAGTTCATAGAGACGGTAAGTAGCATGGTGGCTTCCAGGGGCTGGAGGAGGGGAGAATAGGGAATTGTTGTTTAATAGATAGAGCTTCGTGTCTATTACAAAGAGTTCTCAAGATTGGCTGCATAACAACTACATACCTAACACTACTGAATTGCACACTTCTAAAATGGTCAAGACATAAATATTACACTGTGTGTGGTTCACCACAGTTCAAAATAAAATGTTTTTAAAAAATCTCTTTTGTAGGCTTCCACCAACAGGATCAGTTGGGAACCCAGTAGAGCAACATGCAAGGCTGTCCATGGCTGTGACCCCTTCCCTCTATGGGAGAAGAGGTAAACATAACCAAAAGCATGAGATTATGCTTAAAGTTCAGGAAAAACAAGGCAGTCAAGTATTATTTTTGTTTTGAACTCATCCTGCAATGGGGAAATAAAGAGCAGAATGACTCTAACAACATAAAAATCAAACACTGGAGTTCCTAGGTGGCTTAGCCGGTTAAGCATCCAACTTTGGCTCAGGTCATGATCTCATGGTTCGTGAGTTCAAGCCCCGCGTCGGACTCTGCACTGACAGTGCAGAGCCTGCCTGGAATTTTCTCTCTCTCTCTCAAAATAAATAAATAAACTTAAAAAAATTTTTTTAAAAATTGAAGTATTTATAATCTTTGCATATAGTGCTTCTTTAAGAAACACTTCATAAAATTAATGCTTACATCAACTGATACAATTTTAAACCATCGTTAATTTTCACAATAACTATTGTTTATGACTTATAATTTATTCAGTTTTTCACAAGCATTTGGAACAAGGGGAATCTTATAAAGCATCTTAATGTGTATAACAAGAAAGTAAATTAAAAAGTTTATTAGCACCAGGAGAATTCTTATCTTCTCTCTGCATGTCAAAAACTTGACAGAAGTCTTCAATCTAGCCAGTAAGCACTTTGCTGATTAAAAGCTAATTTCCATTTTTAAAGGGTGAAGCCATACTTCTGATCTTCCATTTCTTTCTAAAAGGAGAATGGATGCTGTCTTAGCTCAGGCGGCCATCATGAAATACCACAGCCTGGTGGCTTAAACAACAGAAATTTATTTTCTCGCATTTCTGGAGGGTAGAAGCCCAAGGTCAAGGTATCGGCGATTTCAATGTCCGTTGAGAGCCCTCTTCCTGGCTTGCACACAGTCACTTCCTGTTGGTCTTCGCATGTGGACAGCACGAATGCAATCTGGTGTCTGCTCTTTGAAGGACACTAATCCTATCAGATCAGGACCCCATCCATATGACTTCTTTGATCTTACTTACATCCTTACTGCAAATACAGTCGCAGTGGTGGGTAGGACTTCAATATACAGATGGGGGGGGCGGGGACACAATTCAGTCCATAGCAAATGTTTTTCCTACAGTTTCCCTCCAGCACAGTTGCTCATCACCAGCAACACAATCCAATCCCTGTACCTTGTATTCCAGAATATCAGTCAAATTGCCCCTCCTTGGTGTTCCCACAGCCTCCTGTGCATGCTCCTAAAAGACCTAGTCTGTGCACCTTCTTCCACAGAATATAAGCCACTGAGAAGATAAGAACTATTGCTTCTTGATGTCTATAGTCCCAGAGAAGCACAGAACTCGGCACTTAGGAGGTATTCAATAACATCTATTAAACAAAATTGAACTGTTAAAATGAGCAACGAAGGGATGTTAATGAAATTGTATTTTACGAGCCTGAGCCTAGCCAAAATGTGTAGGATGAATTAGAAATGGCGTATTCATTTTTTATTGCTGCTATAACAAATTACCGCAGACTAGCTGGCTTTAAATAACACAGATTTATCCTATTCTCCTACAGTCCTAGAGAGATCAAAAGTATGAAATCAGTTACACTAGGCTGAAACCAAGGTGCCGGCAAGGTCAGGCCCCCACCAGAGGCTTCAGAGGAAAACTGGTCCCTTCCTTTCTCTGGGTCCTTAGAGCTGCATTCCTAGCTGTACTTGGCTCAGGGCCCCTTCTGCATCTTCAAAGCCTGCAGGGTAGCATGCTCAGAGACTTTTCTCTCTGCTGAGATCCGCACATTGCCTTCTCTCTTCTGTGTGAGGTCAGATTCTCCCTCGGCTTCCCTCTCAGAAGGACCCTGCGACTACCTTAGGCCAACCCAGCCAGTCCAGGATAATCTCCCCGTTGAAGACCCCTAACTATTCACAACTGCCATGCTCCTATTACCTCAGAAGGTCACATTCAAAGCTTCCAGCGATTGGAACCTGAGAATCTTGGAAGTCACTATTCGACCCACTTCAGGTACTATTCAATCCACCGCAGTGGGAAGAATGGCAATGGATCAGTTAAGAAACTACCACATCACATCTGCCAGGTGCTTCCCACTTAGCTATTCTACTGGTCCTAGATTTCACAGATGGGTTTTTAAAAAATTTTTTAATGTTTTTATTTTTGAGACAGAGAGAGAATGAGCATGGGCAGACGAGGGGCAGAGAGAGAAGGAAATACAGAACTTGAAGCAGGCTCCAGGCTCTGAGCTGTCAGCACAGAGCCCGACGCAGTGCTCGAACTCACGAACCGTGAGATCATGACCTGAGCCGAAGTCAGCCGCTTAACCGACTGAGCCACCCAGGTGCCCCCACAGATAGGGTTATAAATATCACATGACTCCCATCTTCCAGTATAACACCATAAGCCTTTTGACAATTATTGGCTTAGCCTTCTTTGCTAAGTGAATGGAGGCATTAATCACTGACCCAGTGAATTTATCCCACAAAGCTAATCTGTATCAATTAGGCCAAACACAACAAAAATTAAACTACTTTTCTTAAATAAAAAGTTTTTCAGTTGAATTATTTGGCTATTTGCTTCAACTCATTATTCAGCTTCAAAATAGATTATAGGAGTTCATCATTTTAGCCCAGATGGGAACCAAGCCAATTTCCATTTCGTTGCAGTCTCACACGTAATTGGCAAGCTATGACCCATAAGTAGTAATCAGGGTAAAGCTAGATATTAAAGCAGGCAGAAAACTCATAACCAAGTGGGTTTAGACATTTATCTGGGGGTGATGACATATGGTGCCTGTCACCAGGGTACCTCCAGGGTAGAAGTGTTTATCTGAAGAGCTGACAGATAAACAGATCTTACAGGACCCATATAAAAGTGAGTTTCTTAATTATAAACCAGTAAAATGTCTGCTGGCACGGTAGGGTAAGTTTAGCTAACGAGAGGATGCCTTTGAAGGACAACGGCCCCAAACAGACCATGACAGAAGGGAGAAGAGGGACTTTGAAGGGTCCATCCCAATAAACGGCAAACACTGCAAGGCTCAGAAATCTGCCTGCCAAGAAAGAACTGTTCCCAGTATGAGCCGGGATCCCTCGTAGCACGCCGAGATACGCGTACTCTTTCAAGTCTTCTGCCTTTCAAACAAAAGGCAGAATTAAACCTTTTGAGGTCGCCACATGCTATCTGTGATTAGCCTCACTTGGTGCTGAATAGCTTATTTATCTGTAGCTTTTGATCAGCTACACAAATGACAAAAAGATGAACACAACATACACACACACACACACATACATACACGGCTCTTATCTGAACGGACAGATGCAGAAACATACAGCCCAGAATAAATTAGAGCAAAATGAGCTCAAGATGAAACAAGCCCGGGGGAAAAAATTCCAGGCACACTACAGAATGTGCTGTCATCAAAAATGCCAGGACTCTGCCCTGATCCCCGTTGGAGAGAGAGAGATTTCAGCTCCTTGAGTTCAGGCAAGGCCCGGGGCAGAGGGTACATGCGTCTTCCCAGGCAAAGAGCAGCTGGTTCCCCTGGGAAAGGCAGCTCTGATCTCCTTGCATTCTGTCTGGTTCTTGACCTCCAGGAGATTGTTCAGGCCATGAAGGGAAGGAACAGCCTAAGGAAGAGAAGCTTCCGGAATAAGTTTCATTAAACAAAGCAAGGCTTTCATTGTTTGAAAGGAAAACATTACAGGTAATTGATTTTCTTGCTCTGTTGTTCTAAATAACTTTTATCAGTTTCATTTGTGGCTGAAACACAATTTCCCATCCACTATCTCTACCTGTTAAAATCCAGAACGGTATCAGGCAAACCAAACAGATGGGGAAAGAAAAGCAAGCAGAGCAGTGCAGGACTTCTGGTTGCAGGTTAAGAGGGCATCTAGAAACTGTCCACGATCCCCAACCAGAGAAGAGAGAAAGCAGTTCATCAGACAACACCTGTGCACTAAATCACTCGGGTCACAGACGACCACGGTCTCTTTGATCCGGTGTTGAAACAATCTCATTATTCGGCTGCACAATAGATTATAAGAGTTCATCATTATAACCCAGATGTGAACCAACCCAATTTCCAACTCAGAAATGGAGAACCAGTTCTCAAACTCAAGTAAAGCGCCCATAATGGTGATCCTTATTCTGATTCTGCCTTATTCTAATTTCAGATGCCCTGAAATATAATGCCACTGAGAGTTACACAGGTCAATTTCTTCTGCCATCTCTTTACAAATAGTGTATTTTCATAAGGTGCTTCATTTTCCTGTGTTTTATTATCTGTTAATGAAGAGAGTATTGCTTTTGACAATAACTGTAACTTTTGTTAAAAAATATAAACTATGCACAGTGGGGAAACAAAATGACTACAGAGAAGATACTTTTCTAATCCTTTCTTCTTAAAAATTCCTTGCTTCATTTCTTATTGCTAAGATAAGGAGGGATGTTTTTGTGCCTTTGGGGGTGGGGTGGGGTACAGCTGAGTCTTGCATAAAACAGATACTCAGTTAAAAAGAAACATTGTTTTGGAGCACCTGGCTGGCTCAGTCCCCAGAGCATGGGACTCTTGATCTCAGGGTCATGAGTTCAAGCCCCACATTGGGCCTAGAGCTTACTTTAAAACAAAAAAGAACATATATCTATATTTATATCTATATAGATATATATAACTGAAAGTACTTCTTTAATTCTTTAAAGTAATTTATATACATATATAAACATATATGTGTTAATGCTTCACTTTTCCTAAGGACTCTCCTGCTGCATAGAAAATGCATAACATAATATTGAACATAATGTTGAAACATATGGATAGCACAAAATTACATAATCCTAGGGCAAAAAGCAATCATAGTTGTTGTTTAGCTCAAATAACTCATTTTATAAATGAGAAAAATGAGGCCCTCAGATCTGAAGGGCAAACTTTTCTAAGGTGACTCGGTTTGCCGATGACAGAACACCTATTCTGGGCTTGTGTTGTTCATGTCACTTATAAAACGTTGCACCCCCTTTTAGCTGCCACACTGAAAAGAGAATTGGAATTTTAAGTTGTGTCCAGAAGGAAGAAGAGCCTGGAGACATCTTTTGCAATAGCAGTTCAATGAACGGGGCTGTAAAATTACTGCTGGGAAGGCACATAGAACCAATCATTGATCTACCAATGAGAACCGAGCTAAGGAAGTGTTCTCACAAAGTGATGACCTCCATGTTCCTAAACATTCTCAAGTAACGAGCCAGATGTCCAATGTCAAGCCAAATGGCCAACAACTGTAGCCAGGCACTGTGTAACAGGCTTTAAATACACCATATCCAAAGCCAACCCATAAAGGTGGCTTTACAGCTAAGAAACTGAGATTCAGAGGTTAAGCAGCTTAGCCAAGGTCAAACAATTTGCATAAGAACCACAAGAAAAGTCTGCCAAGCAGTTAACAAGCATGAGGACCGTAAGAGCTCCTGGCTCTTCTGTAACAGTCTCACCAGAATTGGTGTTTGGGATTAAACCAAAGCAGGTGGTAAACTCCATCCAATGCTAAATTTTGACCTTGGACCAGTACTTAGCCAAGCCATAAAGGAATACGGAAAAAAGAAGGGGCAAGACCAGCATTCAAATGTAGCTCTCTGAGACTGCAAAATCCAATCTTCCCACTTTATCGGGTACCTGCAAGATGTCTGATCCCTCACACTCCCATTGGCCCTTAAATTCTCCAATTTTGAGGTTTCCCTTCAAACAAACAAACAATATAAAACTTCCCCTTCAAAAAGCAGAGAAAGGGGCGCCTGGGTGGCTCAGTCGGTTGGGCAGCCAACTTCAGCTCAGGTCATGATCTTGCAGTTCGTGGGTTCGAGCCCCGCGTCGGGCTCTGTGCTGACAGCCAGCTCAGAGCCTGGAGCCTGTTTCAGATTCTGTATCTCCCTCTCTCTCTGACCCTCCCCTGCTCACGCTGTCTGTCTGTCTCTCTCTTCCCCTCTCTCTCAGAAATTAAAAATAAATAAATAAATAAATAAATACATAAATTGTTCCTTATGAACAGCTTTTTAAAAAAGCAGAGAAAAACCATAACAACACTTAAATAGCTGTAACTAAAATTGTAAGGGCTACTGTGACTTAATGTGTATATGAACAAATAATTTTGTCTCCGGTACGAGTCTGATGGAGCAAGGGTCTATGCTATGGTACGACTCCCATAGTCCAGCATTCTTGCTGATTTATTAGGCTTTCAATTTAAATAGGGAAAAAAATTACTAAGGAAGTACTCTTGCTGTGTTCGGCAACTTAAGCTTAATTTCCCTTTTAATTATATGTTTTTATTAATCATCATACCAGATTTCACGTCCTTGAACTGAGAGAGGATGGTAAATAAACTTTGGTTGCATCAGACTTCAGCCACTGTCTGTTATTGACTCCTACATAAGATATAGCTCATGGGACAGAGAGGCTTCAATAGCAATTACTGTTTTTTCACGAATTCTGCTTTTTACGGATAAAAGGATTTATTTTAATACTGAAACGAAGTCATTTAAAGATTAACACTTGATTTTATCCTAATAACCTGAGCCACTTCACTTTTCCTGAGGATTCTCCTGATGCATAGAAAAACGCCTTGGTCTGTTTCTAATTAGACACAAACCTTTCATACACTTTTCAGGTAATCCTTGTGTAGAAAAGACGATGGCATCACCTTACGTCTCCTCAAGCACCAGTGAAACCTGGAAATTAAAACTTTTGAGTCACGGCCGTCTATAAAAGTTAAAGAAAGCTATGGGTCTTGTTCCCACAAAAATTCACACAACACACACGCCCAAGATCTTGGAAACATTTCCTTTTTGGTGCAGCAGAAATTCTCCAACAGGTAGAATGAGGACAAAAAACTCTAGCTGAGTTTCGTTCCCATGTTCTGACAAGCATGGGCTGCGTCTCCACTCTCTCCCCCAAAAACCTAAGACGAAGAAACTATAAAAATAGAACATATGTATCTGACACATACTCTCGGATGGTCTGGAGCACTGTCTGCTCCCAACCTGGCCCTGCGCAGGGCAGCGGGGGAGGGCAGGGAGAGACGGAGGGAAGAGGCAGAGCCCGCAGGCAGCCCTGCGGCAGGTGTAACAAGCCAGGGAGTTTAACTTACTGACTGGCTGGTCTCAGGCGCCACAGGACCAGATCTCTGCATCCTCCTGCCAGGATCCTGAAGGTTGAGATGGAGGTCAAAAGTGGGGCTCGCTCACATATTCAGTCCAGGCCTCAAGAACAGCTTGCTCTCAAGGCTACGACGTGAAAACGGCTCCCACTGTGGGAACAGCAGGCGGAAGTACATTCCAGGGACAGGGACGGGGTGAGGGGCCTCCGATTGGCCTCGGTCAAACTCGCGGGTCACTCAGAGGTCACGTCCTCTCCTTGACCTCCTCCAACAACCGCTTGTTACCTGCAGCATCTTTAGAAGCAAACAGTAAATGGCCTGGTTTTCCTTCCTGTGGCGAAGATGATCAATTGCATGTTTAAATTGTTCATTTCAGTGGCCGACCGCATTATCAGCGATCCTGCAGTGACAATAGGATTTATTACATGTATATTTAATCATGCTGCATCTCCATAGACTTTGTGTTCCTCAGGAAGAAAATTCTTGCCCTTCTCAGTGCAATTCTTTTAAAACAGCAATAATCATTATATCCACATAACAGTCCTATTGTGATTTATTTTTAAAAAAAACCACTTTCTTTATTTCTGACAGAGAGAGAGAGAGACAGCGTGAGCAGGGGAGGGTCAGAGAGAGAGGGAGACACAGAATCTGAAACAGGCTCCAGGCTCTCAGAGCTGGCAGTCAGCACAGAGCCCGACGCAGGGCTCGAACCCACGAGCTGTGAGATCACGACCTGAGCTGAAGTCGGCTGCCCAACGGACTGAGCCACCCAGGTGTCCCAGTCCTATTGTGATTTCTAAATAGGGCAACATACCTGGTCGTGGGTTCATGGGTACTACCCTGAAGCTGGCACCTGTTTCCTTGTAAGCGGTTTCAAGGAAGGAACTTACTTTGTTTGCCTTTGTTCTGGTTCACAATGTCAGAAGGTTCTCATTTGGCCTCAATTCTCTCCAATCCTCTGATTTGTCTCATGAAATTTACAACAATTGAGTATCTTCCTTTTCAACTATACAAAGAAGCCCTTTAAAAATCCTACAGACCAAGCCTCTTGATCATTGGCCACATGACAAACCTGTCTGTATCTAGGAAGGGTGGGCTTTATAAATTGCCAAACACCACCCTATTCCACAGTACCCCAAGGTTGGCTGCTTCATTACAGTGATCACATAATACCTACAAACTACAGCAGAGAAAAGGAATAAAAACATGAGAGTGTTGTGATCTAGTCCTGATTGATTACTCACACGCACTACTTTGTCATGTTCTATTAAAAGATAAATCTTACCCTTCAGGAAAAAGAAAAATTGTAATTAGACATTGTTATGGACAATCTCTATTTTTCAAAAGAGCAAAGGGCGACCCCAGCCATAGGCAGGTAGTAGGCAAAATGAAAACAAACATCTGCATTATGAGAAACCTCTTTTGGCCTTTTTAAACTAAGACAGGAGGAGGGGTGCCTGGGTAACTAAATCTGTTGGGTTCAGACTTCAGCTTAGGTCATGATCTCATTGCTCGTGGGTTCGAGCCCCGCATCGGGCTCTGTGCTGACAGCTCAGAGCCTAGAGCCTGCTTCAGATTCTGTGTCTCCCTCTTGCTCTGCCCTGCCCCCTCTCGCTCTGTCTCTGTCTCTCAAAAATGAATAAATGTTAAAAAGAAAATAAAAAACAATAAACTGAGACAGGAGGATTTATCACTGCTCACAGTTTGAAAGAAAAGGAAGAAATCTCACCAGCAGAGGGCTCAGAAACCAGTGGGGTATCTGATAGTTACTTAAGGGAAGTACAAAATAAAAAGGACTTCATTGAAAAACACTTCTGCCTGGAACTTCATATATTATAAGGCTCATTGCATTTAAAAAAAAAAAGTGGGGGTGGAGGGAACCAAGTGGCTGTGTCCTTGCAAAGAGAAAGAAGTCCACCTCGTCTCTGGCCTAAATATCCCAAAGTTTTATCCCAGACCAGTAGAAATTAAAGCATAAGTAAAAATTATATAATCCTAATATCAAATGTGTAAACAAACCATCAAGGAAATGGTATATAGTTTGTAATAACAGCTTTAAATATTTAACTTAAATATGAATCTTTAAAAGTTAAAGGAAAGTATTTAACCAGTTTTATTGGGTGGAACTTTTTTTGTGTGTAATAGACATTAAGGAAACATTCAATGCACAGACGCCTCAGTCTAAAGGAATCCCATTCCTTTTAGTATTAAATACTTTTTAAAGTATTTAATATATTTTTGACAGTAATTCAATCTAATCATATCAGTGCATTGGATATGTACATTTTCCCACCTCAAAAGTAACTTAAACGTTTCATAGGCTAAATTTCTAAGAAAAAACAAACTAAATAATTTTAAATTATTTTTTAGAGAAGCTATGAATCAGTAACATATTCTTACTACAAGTACTTATCAGGTATATATATAATTAAGAAGCAAGATAGCAGAAATGGAAAGGCAGGGATGTTGGAAAAAGATAAATCAGTCGTAAATCTTTTAGAAACCCCCGGAAGCAGCCTTTGTGCTGCGATATTTCTAATAGCATCACAGGTCTGGGTCTGAGACCCCGTCTCAATTTAAATTCCTCCTCATATACTTACCTATAGTAATCTACTTCTCCAGTCACTGTTCTTTTAGAAACATAATACCACACTATGTGGGATTTTTTTTAAAATTTAAAGTCTTTTATTTTATTTATTTATTTTTTAATTCAAGTTAGTTAACATACAGCATTGTATTGGCTCCAGGAAAAGCCAGGGATTCATCACTTACATATAACACCCAGTGCTCATCCCAACAAGTGCCTTCCAATGGGCAGAAGACATGAATAGACACTTTTCCAAAGAATACATCCAAGTGGCTAACAGACACATGAAAAGATGCTCAACATCACTCATCATCAGAGAAATATAAGTCAAAACCACACTATACTTTAAAATAAGTGCACCCAGGGGCACCTAGGTGGCTAGTCAGGTGAGCATCTGAGTCTTGATTTTGGGTCCGGTCATGATCTCACAGTTTGTGAGACTGGGCCCCAGGCTTAGCATGGAGCCTCTGCCCCTCTCCAGGCCCCTCCCTCTCAAGATAAATAAATGAACATTTAAAATAAAATAAGCACACCTAAGAAATGTTAGAAATAAATAAATAAATAAACAAATAAAATGCTACTAACATTTCTATTCATCATCTATGCAAAGATATACAATTACAAAGGCTTTTAAAGGTTTTCAAATTCCTAAAGATAATTGGTTCCCCCAAATTTCTGAGAGATTAGAAGGGTTAAATTTTGTCTCTCTGTATTCAAAAAATTAAAATGAAGCTTATATTTTCAAAACTAACTAGATTCTTCAAGCAAACTGCCATTAGCTTAAATCTTTTAAAAGTGTACTAGTTGCATTATACAATCCCTTGTTTCCGTTACTCTCAAACTGAGGAACACATATTAGGTATGTGCCAGCTCAGGATAAATAAATATCAGCTATTACTAATTATTATTATTATTATTATTATTAAATTCCTGGAACACCAATCTCATTTAAAACTAACTTACTTTCATTAAAACACATTTGGATACATTACTGAATGTATCTAATACATTACTGAATGAATCTAAAGTTCAGATACATTTTAAGATTAAACACTAGTCTTCTCAGAAATTTTCTACTGGCAGAGATTCATGCCCAGGTCCCCAAAGATGTGCCTTTGTCCCTCACTACAATTTGGGATACTTTTCATTGAAAAGCACGAAATTACAGTAAAACCCTTTCATACTGTGCTCTGTGATGATACTAACTAGAACACAAAATGATTGGCTAATGGCTCCCAACGTCTATTCTCAAAAGAGTCAGGCTAACATTCCTGCCTGTAGTAGGGAGGGGAGAGGAGAGCAAGAAATGGAGGCTCAATACACATTTCTTTGTAATTGTCAGTCTATCTCTATAAAGCTGATAGATTTTTTTAAGTTTTTTTTTTCATTTTTTTTCATATAGCAAGTAAAAGGCTGACTGAAACATTGTTTTTCATTATTCTTGTAATAATGAAGCTCTTCACGTTATGCAGTTCAAATTTTTCAGGCCTTATTTACACCATTATGGCCAAGTTTACAGTGCTTAATCTTCTTGGAGACTTTATTGGCCAAGACAGAAATCAACCTAGATTGTAGTTACCTCCTCTATAAAATTAAAGCTTGAAAATATTAGGGATGACAGTTTTGAGGCATAAATGCTTCCCTCTCCCTTGTGACCATGGCAAACTTGAGCTTGGATATAGTCTCAGAGCCCTTCTCCTCTCTGTTTTCCAAGAAACCGCATCTCATCAATTATGGACAGATTGTAAATTATGAGATATTTGTTATCTCTGGACTAGATGATCTCTAAGTATTCCACAAACTCTAAGTTTTATGAATCTTATCCTGGAGAGGAGTCACAAACATACAACTTTTCTTTGCCAGTGCAAACTGTATTTTTTAAAATTTATTTGACATAAATATTGTGTCAATTTAAGCTGTGCAACCTGTTAATTTGATACATTGATATATTGTAATATGACTGCCATTGTAGCAGTATTTAGTATCCCTTGTATCCTTCATATAGACTTCCTTTGGTCTTGCCATGCAAAGGGAGTGATGCCAACCAGTCCTCAAGCCACAAATGATAACCAGGGTAAAGTGCATAAATCAAAAGTAGCTACATACAAGCCACACACAATGAAGACAGCCAATGCTGAGATCTCTCTCTTAGGAATCAGGTCTTCTCTCTGGGGACATATGAACAGGTGATATATGCAGTAAAGCATTATTAGCTTGAGATCAGGCTGGATCCCACATGATATAAAAACTGAGCTATGATTCCACTTCTCTGTAGGGTTTTGTATATCTGAATCAAAACAAGAACCAAGCTCCAAAGACACAGGGACATTGAGGTGCAAGAGGTTAAGTAACTTCTCCAAACTTACACAGCATATGAGGTAAGCAATGGCTTCTAGCTATTTCTCATCTCATGCCATGTTCCAAGAGTGCAAAATTTAGATCCGAAGACTGGAGTTTGAAGTTTCACTGTGTCATTAGCTTAAGCAAGCCTCTTAGTTCCCATTTCTTCATTTATCCTTTATCTAGTGAGAGACTGATAATGGCCCATTTAAAATGTCGCCCACGGGGCTTAGCATTTAGCTGTGGAAAGTAGCACTTGGCATAGTACCTGATACTTGCCCAATATTTTAAATGTAGTAGCCATTTGTAGTAATTCAGTCATTATGAATGTGGGTGTAGTAAGAAGGAAGGAGGAGGGGCAGATTGACCTTGAGATTGTCAGATGGAAGACTGTGGGGATGGGAAAACTTCTTTTTTTTTTTTTAAAGTTCATTTATTTGTTTAGGGAGGAGAGGAGGGACAGAGACAAAGAATCCCCATACGGGGCTCAAACCCCTGTGAGATCATGACCTGAGTCTAAATCAGGAGTTGGGCACTTAAGTGACTGAGTCACCCAGACACCCCAGGGGATAGAAACACTTCTAACCAAGATAAGAAACATTAATTTCCATTGCGTAACAGCGTATCTCAAAGGAAATAACATTAAATGAATGATCAGAGAATAGAATTTTTTAAGTTTCAGGGGACTTCCAGAAACCATCCACCCATGTCTCTGCCTTTCTGCAGACAGTTCAGAACAAATAGTTGTCTCTTTTCTTCTTTAAGATCACTGAGGAAAGAAAGTAAGTAGCCTTCCTGAACATTCCGTTTCAGGAGTTGATCCCTTTATAGTCCTAAAGATACTCGTCACATACAACTAGAATCTCTCCTGCATTAGGTAAGCCCTTTTCATCTTGTTCTGTCCTTAGCTGACAGAACACTTGTTTGTTTTTTGTGACTGAAACTCTTCCTAGATGGTAGATACCTTAGGCTTCTCTTCCAGAAGCAAACCAATCTCCATTATTTCCCTAGTGTCATCTTTGAGTTCATTATTCATCACTCTCATTCTTTCCCAAATCTTCTTCCCTTTTGCCAAAACAATTATTTTCACAAAAGATGATAGTGATGAAAATTATTTTACTACCTTGAAAAATCGACTTTCTTATCATTTGATGGGCTGAATTCTTCCTCTTCCCCATCAAGCTGGAGCACAACGATTCTTTCACCCTGAGTTTTCACTCCCTGGGAAGCTCGAGTTTCGAATGATTAGCTCTTAAATTACCTTTGTGCAGAAGGATGGAGGATGTTTGGGAATGTCTTTTAAAATTTTTCGCTCAGGGATGCCTGGGTGGCTCAGTCATTTGGGCGTACAACTTCAACTCTGGTCACGATCTGGCAGTTTGTGGGTTCGAGCCCTGTGTCAGGCTCTGTGCTGACAGCTCAGAGCCTGGAGCCTATTTCGGCTTCTGTGTGTCTCTCTCTCTCTAACCCTCCCCTGCTCTCTCTCTCTCTCTCTCTCTCTCAGAAATAAGTAGAACATGAAATTTTTTAAATAAATAATTTTTTAAAGTTTTTTTTCCCCTCAGCTTATGCACATGCTAACAGTAAGACCTTAAGACACTGAAACAGTGCTGAAGGCATCATGTGCATGAAGCTTTAAGAGCTAACATAAAATTCTGGTTTTAAGTCTGAGACCTTGGTAATAACCCACCATTTTTACTGTTCCTTATAAAGTCAATACTGAGTTGCACACCAACCAAAAGAACTTAAGCTAAAAAATATTGAGCTACTGGTTGACAGCTACTAGCTTTGGAAATGAGAGGCTGCAAGGTTAACCTTGATTGGAGGGAAGTACTTGGCATTGCCACCACAGCGGAAGGTCGGGACCCTGGGGCAAGGGTGAAGAGGCTCCGAAGAGGGACTCTGAGGAGATAGATACACTCTCTTTCAGGTATCCTTAGACAACAAAAGGAAAATGCAGTGCTCAATAACCATGCTCCCCAAAGGCCCTCTAAAAGAAAATGGAATAAAGCAACTCAGATGTTTCTCAGCACAAGCTTAATTAAAGTTTTTCTCGAAGGCTGGCCTGATTTTTTTGGTGTGGCTGAGGGGTGGGGGAAGAGTAGAAGAAAGAAGAGTGACGTTTTTATAAAATCTAAAATCTGTTTCTTTTCTCAATCTTTCACCTGGGGCTAAATTAAAAAAAAAAGTTTTGGAGATTTTTTTTCTTTATCCTTCCTTCTCTTTGTTTCTATCACACCTCACCCTCATTAAATACCCGCCCCCCACCAAAAACCAAACAAACAAACAAAAAAACACCTCTTCCTTTGAGTGATAGCATTTGCTTAATGTTCAATCTATGATTTCTTTTCCTTGTAACTAAATGGTATTGTATCTAATATACCATCCCCGCCAGTAAATCACCCCTTTCCTGAATCTCCTTAATGCAGCTAAGAGATGTCAGAATTATCTCAGAGGTGACAGTTTTCTCTTATCTTCAGATGATAGAACTTTCCCCAGTGAAGAAACAACGTCATAACTGTCTTCCTCTGCAATATTCAAATAGTGCTGCATTAAAGAAAAAAAAAGTTAAGAACTTGGCTCTCTTAAAGAAAAAGAAACAACTAGAAATCATTAGTGGAGTCTGGCTCTTAAACTGCAGAATTAGAATTCTCACAGAGCTCTAAGCTTCTGAGGAGAAAGGCCGTCTGTGGAGCCAAATGTGATACATTCAAGATGCTACCCTGATCAGAAGCCAAATTTGTTACAGGTGAGCTGATACCTTTGGGAAAGTTTGTATTTCACTAAGTCAAAAAGCTTGCAACAGAAGCTTTCTGAGGATCATGTCTTTCTTCTTTTTTTTTTTTATTTTTTATGTTTGCTTATTTTTGAGATGGAAAGAAACAGAACATGAGTGGGGGGTGGGGGGGCAGAGAGGGGGAGACACAGAATCTGAAGCAGGCTCCAGGCTCTGAGCTGTCAGCACAGAGCCCAACGCAGAGCTTGAACCCACAAACCGGGAGATCATGACCTGAGCCGAAGTTGGAGGCTTAACTGACTGAGCCACCCAGGTGCCCCGAGGATCATGTCTTTCTAAATGGCACCCAACACATGGACCGTGGTAGACCTCATCTTCTATCAAGAATTTTTGGCCTGAAAAAACCACAGAGGCCTCCCTGGGCAAATAGTGAGGATGTCAGATTTCAGGAATTTTCTCTTTTTGTTTCCTGACCCTCCCCCCCTGCTCTTTTAAAAACTCTTTGGGCAACCCAGTGCATATCCTATCTTCTCCACAACAAATTCAAAAAGAACTAGACATCAATCATCCCTAACTTTTCCTCACTAAACAGATTTTACTTTAAGAAGACATGAATATCCTGGGTGACACCTTCCAGAAATTTCTATTTTTAAATATTTCTAATACATAAATATACATTGAAAACTTCGGGTTTGAGAGACCGAAGTGCTTTTCCTGCCATCTTATTGTCTTGGATAGAAACAGAAGGGACCCTTCTCCAAATGGTACCATGCTTTCCTAAAACAGATGAAGCCCATGAGGTTCTCTTTCCCAGCCTGGGGAATTCCTTCAAGGCGAAAGCAAATGTCTGATCACTCACTTTGTATTCCCGGATGTGAGAAGTAAGCCCCTGAATCTTGCAAAAAGAATTTCCCCCATAAAATTAATTTTATTGAGAGATGGCAAGTATCACTCACCTTAAGCCAATACTAACCTGACCTTTCATGTATTTGTTTAGATCAGATTTGTCTCTATTCAGAAAGCCTAAGATTTGTCTTGTAAGTAGAATAAAGATGAAACATATATAATCACTGAACATTCCTACGGCCTCATGATATAGTGGAAATTCACCGGATCTACCAGATGGAGTGTCTCTTCTCTAAGGTAGTAATTACCATCTATTTCAACACTAAGGCTCTTCTTACCATTTCCCCCCATAGACCTCATGGTTTGAAAGATTTTGTCCACAAACGAGCACATATTAAATAATAATTCATTTTCTCTTTTCATTAATCTAACAAATGCAGCTGCCAATCCTCAGAACTCAGGATTGAGATGACTATATTGCAGCAGTGAATTTCTATAATCCCAGCCCAAAGCAAAGAAATGGCATTTTAATTAGTCTGTGCAATGTTATTATGAATAAATACGTAATTTCTCGTAGATTTTTAGAAACATCAAGAATAGCTCATAGACTCTCATTACCTAGGACCACATAGATGAGAACAGAGCTGCAAGGTTCTCCTTCCCTCTCTTTCCCTTTATCTTGTAGCATTTCTCTCTTTTCTAGTCTGGATTCTGAAATGCCAGTGGAACATAGTGGCCTATCAAATTATTAATGGCTTATCCACTTTATTCCCTATTTTATATTCTGACTCTACAACCCAATCAAGTATTCACTTGGACTCCTAAAATGGTAAAATCCCTGGTTTGGCCCTGATGTCTGCATACTTCTAAACCATCGTTACAGATCATGATACCCGTGAACCAGAGAGCTTTGCCAAGGATGCCCAAGGGCTTCAATTTGGTCGGAATACATCTTTGAATAATAAAACGTCAACTCATCAGGGAAAATATAGTTGCTTCCAAGAATACAATAGTTGGCTTAAGGATTTTTTTCTTACGCGTTATTTTCTTATTTATTTATTTAGTTACTTATTCAGGGGCAGAGGAAGGGGAGAATCATATAAGCAAACTATCCCTTAATTAACTGATCGCTGTGTGTTTCAAATGACTTGACCTGAGGCTGTGTACTCAAGGTCCAATAAAGGCATCAAACAAAAAGGGAGTAAGTAAATATAATCCCACTGCCGTCTTGTAAACTCCCAAAGTTATGCCTAACGACAAAAAAAGACTCTTGTCCTCTCCCTAGACAAACATTTACAATATACATTTAGCCTGTGCATGACGCTTGGTTTAAAATACTGTTGTTTACCTTAAAATATAGCCGGGACCAAACTGTCTGACCGTGTTGGAGTGATTCTAACATACTCACTGTCTGGTGCCCGCTCCTAGAATGGATTCCCTTTGGAGCCAGGAATGGGCATTTTAGAAAGAATCCCATTTGCTTCTTTAAGTGAAAAGGATTTCAAGTGACAAGTTCATAACTATGTACATTCTATCCATTAATATTTTCTCTATCAGTGGCTTGAGCTAGACTTTTGTCCCCCTTCTTTCTAGACTCTCATTTGCCTGGGCTCGATGAGAAAGAGCTCCCTCTCTACTTGGCCATTTGATCACCTCCCTAATGCCTGTCAGATTCCTGAAATAGTCCTTTACCAACAAGCCAAAGAGGCCAGGGCTGTGATTACACATCATCCATGTCCCTCACCAGGATTCTGCATGTCTCATAGAAATAGGAAATGAAAGACAAAGCAAATGAATTATTAACACTTACATGATTCAGAGGGAGAGAAAGGTTCTGTTGAGTCTTTCGGGAAAAAACACCTCACATCAGCACATCCAAGACAACTTTCTTTTCTAATGTTCAATATCCGTTACCTTAGGTCTCTAAAGCCTATAAATCTAAGGGAGATGTCATTTGTGGTAAAACTCTAGCCAATACTTTAAAGTAATTGTATGGAGATTTGATGACACTGAATCTCCCCCTAAGACTTTTACACAAATTTATAACAACCGGATGTGACAGGTAGATTTGTCTCCTCTCCTGACAGGATAATATGGCGCCAAGAGGCCATTTTTCTTGGGCTGGCACTGAGCTCAGCACTTACTGGCTGGCTGTCCTGCTCTCCGTGCTATTCAGCAGAGTGCAGAGAGCAGACTCCACCATCAGCTCCTGCTCCCTAGTCACCTTTGTTGGTCAAGTGTCATCATACCACTATTTTACCTGTAACACTAACTGCCCATTCCCTAGAATTGTGGGAAAATTGAAGCAAGTCAGAGGCTCCTGACTCTACCCGAACATTGACTCCCTGTTACAACTTTGTGCCAGGTCATGATATAACCTCTCTTGGAGGTCTGTCAGTCTCTGTCGGAGCCCTGAACAAATTAGAGGCTCCTTTGGGCTGACACCCTATCTTTCCAGCCATTCTTACCTGGAAGTGTGAATTTAAGAAATGTTTGAATTTTATCAATACACACACTTCAATTTTTAAATGTAAAACAAAACAAAATGAAACAAATAACTACTTCCCTTCATCCAGGCAGACCTACTTCTGTGTGGAGGAAGTTGGGTGACTTGGTGCACAATTCCTAGTGCGCACACAGGCCCGGATGGGGCAGCTGAGATGGTTTTGTCTCCTGCAGTCCACTTGCAGGCTCCATGGGCCTCCGTGGGCCTCTCCTGCACAGCCTGTGTCTCCTCTCCCAGCCCCTTTGAGAATCACACTGCAGTAGAGACGTTATTGAAGGTGGCATTCTGTGCTGGTATACATCAAACACAGAGAACACCGGAAGGGTATGGGAATCGTTCACAGCTACTCCTTGGTGAAGGCTATAAGAGGTTTTGGTTTCTCTTATACTTTGCTATATTTTCTAAGTTACTTAAAATACCTTTATATTATTTTCTTAATCCAAAAAAAATGAGTAAAAATGTTTTAAAGCTCGAGATCTAGCAGATCCAGGGCGTGGATCCTTGATTCTCCTTTACCATCGAACATGGCACACCCTTGCATCTTTTTGGCTGAGATTTGACACAAGGTTCCTTTTCCCCACACTATTTGCATCAGGATCTAAAAGTCAGGGTTCCACATTAACTCCCTATCTAATACCCCAGTTCTGACATCCCTGTCCTTGGACCTGACCCACTTGTAACTGAACGCCTCAGTACCCTGTTTGGTTTTTCTTAGCCATCCTTCCCTTAAAAAATAATCCTGTTCTCCATCCCTCTCATCTACCACCTCCACAGGTGGGAGTAAATGAATAACCTCCGGACGCTGACCGATTTCTGGATCCCCTCTCTCCAATGCCCCACATTCTTGGATTAGTCCTCTTAGACGCAACATTTGCCTCAACCAGCCTGAGTTCCTGTATCTTGACCACAGTACCAGGAAGACTTGGCTTCTCTCTCAGGGCCACCCTTCATGGTGAGTTCTCAGCCTGATTTCCTCCCCAACCCCTTTTGTTATGGTTCCCAAATGGTTCCTGCCAACATTCACTCTCCTTTGGACACCAGTACAAGAGCTATCTGGGCAGAGCCCTGTCAGCAACAACCAAAATATTTCATGCATGTTTTCATCATAGATGCCCTCTATTATTTGTTTCCACAGGGCAACAATAAGATGGCCCTGAGAATAATCTAGAACAATCAATCTTCATTCATCTCATGCATGTCACATAGACAGCAGTTAGGTCTAATGTCAAGTCAGTAGTTCTCTGAGAGAAATGAGGCACTGCCAGTTGTGGGGAGAATTCAGATTATCCTTCACTGATTTCTTTGAGTAACTCAAGCTGAGGGGAAGTTTTTGGAGATAAACTCATCAGAGCTAAAGAAAGATGATTTACACATGGAACTAAAAGTTCTACTCAATTATTACCTACATGACAAGAAATAGAGACAGAGAGAGTCAAAGTGACCTAAAATGAATATATGGAGAGAGAAATACTCGGCACTATGAGGTAAGGAGATGCTGTTCTTTAAAAGTTTATAAAAATGGATAAATGTTACTTTATAATGAGTTTCAGTGATAAAGTGTTGACTAAAGTTATATCTACTTGCCTTTCAGACATTATCAGAAAGCCTTTTCCTCAGATTAAGGGGAAATCAAAAGTGACAAGCCATTATCTGTTACATAAAGTTCCAGAGCCATTTTGGAAGAGAGGAGGGAAGAGCATTAGAAGGACAGATTAGATATAATTAGTTATGAAGCTGCTGCCAATACTTACAAGATTGTGTGATAAACAAACCTTAAGTCACAAACTAATGTTATTTTTTTCTAGAATGTCATTTGATACAGAGACCGGCAGAAAAATTTTTTATCCTTGCAAACCCATGTCAAGAAACTTATCTTAACTATTCACTCACCTGAGGTAGCCCACGTTTGAAATAAGGAGCTAGTTCTTCCTTGATTGCCAGAAACTTGGTGTCCCTGAGGGCAATTGGAGGGTTCTGGAATAAAACACTCCGCAGAACTTTTGTGGTTATCTCTCCAGCCTGTGACCAAATAAGGAGGTAGTCAGGTAGACCACTGCACCCATTCTTTATATCGATCTCAGAGCCACCATGCTAGAAAGGGTGCACCTCACCTATATCCCGGCCAGCATCTCTTTTGACAAAATCATAATTGTATATGACCTGGCACAATTCACTCCCAGTCAACATGGGAAGAAAGGGTTAATTATTTTAAAAATTTTGTTTTAATGTTTATTTATTTTGAGAGAGAGAGAGAGACAGGGTGTGAGCAGGGAAGGGGCAGAGAGAGAGGGAGACACAGAATCCAAAGCAGACTCCAGGCTCCAGTTGTCAGCACAGAGCCTGATGTGGGGCTCGAACCCACAAACCATGAGATCATGACCTGAGTCGAAGTTGGGCGCTTAACCGACTGAGCCACCCAGGTGCCCCAAGGGTTAATTATTTTTAAAAGACAAGTCATTTATTTACTCCAGCAGCCGAGATAGTAATTGTTTCCAAACAGATGAATGAGTGGCGTTTCCATGACTAATAAGGTAAGGAAATGAAGGACTAGTTCCATACACATGAACAAACCCTTGCTCAGCGTTTCATCTTCACTTATGTCAACTGCCTCTATAATGGCATTTCTCAGTAGGAGTACTCCATAGGAGCAATATGGTAGAAGAGATTTTTCATTATGTGGGACTGTACACTTCGGGACATGTAAGAATCTCTGGACCTACCAACTAAACCCTAGGGTCTTTCTCAGGCATGGACACAACCCAAAAGCCCCTGGATGTTTCTGTATGCCCCAGAGTGCTTTCTGACCCCAGCTGAGAACTGCTGGTGAATAACTGGTCTTATTCAGGGCATCACGGACCCAGCAATTTGCACTTCTTCCTTGATTTTTAAATAAAGGTAAACTTTCTTGCTTCAAACTACAATTAGAAGCTAGGTCAAGTAAAAATGCAAAGCAAATTTGAAATTGTACATGGATAGTCTCTCCCAAGTGAATTGTTAAATTTTAACAAACCTAAATTTGCTGATTTCATTCCCTCCCCCTAAGAGAAAGTTGCAGTCACCCAAAGATTTATTNAATATTCAGGGCATCATGGACCCAGCAATTTGCACTTCTTCCTTGATTTTTAAATAAAGGTAAACTTTCTTGCTTCAAACTACAATTAGAAGCTAGGTCAAGTAAAAATGCAAAGCAAATTTGAAATTGTACATGGATAGTCTCTCCCAAGTGAATTGTTAAATTTTAACAAACCTAAATTTGCTGATTTCATTCCCTCCCCCTAAGAGAAAGTTGCAGTCACCCAAAGATTTATTTGATCATCCAAGTTTGTCTCAGAATGTTTTATGTTTTCTAATTTTTCCAGCTTTATTGGAGTACAGTTGACAAAAGAAATTGTATATATTTAAGGTATGCACAATGCTGTTTTGATATATGTATGCATTATAAAAGGATCAAAATAATCAACTTGCTTAATATGCCCATCACCTCACATTGCCATTTTTTGTGTACATTGGGCAAACACTTAAGATCTACCCTCTTAGCGGGGTGCCTGGGTGGCTCCGTCGGTTAGGTGTCTGACTTCAACTCAGGTCATGATCTCATGGTATGCGAGTTCGAGCCCCATATCAGGCTCCGTGCTGACAGTTTAGAGCCTGGAACCTGCTTCAGAGTCTCTATCTCCCTCTCTCTCTAACCTTCCCCTGCTCTCACTTTGTCTCTCTCAAAAACAAATAAACATTAAAAAAAATTTTTTAGGGGCACCTGGGTGGCTTAGTCGGTTAAGCGTCCTACTTTCTCTTGGGTCATGATCTCGCGGTTCGTGGGTTCGAGCCCCGCGTTGGGCTCTGTGCTGACTGCCAGCTCAGAGCCTGGAGCCTGTTTCAGTCTGTGACTCCCTCTCTCTCTGACCCTCCCCTGCTCATGCTGTCTCTCTCTCTCTCTCCTAGAAATAAATAAAAACATTAAAAAATAATAATAAAAATAAAAAATTTTTTTAAAAAAAGATCTACCCTCTTAGCAAATTTCAAATATACAACACAGTTTTATTATCTAGAGTCAAATTGCTATACATTAAATTTGTGTGTGTGTGTGTGTGTTTATTTCTTATTGAGATAGAGAGAAACAGAGCATGAGTGGGGGAGGGGCAGAGAGCGAGAGAGAGAGAATCTGAGGCAGGCTCCAGGCTCTGAGATGTCAGCACAGAGCCCAATCCAGGGCTCAAACCCACAAACCACGAGATCATAACCTGATCCAAAGTTGGACACTTAACTGACTGAGCCATGCAGGTGCCCCAAATTGCTGTACATTAGATCTCCAGAACTTGTCCATCTTATAACTAACATTTTATACCCCTTGACCATGTCTCATTATTTCCCCCAACCCACAGACCCTGGCAATCACCACTCTGTTCTCAAATTTTATGAGTTTGACTGTTCTAGATTCCACATGTAAGTGAGAAGATACAATATCTGTCTTTCTCTGTCTGATCTGTTTCACTTAACATAATGTCCTCCAGTTTCATGTATGTTGCTACCAATATTAGGGTTTTCTTTTTTAAAGCTGATTACTGTTACATTACATATATATATAACATTTTCTGTATTCATTAATCTATTGATGGACACAGGTTGTTTCCATGCCTTGGCTACTATGAATAATACTGCCATGAGCATGCAAGTGCAGGTATCTCTTTAAGATACCAATTTCTTTTCCTTCAGATTTATACCCAGAATAGACCTTTATCCCAGGCGATAGATAACGGTAGTTAGAAGGCTAAATCAGGAAGACCCAAAATGTCAGCTGGTAGTTGGCTCACTATGTGAGAATCAAGTACCAACGAAAGGCAGAAACAAGGTAATGGGCTACAGACCTGAGAGAGGAAAAGCAGCACAGATGTACAGCTTGCTACTTAGAACATTCTGCCCCTGGACCTTTACATTTGCTGACACTTACTCAGCATTCAGACCTCAGCTCAGAGGGAGTTAGGTGGATGGGCTTTCCCAGCTTGAGAATGGTACATGCCATGGGCTCTAGAGCCAGATTCCCTGTGTCTGAATTCTAGTTTTGCCATTTACTGCCCAAGTATTCTTGGGAAAGTTGTTTACCCTTAGTGAGCCTCACTTCTCTCATCAGTGAAATGATAGTGTTAATAGTAATTCATAGTTTCAGTAGCTGTGAGAATTATATGGGTGAATGTGCGTAGAGCGCACAGAATGGCGACTGGATCATTGTAAGCACTCAGTAAACATAAACTATTGCAATAGAATGATGATGAAATTTGGACAAGACAACAAGATGGAGAGGATATAAAATTCCAAGTAAGAAATCAGACGAAGATATCACTATTTTAAGACCTCTTGAGAAATAGTCTCACAACTCTTGGACATCCTACCCACTTTGAAAATACAAAATAATCAAAGGAAGACGCTGAAAGGTTTGTGAGGCTATTCTCTTTGGAGAAAGTTGTGCTGGGAATTCCATCCTTCCCCATTCAGGGACAGAGAAGAGAGGTGCTCTACACTGTTAGCCTCAGGACTCCTGGAAGATCTTTGTATGCAACCCCTTAGACAAGTGCATCATGGACAAAGTCTGATTTCTACCTGGGAAATTTAAAAGGCAAGAGAGGAGCTGTGCTAACTCCTTGGGTGAAAGAACCAGACCTGAGATGCCCAATTCTAGCTTTACCTCACTTTCTCAGAATTTATTGGCCAAAAGATGCCCATGGAAGGGAAGAGGGTCATGCATCTGGGGAGTGGAGAGCTTCAGCCAAAAACAAATGTGCATCATGAAGACTTGGAGTCAGAGGAGCCCAGGAAGGAATCTCTGAAGAGCCATGAAAGCACCCAGCCATGGTCAGCTTTAATCATCTACCAGCACCAAGAAAGGAAAAGCCAAACAGCCAAGGAAAGACCACCCCCCTTGCCACCTTCAGCTCTTCTCATCTCTCAACCTCTCCCACCTCTTGACCAAGCTCAACACAAACTGTATGCATGATGTACAACTAAGCATGGTGAAGATGAGGAAAGATAAAAAACAAAAGCCAGCCACCACTACCTCTGTGTCACTCCCTCCAAAGGCATGGCATGTAGAAAGGAGGAAATGAATACTTGAGGATGATTTTGAATGAATATTTAAGGGTGGGTTTATATCTAAGAGTAGACATTCTAATTACAGAATTGAGACTGTGTTTGTGACATCATCTAAAAGAGAACAGAAAAGTCATCCAACCTGTCCTAGAATTCATCCAGAGTCACACAAGGATTACTTTCACAAAATAAAATTTCTAAAAGAGAGCAGGTGACAAAAACTAATTTGCATTTTGATTACTTCATGAGTCATGTTTATTCAAAATATCCCTTATACTACTTTTATTATTCCCAGACTACCCAATCTAAATTAGTCACTGTGATATGATAGTCCCTGCCTATCATACAATTTTTTGCTTCATAGCACTGATTCAAGATGGAATTATCTTACATATTCATTCGTTTGCTTCCTTGGTGCATTTCACTCTACTCTAGAATGTAGGCTTGTGAGTGGCAAACTTGGTCCATCTGCTTTTCTGCTGTATCAAAGCACGTAAAATGGGGTCAAAGACATCATGTATACTCAAGAGTTAGTTCTTAAAGTAATGAATCCCGAACATGTGGTTAACCTCAAAGCTCTTTCAATGCACCCTATTACTTCAGCTACGTTTCCGTACCTAATGATTGTAGCTTATTGCTCAAAATCGGAAGCCCAAAGGACCTTTCTCCAATGAACAAAAGGAACTGACAAGAGGCAGAACTTATTCTCTACAAACTAGAGAATGGCGGAGGTAGAGATTTGAAGAAAAAAAGAGGCCTACAGTAAAAATGAGGCAGAGCGTCTGAATCAAGAATAAAGCAAACTGAGAGTTATAGTCAGTACATACAGATGCCTGGGTCTCTACCTCCCACCTTGTATGTGACCTCCTAGCTTCGATACAGTTCTCCTCTCCATAAGCCTCCATCCAGCAAAATCTGAAAGCCTACCTCACATGTGTTATTTCTGAGGGGGAAAAAACATAACTAGCAAGTCCCTATAGAATTCAAAGAAGAGTAGGACATCTGATTCAAAAAAAATAATTAGAATCTGTAGACAAAAGACTATATAAAAAACTTGCAGCTCAGAAAGGAAATCGGGGCACCTGGGTGGCTCAGTCAGTTGAGCGTCTGATTCTTGATTTCAGCTCAGGTCATGATCCCAGAGTCATGGGATGGAGCCCTACATCAGGCGCTGTACTGAGCATGGAGCCTGCTTAAGATTCTCCCTCTCCCTCTGCCCCTCTCCTCAGCTTGTGTACTCTCTCTGTCTCAAATAAATAAAATGAAAATAAGTTAATTAAAAAGAGGAAATCAGTCAACATATGTCATTCTTCTGATCCTTGGACGCACTTAAAAAAAGAGGAGTTAAGTTGCCCTTGATGCTGAGGGGACATTTTCCCTGAAGAGACTCAGGCTTGGCCCTCAGGTTCAATTATAGTTCTTGCAGTGAATAATGTTTATGTAAGTATAATACTGTAGATATGTATTGGTTTTCAATCTTTAAAGTTGCTAGACAAAGCAAAGAAGCCTTAATTATAGTTATAGAAAAGACTGAAAATGTAAACAATGTCCTCAGAGAAGTTTGGAAGCTCATGAAGGACAAGGCAGAAGTGAGATAGGAATGTTAATTTCCTCTTAAATAGCCACGAGGGAAACAGTAATGTCAAAGTGATGGATCAAGACATAGTTTACCTTTATTTTTCAAGATTATAAATTATATACATACAATATATAAATATAAAGTATCCATATGTAAAATCACTGTTATATATATGGAATGCTTTGGATAAGGAGAGGAAAAAGGAAAAAATGGTGCAAATATTCTACATAATCTAAATTCTTCTTCCATATTGGGAAGTCAGTAGATAATATTTAAATGTGATAAATCAACAAATGCCAGTATAAGTATATCATTTAGTGTTACAACGGTAATCTCATCCACAACAAATATGAGATCTGAAAATGAGTGTTTGGGCATGTGGGAAAAGACTTTAACTTTGATTTTCATCTCCTATACTGCTTGAATTTATAATATCATGAGCATATGTTGCTTTAACAATGATTCTTTTTTAATTTAAGGTGCAGTCACTGAATAAAAACTGCACTGTATGAAATAATACAAAAGGATTGTAAATCACAAAATTGGAAGATTACCCAGATGAAAAAAAATAGGAAAATGAAATAAATACTACATGTACAAGAAACACAAATAAAGTAACCTATTTAAATGTATATTAAATTAATATATTCAAATATAGATGAAAACAAAATTAAAGAAAATGATGTCACTACGTATCAGTCTTGTTTGAAATAACAAATTTTTAAAATGGTAATAAATGCTTAATATAAGACAGCCAGACAGGACTTTAATTTCATAAATGATGAAAATGTTAAACAGCACGAGTACTCTGAATAATAATATGGACATTTATACTAAAAATGACAAAAAACAGTTTTCTTCTCTTATGTGAATCTTGTGGGAATTACATTGCAAGAAAATAAGACAGAATAATAAAAAACTAATATTAAGTATTTAATTTGTTGCAAAATTTTAGCAAAGGCATACATGGCATAATAAACTATGTTTTCAATGACCCTAAAAATACACTATACTCAGCAATAATGCTTATGAAAAATATGTTTAGGTATGGAATTTTAGATTTAACATAAAAAATCAGAAAAAAATCAGAAAGCAGAGGAAAGCATTATAGAAAAAATTCTGTACCCATACACATGAAATAAAAGTAATTTTTCACTATTTCCTAATATAAATTAGACTCTGAAAAGTAATATAAATAGAAATTAAATCACCAGAATCGTAATAAAGCCAATATAGCCAAAAGACATCTTTTGGGCATCTGAAATTCAGCAGTACCCCTGATTAGAGTTGGTTAAACAATTGAATAGACAATGGGTATTAACTTTTCTAATTTTCTAATAAATTTTCTAATTTATAAAACATTTTTCAAAGCACATTTTAAACAAATGGCTCTCAAATACAAAGGTTAGCAATGAAAAGTCCTTCAAAACAAAAATTAACATTTCGAAACTAAAACGTTTAAGTATGTTAATTCTATGAGCAGTCATTGATTGTCTCTGTTTTGGACACAAGCAAGGTGCAGAAGAAAAATCCAGAACAAAACATCCTGAGATGGTTCTGATAATTGGGTTTGAGTAATGCCAGAGGTGAATTAGGTTTAAAAAAAAAAACAAAAAACTAGTACTAAGGTAATTTTTTAGATGTAATGAAAATGACCACAGTGTTTGAAAAGAGTCTATAAGAAATTAAAAATTAAGGGAAACAATACAAATATAAATCCCCAAGTGTAGGTATACCTGAGTATATAAAAATACAAAGGAAAAGTCCAACCACAGAAAAGTGTCTGATGGGAGAGAGCAATTTCTGTTATCAAATCTCACTTATTCCTCTAGAATCAGTCTAGATGTAAGGATCCTTAGCACAGCAACTCAGTCAAGGTGGCCTGGAGAATGCTCCAGCTCTCTCCCTGCGCAGTAAGTTCTGTCCCCATTGCTCATAACTGAGCTACTGCCTTTAAAATAAACTGAATATGTATTTGTCTTATTAGTGGGTTTTCTCCTTAGAGTTCTTTATCTTTCTGGTTTTACAGTTGCCCGTGGTCTAAGTCACTCTTCATGTTAAGGTACCTAAACAAAATTCATTCTTTCATTCACTTATTCATTCATATCTTCATTCATTCATTCATTCAACATTCTTTGATTGCCTGGCGCTGTGCAGGTTAAGGGGATACACGATGGTTAAGGGAGGAGGGCAGTCTTTGTTCCCACAGAGATAACAGACAAAAGTTAACAATTTGATATAGAAAAGGAAACATGAGGCTCCTTCATAATAGGTCTCCAGATATCAAATTTTGGTGGCACCCTCTCAGGTTTATTGATAGATAGGTAATGGATGCCTAAGGAAAAGAGGACCCAAATTATTCATGGGGCTGATTCCAATGTCAACAACACAAATCAATTGTCCTCAGGTTGCTGAAGACAAGAGTAACAGCCATGTTGCTCACACTTTTAATCAGACCAAATGTACCCACTGAAGTTTCAGAAGGATAAACAAAAGAAGTTTTAAGATACATACTGACATTTTCCAGTCAATAAAGAAAAGTTACTTGAATACAACTGACATTTAGTCATAAGAATTATCTCCTTGGCTTTACGGGTTAATTAAATCTGGAATAAGATGGTTGTGTTTTTGTTTTTGTTTTTTTCCCAAGCAACATAAACATAGCTGAGACATAAATCATAAATTCAAAGCATATTAAAGAAATGGACTCAGACTCAAATTGCCAAGCAGAACTGAAGATTACAACTTAAGGCAACAGAAAGGTTAGACCATGGCCCCGGGTCCCCTACCCTCAGGCACCCTGTTGTTATTGTTGCCTTTGTTTTTCCCACCTTAACTCACTTCCTGTAGGAAGGGCTACACTGATCTAAAGACAGGAGAATGGAATTATAGTCTTGTTCTTACTTATGTTTGTCAAAGATAAATTTCTCATCCACAAGTGTCATCTCTTTATTTACTGTTCATGCACAAAGGGTGGGGTGGGGGGAGATAAAGGGGAAAGAAGACAAGACTCTTGTGTCTCTTGTAAGGAGAAATCCAATAATATGTTTTCCAAAGTTACAATTAACTATTTGGATCCCCTTATCCATGACCATCAATTACTATGAGGGGCCTTTAGAAACCGAACTCTATCTACATTTTGTACTCAACATACTAAAATTTTATGTCCAGATGTTTCAAAAGAGTTTTTTTTTTAACAGAAAACCTTCAAGTCCATGTTCATAATTACCAAATGCACAACAGAATTTCAGTCTTGTAAATGTTTTCAATATGCAACTTTACCCAAAGTGTTTCTTACAATTGGCCCTTTGAATATGAATTTGCAGAGTTCTTTTCTTTACAGAAACTGCTCATTATGAAGGACCACACTTCCAAGGCCTTCAGGCGAGATAATTTGTTAGAATCAAATACAAAAGTGTAAGACCAGAGAAATCTAAGATTTCACATAAAAAAAACACAGACTCTATTTACATTTTTATACAGGAAATAGGAGATCTATAATTTTCTACGTCACCAATCATTTGGGATTTATGGTTATTTAATTTTCAGGAAGATTTGAAAAACATGCTCAGACCACAGAAGAAAGGCAAAGAGGCACTGGGGTAAACTTTAGCATTTATGACTTCAGAGCTACCACTGTTCATTTGTGCATTCAATACATATTTAGTAAACACATACTGTTTTCCAGGTAGAGTTCTAGGAGCTTGGGAAACATCAGTGAACAAAGATCCCTGCCTTCGTAGAATCTCACGGGGTAAGTGGGAAGGCATACAGTAAAAATAATAAGCTAATAAGTGAGTTATACTATATCATATGTGAGAAGATGATACATGTTATTTAAAAAGGAAGAGCCAAGCAGGGTAAATAGCATCAGGAGTGCAGGGATCAGAGTAGTTTGTAGTATTAAAGAGAGTGGTCAGGGGGCGCCTGGGTGGTTCAGTCAGTTAAGCATCAGACTTCAGCTCAGGTCCTGATCTCACAGTTTGTGGGTTTGAGCCCTCCGTTGGGCTCTGTGCTGACAGCTCAGAGCCTGGAGCCTGCTTTGGATTCTGCATCTCCCTCTCTCTCTGCCCCTTTCCCACTCGTGCTCTCTCTCTCTCTCTCTCTCACTCACTAAACAAAGAAACAAACAAACAACCATTAAGAGAGAGAGAGAGAGAGAGTGGTCAAGACAGGCTTTTAAGAAAGGCAGGTACAGACAGGCTTGCAAGAGCTGTGCAGTTGAGCAGAGAGCATGTCTAGGGGAAGAGCATTGAGAGGGCAGAACAAATGTGAGCATCAGTAAGATGACCTGTGTGTTTCCAGGGGATGATCAAGTGAAAGAGCAGAAAGAGAGGAGGCTGGGAGATAACATCAGATCTTGTGATTTTGGCTTTTGCGCTGAGTGGGGTGCCGTTTCTAGGAGAGAAGTGTCGTGAACTGACGTGCATTTTCAGAGAGTCATTCTGCAGCTGGGCTTAAGAGAGTCTGTAGAAGAATGAGGAAAGTCAAAGAGAGATAACTTTGGAGGCTCTTTCAGTCATCCAGGTGAGAGATGGAGGCCCAGAATGAGAGTGGTACAGTGCATTGTTAAGAAACACTTGGATTTTGGATATAATTTAAAGGATTTCTGATAAAATAAATGGTGGGATTTGAGAAAAAGAGAAAAGTCTAAGATGACATTTCTTATAAGTTGGCTGGAAGAATCAAACTACCATTAGTTGAGTTTGGGAAAGCTGCGGGTGGAGCATAAAAATCAAGAGTGAATTTCACATAAGCTGAGTGTGAGAGGTCTCTAAGACCCCCAAATAAAAATACCAAGTAGGCGAGGAGGTAGCGGGGCAGACAAGTCTAGAATTTAGAAAAGAGTTCTGGACTAGGGGTTCAGTTTAAAAGTCATTAGTAGGGGTGCCTGGGTGGCTCAGTCAGTTAAGTGTCCGACTTCGGCTCAGGTTATGATCTCACGGTTCATGGGTTTGAGCCCACATCAGGCTCTGCGTTGAATGTTTGTTCAGAGCCTGAAGCCTGCTTCGGATTCTGTGTCTCCTTCTCTCTCTGGCCCTCCTCTCTTCTCACTCAGTCTCTCAAAAATAAATAAATGTAAAAAATTTTTTCTGAAGTCATTAGTATATAGATGTTATTTGGATCTATATGCATGTTATAGAGATCCAAATACAATGGATCTAAATAAAATTACCAAGGAAGCAAGCAAACAGAAGAGAAGAGGGGGGAACAAGGTTTGAGCCCCAGGATCCTCCAACATCAAAGGCTGGGGCAAGAGGAGAAAGCCACAAAGGGAACTAAGAGGGAACAGCCACTGACATAAGAGTCAAAGACTCATCACATGAGCAAAGTGCATCAAGGTGGAAGGAGGGACCAAATGCTGCCAATGGGAGGAAGTCCTTGGAAAGACCCTTAGAATTAACAACAGGTCACCCAAGGCCCTACTGAGGGCAGTTGTGGTGGAATGTGTGAAAATGAAAGGCTGATGGAGTGATTTAACAATGGATGGGAAGAGAGCAATTAAAAACAATGAGTTTTGTACAAAAGAGAGTAAAGAAAGGCAGAAGCTGATGGAGCAAGTGAAGATGGAGAAGATTTGGTTTTGTGTAAGATAAAAGACATAACAGTATGGGCAAAGGCTGGGGGTGGGGAACTGTCTAGTCAAGACAGGGGCAGATGATGCATAGGTGGTAAGAATAAGGAAATGCTAGAACAATATCCTTGAGTAGGCAAAAGGGGATGAGGCCTCGCAAACAAGTGAAGCAATGAGCTGTGGAGAGAAGCAAAGATGCTTTGCACAGGAATAGGTAAGAAAGCAGGATACATAGATGCAGAAGTTGGTAGGAAAGTAAATGGGATGTGGTCTTCTAGAAATTCTCTTCTGAGGGCTTCAAGCTTCAAAGTGAAATAAAGGTTTATCACCTGAGAATGAGAATTGAAAGTGAGTCAAGGCAGCACAATTGTGTGTTTTTCTCCAGAGAGATTCAGTTGCATGGATACCAGTGTGGAAAGGCCAAAACGGTGTATTTATCCAGGGTTGTGGCTTTTCCAGGCAAGTAAGAAGCAGCCAGAGAAAGGCAAGGGGATTGACGGTGAATGCACAAGAGTAGTTACGATGATGGACCATGACACCGAAGTCTAAGAACTAGAAGCAATCAAAAACCATGCACTCTGCCTGCTTTTGTCTTCTGGTAGGTTCTGAAGGACAAGACCAAGTTTTCTACATTGTCTGCAACTCTTTACGGCAACTAAGCTTGTATCCAGGCTGACTACTCAACTAATATGTATTTATTGTCTAGTCACTTCTGAGTGTGAAAGTGTAGCAAGTTCTCCAATCTTCAGTGATCCTTCCAGAGTCAAGCCCCACTGGATCTGACAGATGGTCTATAAGTTCTATATTTGAAACACCATATGTCATGTACCAAAGTTCTATACATACTCAGCTTTAAATTTTCAGGTTTGGGTGATAATGTAGTTGATAGCACCTGTGCCTTAAAATCTGTCATCCAGAAGCTTCTATTTTCTCTTCCCCACACATTTACCACCTCAGCCAGATGCTCCCAATTTCCTGCTTCCTCAGAACACGGTCTGGCCATCCTGGGATTGAATCCTGTTTCACAAGGTCTTACATAAAAACCCTGGTCCAGGAGCACAGAGCTGCCATCTGTATTCCCCTTCCTCATTTCTTATAGATCTCTTGATTCATAACTGCTGTTTCAGAAATGTTTGAAGGATGACTTGATTTTCTACAGTCTCACAGAATGCTTCATCTCTGCCCCACAGCTGTCCCTGACCCTTTCTACTACTGTCACACTCGATTTGGGTTATCTACCTGGGCACAAGTGCTGTAATTGATAACCTATCGTTCCAGTTGCATTCCAAATCCTAAGTGCAGACACTGCTAATCCTGTTTAAAAGATGTGAAGACTAAAGCACTGTTACATTTTTATCCCAGCTCACCTAAGAGCACAGCGATGACTTGAAAACTAAAGTTCTCCAGATCTTAATTTGGGGTTTTCAATAATTCCAGTAATTAACTTACGAAAATAATATTTTTGGTATGTATCTCTCTAGGATACGGATCTCCAACTTGCTCCTTTGAGGACAAGTCACACACTGCCAATGACTCAGTTAAGAAATTGCACCATTACGGATGCCCCATCACTTTAATCCATTTTTGTTTTCAGACACAGAGTCAAAGTGTTCTAAAAGACATGCTCACCGTATTTCCCTTTGACTTCTATTTTGAAAGCTGAAATATTTTCTACTGTGAAGAAAAAGCTGGGCATGGAGACAATGAAATCACATTGTACAGTGCAGCAAATAACTTCACTTGAAGGCAAAGGTTCTATTTTGTGCAAGACTCCTCATGGCTAATAATACAGTAACATGAACAGAAGTGCACCAAATACACTGTGCTGGGCTCTGAAGGTAAGGAGCTGAAGGAAGTTGACATAGTTCTTATCTTCAAAGATTTATAGCCAGTGGAAGGGTCAAATATGTAATTATAATGGAGTTATATTATGAAAGGATCTCTAGGCGAAATCTATGCAAAGAACCCCTGGACTTTATTGGACATTGTCAACAAATGTGGGGGTTTTTTCTAAAAAAAAAAAAAAAAAAAAAAAAAAAAGTTACCAAATAAAAGATTGAAAGTAAGACTTCAGTGCAGACCCGGGAGTCCTGATAGTGAACTCATTGATCTGCTTGTTGTTCTGCCTGTGGAGATATAGACCCTTATAATTAACATAAGGCTTGTTTCAAACACCTTAATTCTTCTAGCATGACATCCAAAGTTACGCTTTCACGATATTGGCCTAATTTCTACATGTTCTAATTACTTCTTTCCAAGGATCTCCACTTGTCAATGTCTGTTACTGCATCCTGGGCAAGAGTCGCCTCCATATCTAAATGAAACAACTAGCTTATGCACATACAAATGATCAGACATTCAGAATAGTCATTCTCATACAGGAAGGTGGAAAGAAACCCAGCTGTGTATAGAATTTAAGTAGGGTTTATTGTATACAGTGTGTGAGTAGCTACCTACTTATACATTTATAGGTTTCATCGAGGCTCCTCTTTTTCCGTCATCAATCACTGTTGACATTTTTTAAATTGGAAAGAAGCCATTTTGTTCCACTGTCAGAGATAAAGCTGCAAGTGGAAATACAGGAGTCCTTTCTCTCTCAGTCTCCACTCACAGTTTTGTTTAGAGACTTCCCCAAACAAATGAATTCAACTTTTTAAACATCTATTGAATGCCTGCTGTGCATGAGACACAGGGGTTAGGGGCACCTGGGTGGCTCAGTCAGTCGAGCATCTGACTCTTGATTTCAGTTCAGGTTGTGATCCCAGGGTCATGGGATTGAGCCTGGTATCAGGTTTGGTGACGAGCATGGAGCCTGTGTAAGATTCTCTTTCCCCTGCCCCTCTCCCTCACTCTTTCTCTCTGAAATAAATTTAAAAAGGGTATCTGGGTAGCTCAGTCAATTAAGCATTCAACTTTGGATCAGGTCATGATCTCACGGTTCCTGAGTTCGAGCCCCACATTGCTGACAGCTCAGAGTCTGGATTCTGCTTCAGATTCTGTGTCTCCCTCTCTCTACCCATCTCTCACTCACACTCTGTCTCTTTCTCTCTCTCTCTCTCAAAAATAAATAAACATTACAAAAATAAGATAAATTTTTAAAAAAAGACATAGGGGTTAACTATGAGTTGCCAAAGAAACCAATTTGGTGAATCAAATGAATATTCAACACCTCGTAATATGCTCACCAGTCCCACAGAGAATTTATAAGCAACAAAAGTTGTTTCCCTAATGCTATCTGTAATTGGCAAGAACAATGTCACTTCTTCAGAACCCAATTCCTGCCATGGTGCCATGGAAATGGATGGGGAAAAAAAGCACCTGAAAATTAGAATTTGGTACGTTTTCATGATCAGACATCCTTTTTCAGGTTGATGCTTTGTGCTCAGAAAAGTTTAAAGTTTTCATTTGAAAAGCTAGATTCACTTTCTAGTAATTTTCATGAAGGTTTTCCAACCCTTGAGTGGGAAGAAATTCAGAGGCTGTGAGTGGACTCAGGAAGAGAAACGGAAACATGTCATGATATTTGCTACTTAGTTCCCCTTTTAAACATGAAAACTCCGGCATTTTGTTTCCAGTAGCTCAATTCCTCATCTATTGTTGATGAAAGCCCACAGGAAAGTCAGAAAATCAAGGCCTAGGCAACTGTTCTCATGCCTAACGCATCCCAAAGAGGGCATTTAGTCACAGCAGAACGTGACAGCTGAAGAAATGTGTTCTTTACCACTGTTGACAAATGGATCTTCTAAGTTGCCCTGTCTTCGTTTGAAGCCAGCATCTAGTAATTAACCCTTCCATCTGGCAGTGTCTTTTCCACACTTCTCTAGTCAAGAGACATTTCACATCCCTAATAGCTGTGACTTGGGCAGCCCTCCTGCTAATGATACTTTGGGTTTCGTTCCCATTTGCTAAAATGCTTTCCTCTAATTTAGTGACCTGAGCAGGGATATTAGGAAAAGTGGAAGACAATCATTCAGAAACTCATTAAAATATCTCAGTGCAAAATGAGAGTGGCATGCGTGGGGAGAATGAAAACACTGGGAAGGAATAATAAAGACCTCAGAGTCATTACCGGGGCCGTCAGACTGGTTTTAGTCAATCACAGACTTTGGAAACAGAAACAAAGTCCAGGCGGAGTTTAACCAGTAGGAGCTACTAAAACAAAATGTGAAAATAACCTTGTCCCATCCTGGTGATACGCTCTATCTACCAAGAAATAATCTTCATAAAGCAATCCAGCCCCATCTTTATGAATTCAATGCTATTAATGTGAAAATTAAAATCGACTTCTGTTTTTTGCCTGAAAGCATCTGTACAATGATAACATCCTCAGAAATGGGTCTACCTGGAGTTTTAATGTAAGCAAGCGATTGATATTTATTGAGGCAGTTTGCTTTCCCTAGTGAGAATAACGAAACTATGAATTAAGAGATGGGATTTTTATACCACAAAAACTACTTATTGTTTGGTGTTAACTCAATCAGTTTTCCTAGGGGTACTTTGATGTTCCCATCCATAAAAAGGGCACTTCACCACTTAGATTGCCATATTAGAAGGCAACAAATTTTTTTAACCAAAAAAAAAAATCAAGGATTTTTTTTACCTTTATTGAGGTGTAATTGACAAGATTGTAAGATATTTAAGCATGCATTGTGCTGATTGGCTGTACATATACATTTTGGAGGATTCCCACCTTCTAGTTATTAATATATTCATCATCTTATATATTTAACTTTTTTTTTTTTTGGTCAGAACATTTAAATTCTATTCTCGGAGCAAATTTCAATTATACAATATAGGGTTATTCACTATAGTCACCTTGTTTTGCATTATACCCTCAGAATGTATTCATCTTATACCTACAAGTTTGTACCCTCTTACCAATCTCTCCCTATTTCCCTTACCATCCAACGACTTTTCTACTAGGAGTCTGACCTTTTTCTTTTCTTTGAAGATTCCACAGAGAAGTGACACCATACAGTCCTTGTCTGTCTCTGTCTGATTTATCTCACTTAGCATAATGCCCTCATGACCCATCCACGCTGTCACAAATGACAGGGTTCCTTCTGTCTCATGGCTGAACAAGATTCCATCGTACATACATATCACTCTTCCTTATCCATTCATTCATCAGTTGTTGGGCAGTTAAGTTGTTTTCAGATATTGGCTATTGTAAATAATACAGCAGTGAACATGGGGGTATAGACAGCTCTTCAATATCCTGTTGTCATTGCTGTCAGAAATATACTCAGAAGGAAGATGTCTTGATCATATGGTAAATTCTTTAAAATGAAGGCAGTTGCCCTTAAGATCTCAGGTCTTTTCAAAAAAGACTTCTCTGACTACCATACCCCATCCCACAAGAAACCCAATGCCCACACACAATACTTTCTTAGAACGTCACGCACTTCATAGTTTGTAGTTCTGTATGTATGTACTGATTGCATCTTTCTAGTTTATGCCCTGAGGGCAGAAAATATGCACTTGTTCACTGTTGTATCCCCCTGCGCATTCCCAACACCATGCCTGGCACACAGTAGGGTGTCAATAAATAGTGAATTAAATAAAAGTTTCAAATCTTAGATCTGGAGAGAAGGATATTTAGAGTTCTGATAAATCATCAAAGAACCAATTCTTTCTTTTCATATTCTCTAGGTTTATACCATAGACACCAAGGCCTAGATCGATGAAAACACTGCCCAGAGTCCTACAGATCAACCCTAACGCTGTCACATGGCCTTCTTCCCAAGAAGCCACATCTGGGGCTCCTTAAGTTGGCATTGCCTGCCTACATCCTCCAGGACTATTTACTATTGTCTTCACAAAAAACAACACTCATGAACTTTAATTCTGACATGGCCTTCTTTTACTTATCCTAAAGTAAAAATAAGCATCTCTAGTAAACCCATACAAATCTGTCTTCCAACTTTTTAGATGTACATTGTACTTATCCATTCCAGTTCCTCTCTTTTGTTCCCATAATAGACACATGCATACATAATTTTTTAACCATGTGATTTAATAGATAACATGTCTAAAAGAACATGGTTCTATTTATTCAGTCAAACATACTGAAGGGGACAACTCATTTTCTCAGCAAATTTAAAAATGAGATGATAAGTTTTTATAATCCTATTTACTTGGTATAAAGAAAAATATTCAGATTACCAATTGATCAATTTTCTAGATAACATAGCCAGCTTGATACGTTTTCATAACGCTGAAATAGGGTGATTATTTGGGCATTATCTGGAAAAAATGTTTTTTTCTTTGTACCCAGACACCTTGTCTAATGGCACAGTTGTCTACATATTTCGTTGGCTCTGATAAATCTCTTTCCATCTTCATCTTTTTTTTTTAATGTTTATTTATTTTTGAGAGAAAGGGAGACCGAGTATGGGCAGGCAAGAGGCAGAGAGAGAGGGAGACACAGAATCAGAAGCAGGCTCCTGGCTCTGAACTGTCAGCACAGAGCCCGATGTAGGGCTTGACCCACGAACCATGAGATCACGACCTGAGCCGAAGTCAGATGCTCAATTGACTGAGCCACCCAGGTGCCCCCAGACTTCTTTAAACAGAGGACCTCACGTGGTTGGTCGCTAGTCATTCATTTCTTTAATCCTTCATCCAGCCAACTTGTTTTTTCAGTTTTTTAAAAAAATTTTAAATGTTTATTTTATTTTTGAGAGAGACACAGAGCATGAGCAGGGTTGAGAGAGAAGGAGACACAGAATCTGAAGCAGGCTCCAGGATCTGAGCTGTCATCATGGAGCCCAATGCAGGGCTCCAACTCAGGAAACTGTGAGATCATGACCAGAGCCAAAACCAAGAGTCAGATGCTTAACTGACTGAGCTATCCAGGTGCATCTTTCTAGCCCATTTTTATTGGTCATCTGGAAACTACCAGGAACAGCGCTAATATTCCATGGGCTCAGAGAACCCCTTCATGGAAGCCAGGAGTCCCCCTCTCACCAGACTATCTCTACTTTTTATCCATTTCATGTAGAATCTGAGTGCTTCCAAATTATCCAGACTTTTAAGCATGCCCTTTTCTTAACATAAAAATAAATTAGGCCAAACTTCAATCTTGTGGACAGGAAAATAGTCATTTTTTAAATATTTCTGGGACTTCTCTGGGAGTGCTTACATGTCATAGATTATGTCTTGTCTCCTTGGAATGGAACTGGTTGGAGCTCTCCTGCTTCTCCATGAGCTGTCCTCTCCATGAGCAGTCATCTACCTGGGGGTGGGGGTGGGGGTGGGGAGGACACAGTAAGCAGCCTGCATTTCCCAAGGCTGTTTGCAAACAAGACAGGGATTAGATTGTTAAATTCATCAACTTTACTGAACTCTGAGGATATCTTAAGGAAATGAAATCATAAAAAAGGAAAACAAAACTCCAAAGCACTACCATTGCTTCTAAAGTTGGGGAGGAGCGTGGGCGAGGGGAGCTTCAGCCTTACAAACCCATTCATTCCCAGGTCCTTGGCCTCTTACATCCCACATCTGCTACATAAGAAGCTAAAAGATCAGTTAACTACATTTGAATATTCCTTCTTCTAGGATGGATTCTGACACAATTCTTAAAATGCACAAACACTTGCAGTCAACATCTTGCTACATATTTGTTGTTTCCCTAGATTCTCTAGATACCCCATTCTACTAAGATTTTGTTTAAACAAAAGATTCGTCATACCAAGAAAAACCCAAAAACACACCACCAAAAACCAAAATGACTCAACAGGAGTCAGTGAAGTTTTCAAAACAAAGGAAGTAGACCAGAACTGTGGAAGATTAACTTGCCTGAGGAGCCTTACACTGAAAAGCAGTTTATTTTTGAGACAACATAACATTTTCATTTCTGGATGCTTCTAAGTACTCTCCTGCTAATACTTTTCATTGTTTCTAAAACACTAGGAGTGCAAACTCTTAGGTTTATTCCAATACAGGGTTACTTTAAGGACTAGTATGCGATAAACACTTAACATGAAGCAAGGTCAACTCTATTTTAGTCTCACTGCTTTGGCCTAAATTAAAGATTTATTTCTTCAACAGAATTCTATGGGACAGAGAATATTTGTCCCTGTTCCTTCCCTAGAGGTCTTCCTCCAGATGGCCACTTAGTCCTAATTAATAGGAAGAAAAGAGATGCAGGTTTTATTCATATGCAATATTATTTCCCTTAAACTCCCCCTCCTTCTCCCTCTACCTATAAAATATCAAAGCAATTGAACAGAAAGCCAAAGCTACAATCACCTGGATATGTGGGCTATAAACATTATATGTAAGTGGTGGGTGACCAACTGTTTTTCATCTTTGCCTGGATATTCTGAGACCTTGACAATACCAAAGGAAATCCAAATTCATCCAATGAAGTTGAAACATAGCCATTCTTATTAGGCTTGCCGAGCTGCCTTAATTTTCTCAGTGTGAGTGAAAACAGACCAAGGAACTAATATAAAAGCATTTAGTAATTTTGGATGTGATCTTTGTATTATATCCGTCAGTTCCCCCTCTCTCATGGCTGGCTAGCCTTATATTACTGATATTTATTCTCTTTGAGCCTTCTATTACTGATATTTATTCTCTTTGAAAATGAAGTTAATATTTTTGTGAACATGAAAAGTATGTATAGTAATTGTAGATAAAGTAGAATATATAACATTGTAAAAAGAAAATGAAAATCAGCCACAATCCCACAACCCCAGAGATAATCAGGGCTATAGGTGAGTACATTTCCTTCCCATCTGCAAATGTGCGCAAGTATATGCTTAACAGACTGAGCCACCCAGGCACCCAGAGTGTGCGGATATATGAACGTGCATACTAGAGGGTAACAGTGGTTATATGTTGACATTGTCATTTAAATTTCCTTGACTATCAGTCTTTCATGATATTTTTAATTTTTTAAGTGTATTTCTTTACTTTGAGAGAGAGCGTGAATAGAGTAGGGGCAGAGAGAGAGAGAATCCCAAGCAGTTTCTGCACTGATGGGGGACGCGACCCCATGAACCATGAGACCACGACCTGAGCAAAAGATCAAAAGTCAGATGCTTAACCGACTGAGCCATCCAGGTGCCCCCATGATATTTTAAAGCCTTGATTATTCCCCAACTTAACAACCACCCTGATGAGCAAGACACAAATGAAGTGCTACTGAGTTTCATCAGAGTCCTCAAAGCTTAAGTCCAGCCTGAGCCAAGGCAGTTGTTTTCCCTGGACATGGATGGATCCTGTCAGAAGCCTGAGAAAAACTCATCCCAAGATGTCAGACAGAGACCTGGTCCAATAGCAGAGCCTCGGGCTTTGGAGGGGAGATACCATTCTGATTTCAGCATGGAATCTCTGGCTCGGATTGCCTTCTAGTTCACGTCTCCTAGACCTGTGCTCAGCATCCCAGGAAGCAGGAGGATCAGAGGCCAAAGCAAATGCAATACCGTTCACTAACAATGCCATACGACATCGGGTAAGCAGTAGCTCTGCTTGGGGACGGGGGAACAATCTTACAGTACAGGTGGGAAGATCTACTTCTGCACAGAATCCAGCATGCCTTTGGTTCACCGAGGCTCCAGATAAAGCTTCTACGATTTGGCCCGCCAGGTCCTCTCATGAACGAACCTGTAGTTGAACCCTCTCAAGTCCATGACAGCTCAAATAGAGACATTGCAGGCAGTAGATATGCCCACAGGCCATTTTAAAGACAGTGAAAACTTTGTCAATGGTTTCCACCCCCGGGGCCAGATTAGGAGAGGAAGGAAATCACAGGCAGCACAGAGTAGCTTATTAATTAGCAACCGTGAGATAGGCAGGGGATGGTTGTTAGGGAGTAATGGACAGAGAAGGCATTTCAGGAAGAAGTCTTTTAACAAATAGAAATAAGAAACATGGATTCTATCCACAAGAGGGCAAGTGTCTTAGTCCAAAGAAGCCCTTTTCTAGAATTCGCTCAGCTCATACTAACTACATAAAATTTTATTCCCGACAACCCAACAAATATTCTTTTCTGTCTTCAATAGGTAAAGAAATACATGGTTACAGCATTCTCCACATATTTGTTGTGTTACTTAAAGACTATGAATGGTCTTTAATCCGCATTAAATAAATCCAATTATTTTTGCCTTTTCTACAGCCGATCCCGAAGACATTTCTTCTGGAATGAATTTAAATGTCCCCGGCTCTGGAGTCTGGCCAAAGGAGAGGCACTAGATGAGAGTCAGAGTGAGGCTTCCTTCTGTCCCTCCCACGAGGGATTTAATTGTTTTACCCTGTAAAGCCAGGAAGAGCACATAGAAGAATGCATCTAAAATAAACCCATTTGCCCACTTCTCCTTTTTAAAGACAGCTACTACTTGCTTCAGCCCTGAGCAAATAAGGAGACAGAAGGACGAATGTTCCTTTAGTCATTTGAGTCATCTGTGAATTAAATGGTTGTGAAATAGTAAGTAAGGAGCACGCATTAAATGACGAACAGCATGAATTGAACATTTGTACGATGACTGTACCCAACAGGCTATGGGTGTCTCATCACAGACGATGTTGATTGAACTTCTCTGCAGAATAAATAATGCAAATTCACTCTTCACCACCGAGAATATGTTTGAGGCTAAGTCAGTCAACCTGCCAGGATATGATGCTGCTGCTGCTGCTGCTGATGGTAACATACTCACAAAGGACACTCTGTATCAGGCACTCCTCTAGATGCTTTAAGGAACTCATTTAATCCTCTCAACAATGCTGTGAAATAAGTGATATTAATATCTCCATTTTATAGATAAATAAAATAAGGCATGGAGAGGTTAAAGAAACTTGACAGGGTAATATAAATGGTGGAGCTGGACTTCAAACCCAGAAATCTGATGTTAAGGTTTGCCACGTGCCAACTTCTAGATCAAAAGTAAGTTTAATCTGTTACCTTAGCATGGTTGATTTTTCAGAATTCTGAAGTTGCTTCAATTAACTGTACTGTTTTCGGCTAAGCATCGGAATGAAAATGAATAAAGTCATTATATCAAAGACAAACTATGAAAGTTAAATAGATTTTGCAAATTGGATTATTTTTCATTTCTCGATAGCTGAAGTTTGGTTAAATAGCCATGTAAGAGTAGAAGATTCAGCCATTTGCATTATGTATCACGCCGCTCAGTATTTATGGAAAGGAGATTTATGTGGTGAACAATTCCATTTTCCAAAACAAGGGAAAAAAGAGAGAGGCTTGAATTAGCCACACATCAAGTCTTTGGAACAAAATCCATTTTTTATTTCCTTGTTGAGAATTAAGTCTGTGTAAGGTAAGACATCACTTTTTCCCTTCCTTCTCATTTCCCATTAGTGCTTGGGGGCCCTTGGGAAAAGGGTCTGAGTTTCTAAGCAGCCGCACTGCTTATGTGCACAAACACCATACCGTCTGGTCAGCGGCTCTTTGCCGTCCACCTCTCCCATCGTCAAATCCTTCGAGATCTACTTTCCATGGCCAGGTCTCTATAACACACTTGCCTTTCCTAGGAGAAAGTAGCAATTAAAATATTCAGCCTTTTTCTTTTCCCAAACAAATGTTACTAACAGCTGTCATCAGTGATATTATCAAAAGTGGACTCAACAATCCAAAGTTTACATAGAAGTCACTCTACTTCAAAGACTTGTCAATAATAATAGGCATGTTGTTTGTGCTTTGGGGGACAGAGGCCATGGTATTCCCTGTAGCTACACATCTGGAATCCTCAAAGATGTTGATTGGATGTAAGTGACCTGAAATGTGAACACCAAAGCTAATAAACAGACAATGTCTTCTGTGCTGCTAAACTTGAACCTTGTCACTAGCTATGTCCTCTTATGGTGGCTAGTTCTGGAGAAGCTTGATATGTATAACTAGAGAAAGAGAGGGAGAGAAGAAGAAAATTGGGGTAGAGGGGGAATGGGATGGGATGGGATGGTTGTGGAATCTCAGACAGGTGATAAACACAAAAAAAGAGCTGAACCGGAGCAGAGGAAAATAAGAACATGCAGAGATTCAGGGACACTGGAGGGACACCAGAAATAAGCTTGTGCCAGATGTTAGTCTTTTTCATTCTGTCTTAGTCCCTTTGGGCCACTGGGACAAATATACCATAGACTGGCTGGCTTAGACAACAAACGGTTATTTCTGTGGAGGCTGGGAAATCCAACCTAAAGATGGATTTCTGATGTGGCCCCCTTCCTGGTTTGTAGATGGCCATCTTCTCACAATGTCTTCACATGAATGAAACAGTGAGGGAGCTCTCTGGGGCCTCTTTTTTAAGAGCACTAGTCTCACTTACAAGAACTCTACCCTCATGATCTCATCACCTCCCGAAGTCCCCACCTCCTAATACTAGCATTTGGGAGATTCAGCTTGCAACAGATGAATTTGGGGATCACAGACAATAGTCTACAACACATTCCTATTTGGGTTTCAAGCCTGGGCAAAAGCAGAAGACAGGCTTACTGGCTCTTTCCTCACTACCTCAGCACTCTCCTTTATACTAGGCTTCCAGTTCAAGATCTCTGTCAGATTATTATCAGTTGGGCCTGAAAAGTAGAGATTTAAAATCTCCAGTTCAATCCATTTTCATTAAGATACACCTATGGGGCAGGTTTCTCAAGAAAGCATCTGTTCATGACTTATGTAAGCAACACAACAAGTGCACATCTTGAAAGAGAATGACAAAGCAGTTTGCAGCAAGGAGCCATGCGTGTTTGTTAATGTGGATTTGACCCATAAGCATAAATAAAGCCCGATCATCAGTAAAATGTTACATCTTAGTACTGGAACCACTTTGCTCTTTGATGTACTTCCTAACCGTACCTCACCAGTGTTTGATGGAAGTTCATTAGCTTCATAAACTGCAAAAACTAGCTATATATAAACAGAATCTTAGAGCAAGCTCCTGCAGAATGATTCCCAGAATTTGATGTTCTTTACCACTTCCTCTCCTTCCCTACCCTATTTGACACTTAGCATAAACACATACAATGGACCTAAATGAAGATGTGTTGAGTTATTGTAAAACATGGATTTTGTTTTCCTTCCAGCTCTTAAGGTATTTCTGTGCTTAGATATTTCTCCTTCATTCTCTTTATTTTGATTTTTTTTCTTGTGGAATATATCATGCATAAAGAAGTATATGTAATGTTCATATATGTGTACAGTTTAAAGAATAAGACACTGGTCTGCATAAGTTGGCTTTCTTCCTCCGTTAATGGAATTTTTAAAAACATTTATTAGATTATTTGGGAAATATGAATGAAAGCAGTAAGTGTGAAGGGAAAAAGTATTTTAAGATTGGGGAAAGTTTCCTTTTTTTTTTTTATAGTTTATTGTCAAATTAGTTTCCACATAACACTCAGTGCTCATCCCCACAANCCGAAAGTTTCCTTTTTAAGTTGAAAAAGTTAACACGGGCTCTGGCTGCCTGCTTTTACATTGCATGCTTTGCTTTTTTATTTTCTTTCTTCTTTTCCTCCCTTCCTTTTTCCACCTCTTATAGCTCCCCTTGTCCCAAAGCTTATGTGACAATAGACAAACAATGCACCAGGTAGATGGCTCTCTGAAGAACGGTTCCTACAGCCGCTAATGTAAGACTGGACCAAGTTTCCAGAAAGAGCTGCAAAGACATGAAATGGTTCCAATCGTTTTAGAGCGGTGCAGCGAAAACTGCAACCTGAGACAAGATGGCGGTCACATGCCCGACTCTCCCCCACCGCCACTCTATGAAAACTCCAATGCGGTTTCAGCTCAGGGAGTTGTTCTGTGAAGTGCTCCCTGATGCAGCTAAATACAGTCTTCACCCTCTATCTGAGTTGCCCAACGATTCTTTCCTTAGAAAGTTAACATTCAAGCATCCACATGTCGCCACATCATCTTTCCTTTCACCCAGAAGGAAGGATGTCACCCATCTTTCCTTCAAGGGTAGGTTTGCCCTCACAGATGAGCAGGACACCCAACATGGAGATTTTTCTCACCAGTCACCAGGCGGTGCCAGCAGAGGGCAGTGAAATGTTGGGTACTGGCCACATCCCCTGAGCCCCCAAAACTGAGGCCCATTGTGTCTGACATCATTGGAATCTTCCCAACTTCGTGTACAGAAACTTCCTACCCCGAATCCCTGCACTCTCTCCTCCAACAGGCTTCTCTCCTGTGTCTGCTGATCACCTAGAAAGGAAAGTGTCCATCTGATGGGAACGCTGTGGGCCGGGACAGATTGCTGGCCTCCTCTCCCTCGGGGCCCATCTGGTCTTGTGTGAGCACTGGATGGCCAGTGATGGTGCCTCACCCCCGCCCTCATTCCAGTCCCCCNCTGCATTCCCAGAGGGTTACACTTGAAGGAACTCTGGGGATTAGTCAAATCCCTACATTCTCCCCGTAAACACTCCGAAGCCCAGAGAGCTGACCTGGCCCGCCCAAGGTCACAGAACTAGTTCGTGTCAAGGTTGACGTTAGAATCTGAACTCTGGCCCAGACACACGGAGTGCTGGTGAGGAATGATAATTATGATAACAGGAACAGTAATGATAATGTTTACTGAGTACTCCCTACGTGTGTGCCAGACACTATTCTAAAAGTTTTGCATGCATTAATTCCTTTAATCCTTACCAAAACCTCATGAGAGAGAGATCATCATTATTTCTAATTTACAGATGAGGAGACTGAAACTCAGAGTAATGAAGGAACAGCTAGTGAGTAGTCGAGCCAGGACTGGATTCCGGGAAATGATATTTCAGACCTAGAACTTATAAAACCACTGATGTTTTCACTGCTCTGTGGTAAAATGAAAGAAATAAGGACAGGGCTGTGCATTTTTCTTATAAGCTGGATTTATCCCATTTAAAACACCAACTCTTATTATAATCTCTATTTATTTTAGAATATTAAAAATTCTCTTTTATGAGAAATTAGAGTATATGGGACTTGTTGGCATTCCACAAATTTTGTTTTCTGATAAAAATATATTCTGGAAGCTGTTTATGTATATGAAATTGCAGAGCCTGGAAAGCACTTTCTTGCATTATCTGTCACTTGTGGGAATTCTAGGAGAAATCTTAGTTGCATTTGTTTCCTTTGCCAGCTTCTGGTTCCTGGAATGGGGGAGGGGGCACTTGCAGGGTGGAGAATGACTAAAATTTATTATGTTCTTTTCAGCAATCAGGACTCATTTGATGGCAAATAAATAACAAGTACAATGAGTATATATTGGTTAATTTACCTGAGACATTTGGGGATCAGTGATTTGACTTATGTCTTAAATTTTATGGCTTTGCTCTTTACCACATATTGGCTTAATTCTAAGGCTCCATGGGCCCAACATGGCTGCCAACAGCTTCAGTCCTTTCCTGTTTCAAGTTCAGAGAGGAAAAGGATCTCTCTCCCTAGTAGGTCCTATGTAGGATTGTACTTTGATTTGCCTGAGTTACAGTGATCCCTGAAGGAGTCACTACAGCTGGGGGTAGATTTATGCTACTTGGCCAGTTCTGAGTTACATATTATACTCCTGAAGCTGGTGGTGGGATCGGCTCCACTGGCAGCATTTACTCTGATGGAAGGAAGAAGATGGTTCTCAAAAGGGGAAATTATACACTGTTGCCAAAGGAACAGATGCTTGATCGTTAAGCCAGCAAATGTATGTCACTCACTAGGCTGGGTTCTACTCACTCATCACTTATTTCTTGTAACAGGCAAAAAATAACTCACCAATGAAGAAACTGAGGCTCAGAGACACCAATAAATACACAAAAGGTCAAACAGCTAGTCAGAGAAGATCCAGGAATCAAATTCTACTCCAACCAACTGCAAGGGCCAAGCTCTTCAGTTTTTAGTTTTGTAAGTGACTTATCCAATGCATCCCTTTACCATTAAACCTTAATATAAATAAACCACCCTGTGTATTACAATGATGGCTTGATCGAGGGACTCAATGACCCTTCCTGGGCACACTTATGGAGGGTTGTGGCACCAGAGACCATTGACTGCTCCCCTCTCCCACTTCAGGAATTAAGAACTCTTTAAACATTTGTTTCCTGCTCTCCTCACCACAGTTGAAAGAACTAAGGTCAGAGGCTACCAATTATGTCTCACCTCTGGGTTGAAGAGAACATATAATCTGGAACAATTCTAGAAGGATGTTGATCAAATAAGGAGACAATGTTTCTTCTATATTGGATTTAGAATTTTCCAGAGTGGTAAGCACCTGGTACCACACCTCCTAGACTCTGTCCTTTAGCCTTAAAAAAAGAAATTTGTCCAACTAAGTGGCCAAGAAGTACATTGGAAGAGAAGAATTTCATCACTAATAGACTCAAGAACACCTTCTTGAGTCAGTCTGCCGCAAACACCGTCATCACAATTGCCCCACAGCAGCTCCAGGAAATGATTCCCTGAAACGGTAAGTCTGTCCAACCAAAATAAAGTGTTCAGAGTTGTAAACGGTATTCAGTGCTTCATTCAAAATCTAAACCAAGACCATCATTTTGCAGCTCCAGATACCACTAGGCGTCCAGCTTTGGGTCATAAGTAAGATTCATAAGTAAGATTTAATAAAGTACAAACCCATGACTGCATTTAATACAAAAGGGATCTGAGATCATTAATGTCCAGGTTTACTCAATGTTAAAAATTAATCTTCAGTATTTTCCCCAAAATGTGACCATTTCAAATGTGAACACTTGGAAAAATGTGAACATTTTGGGGAAAATAATAGTCATGAAATAAAAATATGGAGAGTCCCTCAGAGATGTTCCCCAGAGTGCCTCAGTCAGCCATCAGGCCACACACCACCTCCTTATGGCTCCAGAAAGCAGACTAGGGTCTACTTCTTCCTCCTCACTCTGTCTCTCCCCTTGTCCCTCTAAACGTAGAAGGCAACTCTGCTCACTAGACATGTTAGTCACACACACCCCATGGCTCGAGGATGAACAACTTTTATGTCTCCTCAATTTACATTTCTTCATGGTTTGAAGAAGGGCATCCCAGCTTGAGCCTACACTATATTCACGACTAAACTCAGATATGTATTGGCATGTCTGACAAACTTCATGGGGGACTTACCAAAAAGTAATTGGGAAAACAAAGACTAAGCAAGCACTTCTGGGGAGAGGGCAGATAGCAAGAGAGTTCAAGGCAGCGAGCCACAGCCTTGCTCTCATTAAAAAAAAAAAAAAAGAGTCTTGGATCCTCAAAGTGTCCTGGGCATGGGCAGTAGTGGCCATGCCTGCTCAGAGACAGCAGAAGTGATGGCAGTTCCCAGCAGCAGGGACAAATGCCTGGTGGCAGAGTGGGATGTGGTGTTCAGTGGTGAGCTCCTGAGGAACCTCGTAGTAGCTTCCAAGCAACGGAGCTGGGGCCAGGGCAACAGGAGTGGAAGAGCATGGAGCCATATGGCCACTGCCCAGAACCTTGATCACACGCTTGCTTTTCAGCGTATGGAGCCTCAGAAATGCCTGGGTAGGGAAGGGAAAGAGCAGGGGCCGTGATCCTATACCAGGTACTAGCAAAACAAGGATTATATAAAAAAAGGGTATCAGATGTCCTCCCTTAATGCTTCCAGCTCTGACTTTGAACAATTATATGATTCTCACTCGTTAATGGTGGGGAAAAGAAAGCATCTTCCACCCTTCAAATCTCTGCCCTCAGCCCTCACCAATAGCAAGTTAAGACACCGGAAGACAGGAACAAAAGCGAAATAAAAGCATCCACTCCTGAATAGGACCCCCTTCCCTCACCCTAGCAGGTTCTGTGTGCTACTCCCACTCATCCTGCCTTCCTGCTCGAGTTCCTCTCCTCTTATACAGTGACCTCTTCTCCACACTGGCTCTCATCTTGTCCCTCAGCTCCCACCCCTGCCTTGGGCATCCCACGGCATTAGGGTTCCAAGTAAAGGCAATGTTCACCTTCATGCCTCCAGATCTCACTCCAGCTACTTTCATTGAAAAACAGACATAGGGAGCTTCTGATCTTCCTTTGTCCCAGTCCCCACAAATCCCAAACTCAGGTCCAATGTTACTAAGAGCATTCCAACATTTCATATGTAGATAGCTTACCAAGGAGTTTCAACTTAATGGGATTATTAACATGAAATTATTATTTTTCAATTCCTTCTTTCCATTAGGCTTTGCCAATCACTCTCTCCTACTTCCTAGCAATGACATCTTGGTTCATTCCATAGCTTGCCAGTCACCTTTGATTATTAATATTCCTCCTATTAAAATCTCTAGTATCTTCGCTGATTGCAAATTGTTCATCTCCACTTCCTCAAGATCACTAAACCCATAGTCCTGGAGTGAAGAGTGATCATGTGTTTGGCTCTCAAATAACTTCTCTTTGTTAAAAAAAAAAAAAAAAAGAAAGAAAGGAGGGAGGGCGCCTGGGTGGCTCAGTCAGTAAGCATCCAACATCGGTTCAGGTCATGATCTCGCAGTTTGTGAGTTCAAGTGCCCCCCATCGGGCTCTGTGCTGACAGTTAGGAACCTGGAGCCTACTTTGTATTCTGTGTCTCCCTCTCTCTCTGCCCCTGCCCTGTTAATGCTCTCTCTCTCTCTCTCTCAAGAATAAAACAAAACATTTTAAAATACAAATTAAAAAAATAACTTCCCTCCTCCCTCTCTCTTCTAGATCTGGCTTCCCTAGCTCCTTAGGAGCTACCTGAGCCAAAATCAAGAGTCAATGGCCCAACCCACTGAGCCACTCAAGCACCTCATGGCAATACTTTTTGATACAATAACTTAACAGTTAGAGACAATGAGAACAGCATGTACACAAACAGCAGCATGACTTACCACACCATTCTTTATTCCTATAAGCTTATTTCATCCACAGGGACTGGGAAATTGAGAACCACAGGTTCTTTCCAGTTGCACAGAATGGAGTCAATCACTCGAGACCTGCAATGACAAAGCTATTCCAAATCTTAAAGAACAACAACACTGCTTTACCCTAGACGAGTGTTCTAAACTATCTTTCCAAACACATCTCTTGCCAATTTTACCCAGACGTTGTTGGAAGTCATCTTAATTGATCTATAAGCCAGAAAGAAATTCTGTGTTAATGGTAAGCCTGATATCTTCTGCGCATGAGTAAAACTGGCCACTTGATAAGTTTCAGTTCATCTCTCAGGGTGTGGCATCCCTGGGACATTCTTTTATTTTAAATATGTCATCTTGGGAATTTTATAGTCTGGCTTAATCTGACACATAGAAAAGTGAGTGAGTGCTAAAATATTTCCAACACCAAGTCGGTTACAAACATCAAATGGGCTTATTTGTCTAAAACTAAACATAAAAGGGGGTGCCTGGGTGGCTCAGTTGGTTGGGCATCCAACTTCAGCTCACATCATGATCTCATAGTCTGTGGGTTTGAGCCCCACATCAGACTCTGTGCTGACAGCTCAAAGCCTGGAGCCTGTTTCAGATTCTGTGTCTCCCTCTCTATCTGCCCCTCCCCTGCTCATACTCTGCCTCTCTCTCAAAAATAAATAAACATTAAAAAATAATAAATAAATGAATAAATAAAAATAAACATAAAAGATTAAAAGCTTTTGTTTACCTATCGCAAATAATTTTCTTAGCTTTTCTGACATACTTGTAGCCATTCTGTTGATAATACGCAATTAAAGGGGCACCTGGGTGGCTCAGTCGTTTAAGTGTCCGACTTCAGCTTAGGTTATGATCTCATGGTTTGTGGGTTCATGCCCCGCCTGGAGCCTGCTTCAGCTTCTGTGTCTCCCTCTCTCTCTGACCCTCCCCTGCTCATGCTCTTTCTCTCTCTCTCTCTCTCTCTCCCTCTCTCTCTCAGGAATAAATTAAAAAAAAACATTAAAATTTTTTTTAAAAAGATAATACGCAATTAGAACACGACTCATGATTCATTTGCCCATGACAGTCATGTGAGAGTCCCTATTTGTGTTTTTTTTAATGACTTCCTATGGAGGTAAAAAAAAAAAATGCAGTGTCTGAATCAGAAGGATGACGGATATTTTCGTAGGTCTAGATTTTTTTCCCTGAAACGGTGCACTAATGAAGGAAGTTATCAGTAAGAATCCCCAGCCCACAATCTATCAAGGTTCTCCTAACACCACATCACTCTCTAAGCTGCAATGGCCGCCAACTATCTCCCCAACTTGTTTTGTGTGGTTGTTATTACTGTTGTTTGTCCTATGCTACATCCCTGGCAAAGCATGGGGCTCAGCAGCCTTCCCTAGAAGCCACAGGTTCTCTATCTGGACGGCATGTGAGGTTCACCAGGGAACGTTTCAAATCCTGAGCCCCAGACCAATTTATCTCTGGGAATGGGGAGCAAGCTTGGATAGCCTCTAAAGACCCCGGGTGACTTCACTGCACACGGTACACTGGGAACCACTGCTGTACCGTAATTATGCCGAATGTGTGCAGATGAATGTGGTCCAAAGGCAAGAAGTGTTGACTCCCAAACGTGAACAGTTCCAAGGTGTAAATCAAATAAAATTTGCCATAAAGTCTCTCTTGCGTGTCATATACTTATAAATAGTAGCAATGAGTTTCCCTGAGGGTGGGTTTCAAGAAAGCAAAAGGACAGAATTAAGGCTGGGAGAGTGGACCAGGGCCATGTAGTGAAGGGCGGTGAATGCCACAGCAGGATTATGGACACTAAGGGGTCACTGAAGGCTTAGGTGCAGTGATGTGACATGATTGATGAAGGGGATGTTTTAGGAAGACTGGCTGCTAACAATAATAAGATAGATCAGAAAGGGAGAAAATAGAGTCAGGAAGACCAATTAAGAGGCAATTAGGGGGGCGCCTGGGTGGCTTAGTCGGTTAGGTCATGATCTCGCGGTTCGTGGGTTCGAGCCCCGCGTCGGGCTCTGTGCTGACTGCCAGCTCAGAGCCTGGAGCCTGTTTCAGTCTGTGACTCCCTCTCTCTCTGACCCTCCCCTGCTCATGCTGTCTCTCTCTCTCTCTCTCTCTCTCTCCTAGAAATAAATAAAACATTAAAAAAAAAAAAGAGGCAATTAGGGTAGTTCAGAACTGAGGTGGTGAGAGCGCCAGGAACAGAAACGAACTATAATATTGGAGACGAACAAGTTATTGAAGGAAAAGGGGAGAGGTTTGGAAGTTGAGATTTCAAGGCTGGTCAGAGAGGGACCTGGAAGCCAGGAAGAGAAAGAGTTTGAAACTAAGAGGAAACAATTTTCACATGTTTAGTTTGAGGTTACCATGAAATATCTAGGGGAAAGATTTACCAAGCAGCCAAAAATATGAGCTCTGGGCACAGCAGAGAAGACAAGACCAGAATCAGATCTTTCCTGTTCTCAAAGTTCAGAGAGGATTCACAAACAGGTCATTAGTCACCAGCCTCCGGTCCTGAAGGCTAGAGCTATATCTTATCATCTTTTTTTTTTTTTTTTTTTTTTTTTTTTTGCCAAGACCTGGCAAAATTCCTGGTACTTAATAGATATTCAATAAATGTTTGTCTTTCTGACTGATTCATCTGAAGTGTATGAAGAGGAAGCCGTAGGAGACTCTGATGAACAATTTTTGCCAAATTCACAGTTTGAACTAAAATCTGCCCTGTTTGCCTTCAGGGGAGTGAAGACCAGTAGACGCATGTGAACAAACAGAGGAACGTACTGCCTCAGTCTCCTGGTGGGAGCCACAGAGGACCCCAGGTGATAGCAGACACCAGTGCTGTGAGAAGAAGGCAGTCGGCAGCCACCCAGTGTCCCCGCTGCGCAGCCACGTGAGGGAGGAACACATGGGGTCCCATAACCCACACTTCCCAGGGCTTGGCTCTTAAAGGAGCTGGTGGCAGACTCATTACGGATGGAATGACTTAGGATAAACTCTGGATAGAAATTTATCATTGTAAGGAGAACTCCACATAGGGCCAGCTTAGAAAAACCATTGGTACCTACAGAAAAGGCTAAATAGTTGCCATTTCTGGGACAAATGGCTCCCAATCTGTGAACATGATTCATTGTTCAGAAATGGAATAAATAGTGGCGCCTGGGTGGCTCTGTTGGTTGAGTGCCTGACTTTGGCTCAGGTCATGATCTCACAGTTCGTGGGTTGGAGCCCTGCATCTGGCTCTGTGCTGACAGCTAGCTCAGAGCCTGGAGCCTGTTTCAGATTCTGTGTCTCCATCTCTCTCATCCCCTTGTCCGCTCATGCTCTGTCTTTCTCTCTCTTTTTCTCTCTCTCAAAAATAAAAATAAACATTTAAAAAAATTTTAAGAAATGAAATAAATATCACATCATACCACATACGCATTATTCAAATGCATAGGGGCATTGTTATAATTAATAAGATATGCAAATTTTATGCTAAGAAGTTGCCTCATGCTAAAATATTTAGGAACTAATAATTTATAAATTTTTACAACGTCCACTTCATTATTTTCTCTAAAATTTTAAAATTTAATGGTGAGTAATTTCAAAAGTACTATACAATCCTTTTTTAAAATGCCATCAGGGGGCGCCCGGGTGGCTCAGTCGGTTAAGCGTCCGACTTCCGCTCAGGTCATGATCTCACGGTTTGTGGGTTCGAGCCCAGCGTCGGGCTCTGTGCTGACTGCCAGCTCAGAGCCTGGAGCCTGTTTCAGTCTGTGACTCCCTCTCTCTCTGACCCTCCCCTGCTCACGCTCTCTCTCCTAGAAACAAATAAAACATTTTAAAAAAAATAAATAAAATGCAATCAGGATTAAGTGTATATTTTATTACATGTAAATTAATTAATTACATTATATTAATTGTGTAATAATAATTATGCTATATTATCAATTTATTAAATTTAAATGTAAATTAAATTATTAAATATAAATATTTTGTCATGTTTTTTTAAAAAATCACTTTCTGTCTTCTCTAAAGGGTAAGATTTTTTTTTTTTTTACCTCTTCTTTATCCCTCTCTTCTTTCCTGGGGATTAACATATGGTATTTTTATGTTTTTGTTTAATATTTTTAAATATGTGTGCATTCAAAACCACCATATATTGTTTTCTGTGGGGTTTCTAATAAATAAATGATATTAGAATGTATGGACCCAACTTGCTTATTGTACTCAATATTATGCTTTAGAGACTTATTCATTTTAACTGCTATAAAGTACCCATTGTTTGAATAACTAGGGTGTATTAGCCCATTCCTTTATTTAGGGTTAGATTGTTTCCTTCTAACCTTTCTTTTACAAGCAAGGTCACAAGGAAGTTCCTTGTACATGTCTTCTTAGCCATACGGGAAAGTTTCTCTAGGCTGAAGTGCTATGACACTACGCTAAAATTTTACAGAATCTTAAAATTAGAAGCTTTGCCCAAGATCCTAAGATGATAGACATTTGTTATCAAAGTGAGATGCCTGACCATCATGGCACTATCTAAAAAGTGGTGGCGCTATTCTCACCTTCCAATCAAGTTGAATAAAAAAAAAGTCAGGTTGCTGAGGATGGAAAGAGAATTTGTGATGAGAATTTCTTGTAAGTCCCGTCCTTGCCTGTGAACGCCCATCAAGGGAGAAGTAGGTATGCGCTTCTCCCCTCAATCCATTGAGTGGAATGGAAGGGCTTAATTTGTGACTTCTGTAGTATACAGGGCACAGTGGACTGGGCCCAACTCCTGTCCAAATAATAGAAAGGGCTACAATGAACTTGTTGTTAATGGGTAAGCCAAAGCAGGGAGACTGCATCAGCCTGTACTAATCATGACCCCTGCTGAATGCCAGCTCTCAGAGACTAATGGGGGCCCATTCTATTTTTCCTTGAGGAGCTCAGAGCGCCACCTGGTGTTGGGTCTCCAGGTCGTCAGTGGTTGAGGGCTGATTCCAGGGGATTCGCTTTCCCACTCTTCTGGTTTTCTCATGGTGGGTGGGCTCCTCAGAGAGTTTGCAGGTGTTCCCAGCAAGCAGCCTTCAGTCTGTAGAGGTGAGCTCTGAGGGTACATAAGCTGAACACACACCATCTGCACAAACCAAGCCAGTAAGGGCCACGCGGTAAAGAGTTTAGGTAAAGATTTGGGCCACTACGCCAGGCAAGCAACACAAACCAGCTTAATTGCTGACCAAGCAGGAGCAGAATCCAGGAAAGGTGGTGGAAAAGAGAAGACTGAGAGTATAAAGTAGGGCATCAAGACCCACTCTACCAGTGGGACCATCAGGCACGAATCACTGACCTCTTGCCTTATATCTTTCAAGACATCACAACTGGCTGCAAACTCCACTTTGCAGAGGACTTGTTCTTCTCTGAGAAGAAATTAGAATAGCATATTCTCATAAAAATAAAAAATGGAAACTCTATATTATACTAATGGAACCTAAAATAAGGGAAGGACATGTTTAGAACTGAGTGGTCACAAGGAGGAGACTGCGTTGGACCTGAATCGGGCACATCTCAGATTCCCTTGCCTGCTTCCCGGATCATGCTGCCACATCTGGCGGCTGACATGAACTTGTCCTGTGTGTGCCTGGACCTCCCCTTCACACTGTCACGTGGCCCAGACCGTGAGCCACACATATGTAGTTTCTGGCTTCCTCCACCACTTCCAGATGCAAAAGAAACACCCCAGTGTGGAACGTAGATCTGGCATCCCAAACGCCTACTGGGAGTTCAGATGACTCAGCCTAGAAGTTGAGCAGGAGATGGGAGGAGCCAGAGGGCCCAATGTCCCTCCTTCCATCCCATTGACTGCTGTGAGGCAGCCTGATGGCTGAGCACCCTCGAAGGCTCTGTAGCCTTCGGTATAAGCAAAGGCCAGTGTAGTGTCCTCCTTACCCTGCTCCACATCTCCCCTACCTCTGTTCTCTCTCCCTCCTTCCAGCTGCCCTGGGTCTTCACTTCCCAAATAAAGGCTCGGCACTTTCAATCCCAGGGTCAGGACCTGTGTTTTAGAAAACCTGGCTAACTGCACAGCACTTCCCAGGATCACTCTAAACTCAATGGTTACCTGGAAAGGTTTCAGATCACATCGATGCTATGGATTGAAGCCCCAAACCCACACACTGTAAGCTGATGATTAAGAATTCTCAGATGTTCTTTTAAGTAGGCTCCATGCTGGGCCTGGAGCCCAACACAGGGCTTGAACTCAAGACCCTGAGATCAAGACCTGAGCAGAGATCAAGAGTCGAATGCTTAACCGATTGAGCCACCCAGGCACCCCAAGAATTCTCAAATTGTTTTTAATGTTTTCATTTTGAGAGAGAGAGAGAGTGAGCATGAGCATGGGAGGGGCAGAAAGAAAGGAGACTCAGAAACCAAAGCAGGCTCCAGGCTTTTAGCTGCCAGCACAGAGGCCGATGTGGGGCTCAAACCCATAAACCACCAGGTCATGATCTGAGCTGAAGTCGGATGTTTAACCTACTGAGCCATCCAGGCACCTCTGGAATTCTCAGATTTTAAAAATTACTGTTCCATTCAACACTTCTCCAAGACTGGAAGATTGGTAAATCTCATTCAGTGGGGATATTTTCTTTCACACTGAACAGGATTGAGTTGCTCAGTGGACCTCTCTCCTTTCTGGTGCTGGGCTAACTCTGTTTCCTTTCCCAGAAGTGACCAAAGAAAGCTGAGGCTCTAAGGTGCAAGGTGAACTCTGGGAAACCCAGAGCACCATGGCTCACTCACTCCTGGGGAACCATGCCTTCTGGACATCTCTGGTCTCTAAATGTTTCTCCTTTTTTTTTTACTGCATGTTTTTAAGAAGTGGTTTCCTTTTGTTTGATATTCAACATTTTTAAGTATCTTGACCTGGAAGGTTTTCTTGGGATATCTAGTCCACAGTGTTTCCTGCAAAAACATTTTGGAGGATATTTTTTAAATATTTTTTTAAAAAATTTTAAATAAGCACACTCCTAAAAAAAGTTGTGAGTGCTATAAGATTTTTCCAGAATTATTTAAGATAAATTGCCAGCATGAGATACCACCTCACACCTGACAGAATAGCTAATATTAACAACATGGGAAACAACAGATACTCAGGATGCAGAGAAAGGTAAACCCTCTTACACTGTTGGGGGAATGCAAACTGGTGCAGCCACTCATGGTCGTTCCTCAAAAAGTTAAAAATAGAACTACCCTGTGACCCAGCAATTACACTGGGTATTTACTCAAAGGATATAAAAATACTGATTCGGAAGGACACATGCACCCTGTTTAGAGCAGCGTAATCAGCAATAGCCTAACTACGGAAAGGGCCCAAAAGTCCATCGACTGATGAATGGATAAAGAAGATGTGGCATGGGATGCCTGGGTGGCTCAGTCAGTTAAGCATCTGACTTCGGCTCAGGTCATGATCCCACAGCTCATGGGTTCAAGCCCTGCGTTGGGCTCTGTGCTGACAGCTAGCTCAGAGCCTGGAGCCTGCTTCAGATTCTGTCTCCCTCTCTCTCTGACCCTCCCCTGCTCATGCTGTCTCTCTCTCAGAAATAAATAAAAAGAACATTAATAAAATCTTTTTAAAGATGTGGTATATACAGATAGATAGATGTGTGTAGAAGTATTGAATGGAACAGTAATATATACATATATATACCACATTTTCTTTATCCATATATATGTATTGTATTTATCATATATATATACAGATATATATGTATGTATATACACACACACACACACACACACACAATGGAATATTACTCAGCTAGCAAAAAGAATGAAATCTTGCCATTTGCAACAACATGGATGAAACTAAGTGAAATAAGTCAGTCAGAGAAAGACAAATACCATATGATTTCACTGTATGCAGAATTTAAGAAGCAAACCAGATGAACATAAGGGAAAGAAAAATAAGAGAGAAGGAAGCAAACCATAAAAGAGATTTTTAACTCTAGAGAACAGAGAGTTGCTGGAGGGAAGGTGGGTGGGGAACAGGCTACATGGGTGACGGGTATAAAGGAGGGAACTTGTGATGAGCGCTCGGTGTTATACGTAAGTGATGAATTACTAAATTCTACTATTGAAACCAATATCACACTATATGTTAACTAAAATTTAAATAAAAACTTGAGACATTAAAAAAAATAAGTTGCCAGCATGATGCTTATCCCCACATGTTTTAGTCTGTGTTTCCTGTGGTAGAAATGGGGATAATTCTCTTAGGAAACCTCATATAACCATCAAAATCAAGAAATTAACAATGATACCCTAGTCTCCAGACTCTGCTCAATTTTTTCCAGTTGTACTGATAACGTCCTTCATGGGAAAAGGATCCACTTAAGAGTCATTTGCTTTTTATGCTCTTTTAATCTGGAACAGTTCCTTTCTTGCCTTGACAACTTCGATGATTAAAGGCTAGTTGTTTTGTAAAATTCTCCTCAGTTTGGGTTTGTCTGATGATTATGCATCCTTGGCAGGAATATCCTAGAAGCGAGGCCGCATTATTATTATTGCGTTTTTCCAGATGGCACACAATTTTAGTGTCTCAGTACTGATGAGGTCCAATTTTGTTCACTTGATGAGACTGTGTCCTCCAGGCCACTCCACTGCAGTACCTCTTTTTTTGTTTTGTAATTAATAAGTATTTTGTGGGAATTTTTAAATCATGTAAATTTCCCTTTGCTATCAAAATTTCAGTGTATTCATTTGGTGACCTCTGTTCACATACATGCATTGTGTTGTAGACTATTACTAACACTAGTTGATGTGACAGTTGTCCCCATGTGATGCTCGCTCCATGTGATGTTCCATGTGATGGCTCCTGGGCCAGCTGAGTGTAGTGGGCTAAAATATATATGTATGCATGAAATACAACATACATTTAAATCTACATTTATTCTACCTATCTATATCTAGAACTTCAAATATTTATTTATTTTTAGGAGAGTGCAGGCAGGGAAGGGGCAGAAAGAAGGGGACAGAGGATCTGAAGTGGGTTCAGGGCTGACAGCAGTGAGCCTGATATGGGGTTCGAACTCATGAACTATGAGATCATGACCTGAGCTGAAGTCGGACACTCAACTGACTGAGTCACCCAGGCGCCTCTCTACTGAGAACTTCACTTCACACACATAACTCCAATTCCAATCCAACCACTACAGAATTCTTCAGAGATCTGTCCCTTTCTACTTTGTAATTCTCCCCCTCTTTCTGAAATTGGGATGTCTAGGTCCCAATTTTCTTTAATACATTTATTTATCTAAACAACACCCCTTTATGTAACTTACTTCCTCATATGGACAGCCTCCTCACACCAGCACCGTGCCAGACGGTCATCTCCACCCCACATGGACTTCCTCCTCCCCTAGCCTGGCCCTGACCCTCCTTGCCAGGCAGCCCCCTATAAATGCCCTCCTCACACCCTCCTCCTGCTGCCTGGACACCCTCCTCACCCCACTCGAGCTTCCGCACCCAGCACCAAGCCGCCCATGGTGAGGATGCTTGCCTTCTCCTGCTTGGGCCGTCACTCCACTCTGGGCCACCTGTCCACGCAAGCACAATGTCTATCTTTCCCTGATAGCTTTGACGGGATTATTTAGGAAGAAGCAGGGAAGGAGAGAGGGCACCAGAGATTTTGAATGTGCACCCTTCATGTATATAAAGTTAGCCCAAATTCCTACCTTCACCCTACTCAATTCGAGGGCTTTAGAGAGTTCACCCCTCGTCACCTCTCTGTCTCCCAACCCTGTAGCTTCCATGTTGTTACTGGCATGGCTTTTTCCCCCCTCCGTTTTTATATCTCCAAAGTTCATAGCTCTCTTATTTATGACTTTGTAGAGTCAATGCTTGTTGATATCGATCAATACTTTCCCTCACTCATTTGTCCCCCTTTGCTTTTAATATCCACTCTCTCTACCTGGATCCAGTCCTCTTTTTTGCTCCGCTCTGTCCCTCATGGACTGCCCTTCAATGACTCTAACACGTTGTGTCAACAGTGGTCTGCGAGACACGAGCTTTTTCGGTCTCTGTCACACGTCATTTTGTTACCCTCATTCTGTGATGACAGTTTAATTGCATGTAGGGCAACCAACTGCCCCAGTGTGCTTTGGACTGGGGGCCTACCCCCATGGGGGGGCTTTTAGCACTAAAACCAGGACAGTCCTGGACAAACGTGGAGGGTTGACCCTCTACTTCCATATTTTATTATTTTCCCAGGGCAGCATTAAAAATATTATTCTGTTGCCTGTTTATCAGTACTTCTGAGAAAACTTGTGTGTGATAAATTTGTTTCACTGAGCCTAAGTCTTGTTTCTCTCTGGCTTCTTCTATCATTTTTCTCGTTCCTTTGATACTCTATCCGTGTATTGCTATAGAGATTTGTTTCTTATTCATCTTGTCCAGGATTCTTCAAAACGAATGTTAGGATCTTATTATAAAATATGAAGATGAGTATCTCTCATCAATTCTAAAAAGTGTTGAGCCATTATCTCTTCAAATATTTCTTCCCCTTCTATTTATTCTTTCCTTTTGGAAATCCTGCCAGGTACATTCTGTATCTTCTCATTATATACAATGTGCTTCTTAACTTCTCTTTCAGACATTTCCATCTCTGCATTTTCAGGGTTGCATCGAATTAATTTCTTCTGCTCTGCCTTCCAGGTAAGTAGTCACCACTTCAGCGGTATTTAAATCAGATGTTTTACCCATGCGCTGAGCTTATCTTCATTGGCTAGAATTTCATTTCTGGGAGTTCTATTTGGTTCCTTTTCAAACATTTATCTTATTTTTTCAGTGTAATGCAACTTATTTATATAGATTTTTTAAATCTCTTTAATCCTGGGGCACCTGGCTCAGTTGGTTAAACAACCAACTCTTGATTTGGGCTTGGGTCCTGATCCCACAGGTTGTGGGTTCAAGCCCCATGTCAAGCTCTGTGCTGACAGTGTGTGGAGCCTGCTTGGGATTCTCTCTCTCTCTCTCTCTCTCTCTCTCTCTCTCTGTCCCTCCCCCTCTGGCACATGCTCGTGCATGAGCACTCTCTCTCTCTCTCCCTCCCTCTCTCACTCTCTCTAAATAAGTAAATCCTAAAAAAGCATTAAAAAATCTCTTTAATCCTTACAAATACTTATTTTGGATTCTCATTCACATTATTTCATGGAGTTCAGGGACTCTATCCTCTCTGTACATTGTGTTTGCCTTCTCTCTCTCGACTATTTTCTCTCATAATTTATGATTTTTAACGTGAGATAAAAAAGTGCTTTGGTTTTTCTCTGAGAAACACATGGGCCTATTTATGGAGATTTAGTTTCGAAGTAGTTTTGCATTTGCTACTGCGAGTTGCCCTGGAGGCTATCAATGCACGGTGATGAACTTTATTTTTTTCAATTTAGGGATTTGGGGAATACCTACATCATTTTTAGGAATCCAAACCTGTGAGATACAAGCCTGAGTTATAGGTTCTTCTGAGGAGAATTTTTTTTCTTTTAATCTAGAGCTTGAGCCAAGACAGAGAATTTCCTCTTTATCTCACAGCAATGGTGAACGATTTCTCACCCATCAGAGGATAGTTCTTTGAAGGTTTTTGCTCAATGCAAGGGTCTCATTTACAACATCATTTCACTCAGTCTTACACCAAGACAGAAACTCTCACCCCAGTCTACACCCATATCAAGGGCAGGTACATCAGTATTCCAAACATTCTAATTTTAGTTCTTTCCTCATTTCTGGTACCTAATATTTCTTTCTTGTGACCAGAACTATGTATTCCAAATTATCTTATCTAGTATTTCTGTGTATCTGTAGTGGGAGGTTTAGACATTGCCTTGGTCCACCTCTTGCCAAGGTTGTAATTTCCCACTGTAGTGGGAACCTCTTAAGTACCACTTAAAATCGTCTCAGCTGTACCTGCCTCTTCTGGTTTCTGTGGTACTTACAAGCTCTGCTTGGATTCTGATCAACTTCATCACACACGACTTGGCGTATTTTCTAAAATTCCTCCCATTTTCCTCTAAGCAAGGAAAAGAGATCAGGCAGTTGCCCTACAATAATGACAATAGCATTAACAACAATCCCTAGACTTTTTTTGTACATTTCCATGTTCTTTTGCATGCACATCTTATTCAGGGTCCATAACAACACAGGCTCTGTTCTCTGGCTCCTGCCTATGCCCTCCAGCCCAAATTGGAGCTCTCAACACCAACAGTTATCCACACGTCCCTGCCACACAGCTTAATACCACCTCACTTTCCTGTCTGGACATTTGACTTTCTCATTGCTTCCAGTGTTAGTCTGCACCTCAGATTCTAACGTGAGTCTCTTCTAAGTCACTATACTATACTCATCCTACCTGCAGATCATGCAAAGAAAGGTGTTTCCCACCTTTCAAGAAAACTTGGCAAAACTAGGGCCATTTGCACTAGTTGCAGAATCAACGGGAATTTTTTAGAAATGTATTCTTGACTAAAACAAATTTAGAATTTTTTAAATGTTTATTTATTTTTGAAGGAGAGAGAGACAGAGCGTGAGCAGGGGAGGGGCAGAGAGAGGGAGACACAGAATCCAAAGCAAGCTCCAGGCTCTGGGCTGTCAGTGCAGAGCCCGACACGGGGCTGGAACTTGTGAGACCACGAGATCATGACCTGAGCCAAAGTCAAACGCTTAACTGACTGAGCCACCTCGGTGCCCCTTAAGAAGATTATTTTAAAAGACTTACACTTAAGCCTAACCTAATGAAAGTTTTACATGTCAATGGAACAAAAAAATACTTGAAACTTTCAGACAGAAAGATCCAATTACATGCCAAGCTGACCTTAGAATACTTGGAAATACTAAATATTAGTATACAGTTAAACAATGCTAAATAGAATTCTGAGGGAATTCTTGTTTTGACTCAAGAATTCAAAATATATAAAAACTTAATCCGGGTGTGAAAACAACAAAGACCTCCCTACCTATACAAAGATTGTGGAAATATAAGTAGCCTTCCAAAAAAATTTTTTGGCACCAAAACACAATTCATATATATGAACAAGTGATCAAAATATGAATGCAAAAGAGCTATGACATAAATAGACTAGTGTGAGCACAAGCAGTGATAACCTTTGCTTAAAATGTTGAAACATTCGATTCAAAGTCCAAGATGCCCATAAGTTTTAAAAGATAGCTTCCATGATTAAAATAATAATTAATATTTAATAAAAATATGGTTCCTTTATATCAACTTAAAGTAACAAGTCTTCAAAGTGGAGAAAGGGAAGTGTGGAGACTTAAAGGCATAGACATACCGGTTGGACTGGCTGACTGTCATTCCTTAGGAATTCCATAGAAATGAGTCAAAAGTTCTCATTCTGTTCTTGACTTCAGTAAAGCGAGAAATATGAATTACTTAGATATCCAGTCATCTGAAAGGCAAGCACTAGTACCAATAAATGCTTAATTTCAAAAGCACTGTGGAAGACAAAACAAATACTTAACATGTGTAGTCAAAGACAGAAAGCAATGGAAAGCATGAAGTAAGAAAGACAGGAAAATAGAAAGCGTAATGGAAGCAGCAAGGAAACCAAATACAGGTGGGATGCTGAAAGGGTAAGAATAACCTGCTCTTTTTTTTAAAAGGGATTATTTTTTCAAGTTAGAATTTTTGTTATGTTTATTTTTGAGAGAGAGAGAGAGAGAGACAGACAGACTGGGGGACGAGCAGAGAGAGAGGAAGACACAGAATCCAGAGCAGGCTCCAGGCTCTGAGCGGTCAGCACAGAGCCCAACGCGGGGCTTGAACTCACAAGCCATGAGATCATGACTTGAGCTGAAGTCAGATGGTTAACCAACTGAGCCACCCAGGTGCCCCTGAAGGTAGAGAGAAAGAGAGAACGCACACCTGCATGCACATGAGCCCGGAGGGGCAGAGAGAGGGAGAGAGAATCTTAAGCAAGCTTCTCGTTCAGTGCAGAGCCCCACATGGGGCTTGATCTCACTACCCTAGGATCATGACCTGAGCCAGAATCAAGAGTGGGATGCTCAGCTGACTGAGCCACCCAGGTACCCTCAAATTAGAATATTTTAAAATATAAATCTATGTTTATAAGCTATAGTAAGCTGAACATGACAAAGAAAGATAAAAAGTGAAAGAAACAGCAGTGATAAATGCTTGATGTTGAGTCGGACTTTTCCTATCATCTCAGAATTTTGTTTAGAGCCCCCAAGCTGAGTATATTGGAGGCCACGTATTGCCAAATTCTGAAGAGGGAACTAAGTGGCTCTCATGCACCTTCCAGGGCTTATAAGAGGCCCCCAACACCATGCTTGCATAAGGAAAATTGAACAACTCAAAGGAAGTTTGAATTGGGAGAGATGTTAGAATAGACCTCCCTAAGCAAGTGTGCTGAGATGTTCTCTCCCCTTGCATAGGAGGGACAGAGCGTGCCCCCTCCCCCAGCTCCATGAAAGCAACTTAGAGAGCTCAGGGTGCCTTTAAGATGAGACACCTGCATCCCAGGCTCCTGTGCTGACCTGCAGAAGCTTGCAAACCCGCCCTGGTGTTGCCCTGAGAGCAGAGGGGCATGTGCTAAGTTCTTTTGAAGCTTAATGTGCATCCCTGGGAGTTTGGGGACTTCTATAAATATAGACACAAGTGTCTGGTGCTCCCCTGGAGAAGTCTGAAAGCTGGAGCCTGGCCAGAGTGGCACAGAATGAGAAGGAGAAAGTGAGGCAACAGCGTGGTGGGGGGCGGTGGGAGAGTTTCATGTGGCGGAACAGGATGCAGGGAAGACGGGCAGGCTTGAGCATTCTTGAAGATGCCCCTCCACAGAGGCCCGGGGTGGGGGGGGGCAGGAAACTCAGCAGAGAGACATGTACTACCGGGGTAAGAGCTGCGCACAGGGTCACGTGACCTTCATGTGTCAAGTTGGACACCCGGCTAGGGCATGGTACCCAGATCTCTGGCCAAACACTATTCTACACGTTGCGGTAAAGATTTTTTTAGATGAGATCAACATTTACATCAGTGGGCGTTAGTAAAGCAGATCATCGTCCATAATGTAGGTGGCCTGGTCTGATCAGTTGACGGCCTTAAGAGGAAACAAGGAAGAAGGAATTCTGCCAGCCGACTGCTCTGGGACTCAAGCTGCGACATCAGCTCTTTCCTGGGTCTCCAGGTCTGCCCTGCAGACTTTGGGCTGCCAGCCTGCACAAATCACGTGAGCCAATGCTTTAAAACCAATCTCTTGCTCGCTCTCTCTTTGTGCATACGTGCACAGATACATCCTACTGGCTCTGTTTCTCTGGAGAATCCTGACCAACACGATGTCCTACCACACAGAAAGTATCTAAGGCCAGAGGGTGTTAACCAAGAGATGAGTACAACATGAGATCAGCTAAATTTAAACCAACAACAACAAAATCAGGTTTTTGCATTTTCTCGTATTGCTTCTTCTCTATGTATCTCTGATACGCTCCAGAAAAGCCACTAAAGGAAGAGGGAAGAGGGAGGGAAAGTAGAGGGAAAATTAGACCCTGCCTGTCCATCAATGTCCCGGGCCTCAGGTAGTATGTGCCTGGGGATGCTGCAAATGGATGAGAAATTAGAATTTTGCCTTAGACTGGAACAGACATTTTGGTCCAAGATACTGAGGAGTGAGGAGGAGAAGTAAGTAGGACACATTTGAAGGCATAAACCTAAACTAAGCTGTTCTTACCCATGTCCCAACCATTTCACTGATGTAAATAAGCCAGTTGCTGCTGTATCAGAAAAGTCCCAAAAGGTAAGAGACAGAAGAATAGGGAAGAAAACTAAGAAAAAAAGGAGGCGGGGGGGGGGGGGGAGGAAATAAGACACAAGTAAGCAGGTGAAGCATGCAATCACCAAAGTAGAAACAGTCAAGGCAGAAGGTCATTAAATTGGACTATGTATCATTTTACATCAATTAGACTGTAACTCACAAGAACACTTAACAGACATGAACCTAACTGATTAAATAGAGTATCACAGATCTGAGGGGAAAGAAAGGAGGTGGAGGAAATATAATCTTCCAAAACTGATTCTAAAAATATTAGCCGGGAGAGGTCACTAACCACAGAAAAAAAAAAAAAAGGAAAAAGTTATCAAATAATTGTTTTCCATAACAGGCCTATGTTAAAATATTTTATGACTACATATCCACGTACTTGAAGTAACAGACAATTCCCAGCCTACATTTTTTTTCAGGGCATAGGAAAAGATTAAAAGTGAACCAATTCATTTTGCGAACCAAACATAACCAACTCTGACCCTACAACTGACAAAAATCGTTTTAAACAAGAAAATTATGTACTAGTCTCATTTTTAGGATGCTAACTCCAAATAAATGTTAGTAAATTTAATTCAAACTTTAAAAGAATAATCTGTCATGATCAAAAAATGCAAATGCAAACATAGTTCAATATCAGAAAATAAAAAGCAGGGGCACCTGGGTGGCTTAGTCGGTTAAGCGTCCGACTTTCGTTTAGGTCATGATCTCACGGTTCGTGGGTTCGAGCCCCGCGTCGGGCTCTGTGCTGACTGCCGGCTCGGAGCCTGGAGCCTATTTCAGAGTCTGTGTCTCCCTCTCTCTCTGACCCTCCCCTGCTCACGCTGTCTCTCTCTCTCTCTCTCTCTCTCTCTCTCTCCTAGAAATAAATAAAAAAAAAAATTAAAAAAAAAAAGAAAAGAAAAAGCATTAGGGGCACCTTGGTGGCTCAGTCGGTTAAGCTTCCAACTTTGGCTCAGGTCATGATGTCACAGTTTGTGAGTTCAAGCCCCACATCAGGCTGTGTGCTGACAGCTCAGAGCCTGGGGCCTGCTTAGGATTTGTGTCTCCCTCTCTCTCTACCCCTCCCCTGCTCACGCATTGTCTCTCAAAAATAATAAATAAACATTAACAATTAAAAAAAAGAAAATAAAAAGTATCAAATCAATAAGCCAGTAGGAAATAAAACATAAGATCATGATAATATATGCAGAATGGGCATTTAATAAATTCCAAGTTCATCCCTAATGATCTATCCTTGGCCTAGAGCTAGTACACTTAACAATGAAATATTAGATATATCCCCATTAAAATAAGAAGCAAAGTACATGATATCCAATATCATCACCAATAGTTGACATTCTAGAAGCTTTCACCAGTATAACACATAGAACAGAATAAGAGGCATAAATCTTAGAAAAGAGGAGCCTCTCTGTAGACAGGTAATGGGAATATACCTAAAAATTCCAAGAGGATCAACAGAAAATCCATTGGAACTTAAGAATCTATCACTTTTGTGTATAGCAGTAATAACCAGTGAGAAATACAGTAACAGAAAAATTCCCTTTGCATTACTATTGAGAGCCATTCTGAGGCCACTAGTCGAGAAAACTGCTGGTGAGGTTAAAGCAAGTTTGCATGGTCTCTTGCCAATCAGATGATAACCGATATCCACCCCCATTCACTTATTTCTGCTTGAGCACCGGCCCCCCAAGGTACCTTGTTGATCAATATCGGGAGTGACTTGTCCCCTTATTCTGGCCCTGGTATGATGATTGCACCTTGTGAAGGAACTTATTGTGGGAACTTCTTTTGATTATGGGAACAGACATCGTGTCTCCAACAGGTCCCATTTCCCTCCATGCTTTCCCTTGAGCTATGAACAGGCTAATGACCCTTACTCATAAAAGATTGACCTTTACATGTACATTTCTGTTTCTACGGTTGCGTTAATCCAAGCTGATCATACAGCTCAACATGTAAATCAGCTAACCCAAAATGTCTCTCATGCCCTAGCTATTCAAGAAATCACAAAACTAGACACAAAGGTAAATCACTCGAAAAGGCTGTTCTACTATGTATTGGAAATGAGCTAAATTCTTTAAAGGTATGGCTGGCTCTTTGGTGCCATAAAGCATATAACTGGAAAATCAAGTCTTACCCAGAGACAAAGAGCCTAACTTAGAGAGAAGGAACAGATAAGAGCAGAACATAAGTTACCACATATACCTGTGCTAACTGGTGGTGTATAGCAGCCCCTTCCCTAAGGCCTACATTCCACAAACACCTTCCCCTACACTGGCAGCTGTGATGAGGATGGATAAGAGTATCTACAAACCTATGACTTGATCTTAGTGTTATTATAATGTGAACACCATGTTATTTTCTTAGTTACTCAATCTCACTATAATTGGGGCAGTTCTGCAAGAAGACTTCTGTAAAACCGGTTTCTGTACATTTTCCAAAAACATCTTATCACAGAGGAGTATCCATTGTAAAAATTCCATCTTCTGATGCCATGTTAACATTTGACCTATAAATAAAGACACCAAAACCGACAGTGCAGAGATGCCTGCCTGGTAATCAGAAAGAATCTCAGGGCTCTCTCACTCCCTGCCTCACCGACACTGTCCATCCTTCAGGGAGCCCTGGGCCCGGCCAGAGCTGGATTCCGGCACATTACAACAACAAAAACAAAAAACAAAGTAATACCAGGATAAACTTTAGAAATGTGGGTTTACATGAAAAAGAACTAACCTTCACTAGAAGACTTTGTATATCAAAAGCACATAAAAAATCAGAAATACAAAGCACCCCTCAACATATTAGTGAACCAAACAGGTTATCACTCATTAAAGACAGGAGGCAAACTCCTGAAAATGTATTTTTTTAAGTAAACTTTATTAGCAATCAAAGAAATGCAGATTAGAGTAAAACTGATGCCACTTTTCACTTAGTAAATGAAAGGAGATTTTCTGTTTGTCTGATTAATTTTCTGTTTTTAATGTTACTGCAACTCAGTACTGTCAAGAGTGAGATAAAATAGATACTTTGTTCAAACAGCATTTATACCCTGCAGTGCTGGTGTAATCAAAACCCTCTTTCTGAAAAACAATTTGGATGGGTGTATCATTAGTTTTAGTTATAATACTCATTTGCACCTGGTAATTCTTTTTTTTTTTTGTAAGTGGATTTCATGCCCAGCGTGGGGCCCCAAAGCAGGACTCAAACTCATGACCTTGAGATCAAGACCTGAGCAAAGATCAAGAGTCAGAAGCAGCCTAAGCTGAACCGACTAAGCCACCCAGAAGCCCCTACATCTAGCAATTCTTCTTGTAGAAATTCTTAGTAAATTTTTGGATCTATCAATGAGGGTTGTGTTCCAAGAGGTTCATAGCAACTTTACACCAAATAAAAGCGGAGAGGGAAAATGCCTAAGTCTCCAACATTAGAAAAATGCTTAAGTACATTGTATTTTGGGACCTCATTTTTAGTGGTTGTATAATATTATTTCAGTGTATATATTTACACATATATGTATTTATTTAGAATTAAAAATGATGTATATAGGGTCGCCTGGGTGGTTCAGTTGGTTAAATGTCCAACTCTTGATCTTGGTTCAGGTCATAATCTCACAGTTCATGAGTTCAAGCCCTGCATCGGGCTCTGTGTTGATGGTGCAGAGCCTGCTTGAGATTGTCTCTCTCCTCCTCTCTGCCCTTCACCTGCTTGTGTGCTTTCCCTCTCTCAAAATAAAAAAACCAAACTTTTCAAAAAATGATATGTATAAAGAGTTTTACCTTTCATTTGTAACTACTTACTATGCACTGTTAAGCAAAAAAAATCGGGATATAAAATAATATCAATAATGTAAACTCAATACATTTTTTAAAATGAAAATCTAAGGATCAAAGTTAAATATGTCCAAATGTTAGGAAAATAACAATCTCTTGGTGCTGGAGTTGAAGGTAATTTCTCTGCTTCTTTCTGCTTTTGTCTACTAAAAATTTAAGAACATGTAGTATTACTTAAAAAGTAAAATACTCAGGGAACCTGGATGGCTCAGTCGGTTAAGTGTCCAACTTCAGCTCAGTCAGGTCCATGATCTTACTATTGGCAAGTTCAGAGCGTTGGGCTCTGTGTTGACAGCTCGGAGCCTAGAGCTTGCTTCAGATTCTCTGTCTCCCCTCTCTCTCTGCCCCTTCCCCCACTTGTTCTATCTTTAAGAAAAGAAAAGAAAAGAAAAGAAAAGAAAAGAAAAGAAAAGAAAAGAAAAGAAAAGAAAAGAAAAGAAAAGAAAAGAAAAATACTCAACAAGCATTCATAATCTGGGGTTGGTTGATGGATGGGCTCCAGCTTGTCCATGACTCCACTAAAGTTGTACATTATCTTTTGTGTCACTGAATTTATCAGGAGAGAGAATAACTTTTCAAAGGGCTTCATCATCTCAGAATTACTAAAACCCATGAATTAAAAATTTTTAGAAAGTGATTTAAAAGAGTCATAGTAACATATCCATCACGTTCCAGATTTGCCCGCACACATTTATATTTAAAACATTGATAGTTTAAATATCATTATTTTAAAAACTAAACCAGCAAACTTTTACTTGTTTGACATTCACATGGAGAAACTCCTAAGATACTCATGAACATCTTTCTCATTTAAATTATAACTGCCACTAAAATGGTTATTGTATAAATATCTATAGAGCAACTGTACAAACAAGGTACCAGAAGCATGAAAACTTTTTTCAGATAAGAATTTCCTAGTCCAGGGGCACCTGGGTGGCTTAGTCAGTTAAGCTTCCTACTTTCGCTTAGGTCATGGTCTCGCGGTTCGTGGGTTCGAGCCCCGCATCGGGCTCTGTGCTGACTGCCAGCTCAGAGCCTGGAGCCTGTTTCAGTCTGTGACTCCCTCTCTCTTTGACCCTCCCCTGCTCATGCTGTCTCTCTCTCTCTCTCTCTCTCTCTCTCTCCTAGAAATAAATAAAACATTAAAAAAAAAAAAAGAATTTCCTAGTCCAAGGTACAGGACAATGAGAACAAGGTACTACACCTTCCCAGGACAATTTGTTTATTTCTGTCTGTATACATGTATGTGTGTGTGTGCGTGTGAGCATTTGAGTATTTTTATTCAAGCTTTCCCTTGCTCAAAAAATAAATTGAGGAAGCTTAGCAAAATAAGTAGAACAACATAACATAAAATTTAACCTAAGTGAGTGAGTCAACTGGACAAAGGCCAAAATGAGGTAGAAAAAGTAAGACCAAGCCAAGAGTAAGGTCAGTACTCTCAGTTTATGCCAAAGCTTTAAGTTTCCTTGTAGCCTAAATAAAGAGGTAAACATGATCTGTTACATGAGTGTTATGGCCCAGAAGATAAAAAGAAACCAGTTACTCAGGAGAAGCCCAACTATTGCTAGTTCTACCACCAAAGAGAAAGTTTCCCCCATGGGTCCTCATGAAGAAGACACTGTGTAATATAATGAACATCATCTTCACGGGATTAAATAATGAACAAATCCTGTGCTCTCTCTGGCAGTACAAATACTCAGATCGGAACGATGCAGAGATTAGCCTGGACCCTGCGTGAGGCTGACATGCAAATTCGTGTAGTGTTCCATTAAAAAAATAATAATAATAGGAGCACCTGGGTGGCTCAGTCAGTTAAGCGTTGGGCTCTTGATCTCAGCTCAGGTCTTGATCTCAGGGCTGTGAGTTTCAGCCCCACGTTGGACTCCATGCTGGGCAGAGAGCCTACTTTAAAAACATTAAAAAATTAATAATAACAATGAGCAACATTCTGATATAAAGTATTCAGCGGAGTACCTGGGTCATCCTACCCATCACTGGAGAAGTCTTCAACGGTCACGTACGGAAGGTCACCACTCCCCATCCCCCTTCCCAGCTCTGTTGGTTCCGTAGCACTTGCTATCAATTTCTCTCTTTTTAAAATTTTTTTAACATTTATTTATTTTTGAGAGACAGAGTGTGAGCAGGGGAGGGGCAGAGAGAGAGGGAGACACACAGTCCGAAGCAGGCTCCAGGCTCAGGGCTGTCAGCACAGAGCCCGACACGGGGCTGAGACTCACAAGACCACAGGGTCATGACCTGAGCCGAAGTCGGACGCTTAACCGACAGCCACCCAAGTTCCCCTTTATCTCTTTTTTTTAACTATTTATTTATTTTGAGAGAGAGAGTATGTGCATGAGTTGGGGGGGAGGCAGAGAGTGACTCCCAAGCAGGCTCCATGCTCTCAGCACAGAGGCCCATACGAGACTCCATCCCACGCAACATAAGATCACCACCTAAGTCAAAATCAAGAGTCAGATGCTCAACCGACTGAGTCACCCAGGCGCCCCTATTATATTTCTTTTGCACTGTCTCCCCCTCCCCCACTAAAATATAAATTCAACGAAGGCAGAGATTTTGTCTCCCTCATTCATCTGCATTCCCAGAATTTAAAAGAATATCAAGCATGTAAAAATTGCTCACTATATATTTATTGAAAGAATGAGTGAACTTCAGGAATTACCATCATACAATAAATAATTATCATTATTATTATTAAGACAGTATTATCAGGACTCACAGAACTCTTTTATATAATATTCTTCAGGGTAAAGGTAAAATTAAAAGAAGTTAAAATTTAAAAAGGCAATTCTGTGAAAGTCACAACAATGTGGTATAAGAACGCAGCTTTCAGTAGTCAAGATAGGATTATTATGACATCTAAAGGAATCAACTGTAGTTTTGGGTGATCCTTTATAAATACAGGTTTGATCACTGCAATGAAGCTGCAAACTGGGGTTGGATTTCCTGAAAGAGCTTAGAGAAGAGGTGTTCCAGATCTCTGCAAAGCACACAGCTCTACGGCTTGGTTCAGCTAAGCTGGAGTTTGAAACATAACATATGCCTGAACTGAAAATAGGTTTGGTACCCACAGGGACAGGCCAAGGGATAATCCCCAGCCAGAGCAGAAAATGATTAGGTGTCCGTGTTAACATAAAGACAATTCGATGATGATGGTCTCAAATGCTTATGCTATAGTTTAATAGCTGTTGAGTTTTTAGCCTAGGAAACACTTCACACAGGATACCCAGTTGCCCGTCTGAACCACAAACCATCTTAGTAAGTGTCCAATAAAGGAACAGGCACTTAGAGTATCTTGTAATTGCGGGATATACACGTAAGCAAATAAGTTTATTTCCTGGATAGAGATATTTTCCATACAGGACTTAACTATCCAGAGACATACACAACTATGAGAACTTTAGGTTGATTACAGTTGCTCTGCAGCAACTCTTTCTAAAACTATTATCCAACAGAATCAGCTGTCATTTCAATCAGTCCCAGCTGCTGACAATTATATTTGGCATCTAGGAGAAGATCTTTTTCTTTCCCTTGGAGTTTGGGGAAGGGGAGGTCATTCACCCAGGTTATCTTGAAGTTATACCATTTTTCTTTTTTTAAGTGAGAGCAAAGAACCACAAAACCTCCCTGGTTCAGTCCCACCAAGTACTATTATTTGATTCACAAAAGCCCAGGCACACCTACCTGACTCTCACCTTGACATCTCATGGCGATACAAAATGGGATGTGATGGGTGCCTAGAGCTGATGCTCAGCACAGATCCCCCAGGAGAACTAGAATATTCCTGTCCCCAACTGCTGGGGCTGCTGCCCACATTCAGTCTTCACCTGTCAGCCACTTTGGGAATGGCTTCTGCTGAGAAAACTTGTACCTGGCCCAAATGCACAATGACCCTCATGCACGCATCCTCGGAGAACTCTCCACAGCTGTCCACCTCTGCACATCTAAATCTAGCCTGCCCATCAGGGACCCTGCTCAAATATCGTCTTCTTCTGGAGGCCTTTCCAGATTCCCCAGCAATGTTCCTTCCTTCTCTGAATGGCCCTGCTCCCTTCTCTGACAGGACTGCTAGATATAATAACAGGATATCCAGTTAAACTCACATTTCAGATTTACAACAAATATTTTTAGTAAAGTTATGTCCCAAATGTTGCACGAGACACATATGTACTAAAAAAACTATTCATTGCCAATCTGAAATGCAAATTTAACTGGGCATGTTGTAGTTTTTTTTTTTTTATTCTAGAGAGAGACAGAGAGTGAGTGGGGGGAGGGACAGAGGGGGAGAGAGAGAACATTAAGCAGGCTCCACACTCAGCACAAAGCCAGACATAGGGCTCAATCCCACGACCCTGGGATCATGATCTGAACCAAAACCCAGAGTCACATGCTCAACTGACTGAGCCACCCAGGCTCCCATGGGCATGTTGTATTTTTATTTGCTAAATCTAACAATCATATTCCCAGGCAGCCAGAACCCAGTAATTGTTCTACACAGAGAGAGAAGGGCCCAGCATCCTCACTCCAACACAGAGTGCTATTCTAGTTTCAGAGTTGGGTTTGCCATAGAGAATGCATCCCAGCCCGGCTTTTCTCTCTGCCCAGTCCTGCTCCCTTCCCTGTATTAGTCACTAATCCCAGAGAACATTCCTGAATTAACCTCCTACACACTAATCTCCCACCTCAAGTCCGCTTTCCTGGAATCCCAGCATGGGACAGTGTCTTGAGAATGAATAAAGAACAGTTTTCTAGAACACAAGGGGAACAATAAAGGGGGGGGGTAGTCTGGAGAGAGATTCAGGCAAACTTGAAAAGAGTATTTATTACACACACACTATAGTTAAACATGCAAGATGGACTGGTTCATAAAATATACTTTGGGTTATAATTTAGAAGGAAATATCCAGAAAATCCCAGTCATTCGACACTCCCCATGGAAGGGATGTCAAAGAGGAGGTGCCTTACACCAGTCATCCTACGTCTTGCCATCTCTCTAGGAGCAGAGTGAGCCTCTGTGGTCTGCGGCCACGTGAAATCCCATTGAGGTCTTTACTTTGAATACTAGTACAAATTATACCCTCCGTGTCATAATTTATTGCTTCACATTTAAAACAAAATGCTTTTCCAAAAACAATTCCATTCATTGACTTCCAGGAAGATGTTCCACAACATTCCTGTAGCTTTCTACACTTCGTGGAATCGGCCACTCACCCCTAAATGTCTTCTTACCCCATGTTCAGTGGCACAGCCCTGGAGGGAGATCTATTTCTTTCTTTCCCCACAGGGTTTATTCTGGGGAGAGTCATGTCGGCCTTGCTTGAGTCCAGGATCTCTCTCTTCCTCTAGTTTCCTTCCAGCCAAAAGGGTTGTGTCCCTGTGAAGAAGACAACTGCCCACTGCTCTTCTGCATCGATTACCGGTGTGGGAGGCATACAGTGACTAAGATTCATGTAAAAGTCTTTTGTGCAGGTTGCCGTGGCAACACTTGGTAGCTAGATTCAAAATCTGTATTAAAGAGACCAGGTCAGAAGCTGAAAGACGTTCATAAAGCATATAATTGAAGGTTATTATCACGACCTACCTTGGGTCACTTTCTGCTCATGGTATTGTCTGCCCCTTACCCACCCAGAAGCGCATCTCCCACTTTTGCCAAGATCGACGTTTCACTAGCTAGAAAAGAACATAAGTGTAAGGAAATTGGAGTTTCACTGTGTTGTCCTAATTCTGAATTATCTATAAAACCCTTACTTTTAATTTTTTTTTTTTTTGAGAGAGAGAGCAAGCAGGGGAGGGACAGAGAGAGAGGAAAAAGGAGAATCTCAAGCAGGCTCCACTCTGTCAGCATGGATCCCAACACGGGGCTGGGTCTCACCAACTGTGAGATAATGACTTGGGCCAAAATCAAGAGTCAGACGCTTAATGAAAGAGGCCACCCAGATGCCCCCAAAACCTTACTTTTACAAGTTCGTGTCCCACTACTAATCCCTATGGTCCCATGTTACAACCTTCTCCATCAAAATGACCGCTGCCCCCCATTTTCTCTTATTAAATCAGATCTTCCTCATATTGGTTTTCCTCATAGCTATAACAAATTGCCACAAATTTTGGTGACTTTTGTTTAATAAACATCTCATGTGTATTATTTACAGTTGTGGAGATCAGAAGTCAGACACGGGTCTCGGCAGATGAAAATTAAGATGTCAGCAGGACTATGTTACCTTCTGTAGACTCTAACTGGTGACCCATTTTCTTGCCTTTTCCAGCTGTAAAGGCCACCCACACTTCATGGTTCATGGCTCACTTCCTCCATCTTCAAAGCCAGTAACACAGCATCCCCATCACCACATGTCCTTCTCATCAGAGCTGAGAAAGGATCTCCTCTTTTTAGGACCTATATTGTCGGACCTATATGGGGCACCCCTCCTCTCCAGAATATCCAGGATAATCTGCCCAAGGTTCTTAACTTAAGGTTCAAGGTTCTTAACTTAATCATAACTGTGAATTCCCATTTGCCAAATAAGGTAAAATATTCACAGGTTTGGGGTGATGGGGGTGTGGCATATATATAATTCTATATACCATGGTGTGCTATATGCCTTGTCCACCCATAGCAATGATTCTTCCTTAACCTAGGGTAAGTCATGAAGATAGACTCAAAAATCTTTGAAGAGTGTAAAAAATAAATTAAGTATAAGTATATCGGATAGGATAAACAAAATTACAGTGAGCCACACCACACCTCTCCTTCTCTGCATGATTTTCTTCTCTGCAAGAGCTGTTGGTTGGATGGCCAGGATAAAAGCTCTCCTTGCAAAAACCTGTCCCTAAAATTCTGTGTTGGTTAACGCAATTTCTAACAACAAAACAACTAATCCTGGATCCAAATGGGTCTTCTATGAAGGCTAAATCTATGTAGAATTAACAAATCACAATATTACTTGTAGAATTCTCCTGAAGATGGAAAATTAAAGTGTTCATTGACTGTGAAATGAGTCCTGGGTTGATCTGAATGGTAGGTAATTATCTCATCTATGGGAAATTTTTTCAAAATGTTAAGATCATTCTCATTTCAAATTCTCGGCTATGGAAGTGACTTACTTCTATTATCAACTAAAAGTCTGCCATAACCCAATCAATGCAAATTTATATTCTTCAGGTTGAAGTAGTAGAGATCCATATTTCTTCTGCAGCAGGTAGAAATGATGAATGCTTATGTCTGGTCATTTGTGAAGTGTTAAAATAATCTTCCACATGGGATTTTACGAGACTCCTTGAAAAATAAATAGCATCATATTTACTGTATGGAGGAAATAATCATCTATCTACTTTTTGCAATATAAAAGTTAACTCTATTCCAAGCTCATTCCCAAACTCTTTTCCTTTTTAAAATTTCTTAAGAAATCTAGATGCAAATTCTTATTGAGAGAACAGTCTTTGCAAGCAAGATTCATAGGTTCTCCTTCCTCAGTGAAAATCTATTATGCCCGTTTGATGTTCTAAAAGACTCAAGAAAACAAGCCTTTGTGGGTATTCTGGACATTTTTAATTCAAAGTTATAAGCAATCACTTCTGATAGACCTCAGACACCACCACCCCTAAAACTGTCCTTGGCACCTACCACCGCTATGACCGAAGAACTAACAGGAAACTAAATGCAGTGAAAAGGAGTCTCAGATGGGAGCTGATGAAAGAAAAGTGTCCCAGGGCACATGGGTTCAGTCATTTTGAGCATCTAACTTTGACTCAGATTACAACCTCACAGTTCGTGAGTTCGAGTCCCATGTCAGGGTCTATGCTGATAGAGAGGAGCCTGCTTCGGATTCTCCATCTCTGCCCTTCCCCTGCTAGCTTTTTTTCTCTCTCTCATTCTCTCTCTCAAAAATAAATAAACATTGAAACCAATTTTAAAGCATCCCAAGAAAAAACAGTCACAGAGGAAGATGAAGAATATGAATAAGTCACTATAAAAACATCAGTGCCTAGAGTAGCGTGGCACCCAGACAGCACTCAATAGATACCTACTGAATGTGGAGGCTTTTGGTTTTCTATGGAACAGTTTTTCACTGAGCAACCTGTCATACAGAGACAGAGTGTCCAGGGATGATAACATCAGTGGAAAAGGCATTGGTGAGGTGGATGACTGGGGACCGTGTTCTGGTCACAGCTCTGCCGTGACTAGATATCTGATTTAGGGAAAGTGCCTTACCCATCTGGAGCTCTAATTCCTCCATTGGAAAGTGAGGGGCTTAGAGTATGATTGGCAAGATTCCTTCCAATGCAAAATCTTCAATTCCTTGGACACAAGGAGGGATGCAGTTGTTCTAATGCTGCATCTTGGCCTTAGCCAGGAGTCAGGTTTTACCCTTCTTCCCTCACATTCTCCTTGGCCATGACCTCTGACCCTGTCCTATTGCTAGTCCCAGCCCTCCCTTAGTTCCTCTGATCCCAAGGCCAGCCAGTGATAGAACCACCACCGTTAGTAAGAAAGGTGACCGGCCTTTGCAGAGACCCCCTAGGAAACCATGCTTCCATCAATTCATAGTCCCAAAAGTTTTTTGATGTATATTTTGAATCCATTTTTTATTTGGAAAAAATAAATACATACAGAAATACATACAGAAATGACCCTGCCAGTAGATACACTTTTTGGCATGGTAATAATGAGGTTAAGAATACCAGGTGGGGGTGCCTGGGTGGCTCGGTCAGGTAAGCGTCCAACTTCAACTCAGGTCGTGACCTCATGGTTCATGAATTCAAGACCCACATCAGGCTGGCTGCTGTCAGCACAGAGCCCACTTCAGATCCTCTGTCCCCCTCTTTCTCTGCCCTTCCCCCTCTCTTTCTGCCCCTCCCCTGCTCACACCCTTTCGAAACTGAATAAACATTTTTAAAAAATACCAGGCAGTCGTAACTCCTCTGTTCTGTGAGCAGACCTGAAACTCTAGTCATAGCTACCTATCTCATTAACAGTGGGCTATTAATCATTGCAATTCCAAGTGACAGAATTCAGGCATGACCAAAAGTCTATCATGGAAAAATGTTTCCAAGAGAATTCCAATTCTCCATTGCTAATGGGGAGGTCTATCTGCTGCACTGAAAAGGAAGTACATTTCTCTCATTCTTTCACAACAGCAGATTCCTCACAAACAGATTGAAAAAAAATTATTCATCAGCACACACACACACACACACACACACACACACACACATATTCCAAATTTACATATAGGCCAAATTCAAGAAAAGAAAATATTTATGTAAGCCAGTTCCTGAATATTCAGCTTTGATAACAGATAGAAAACCTCCCAAAACGTGTATCTCAAGGCTCCCTCGGGCTCTAAAACACAAATACACACGAATCATATTCAGGAATCCTTACTAAAGTTGATTAACCCAGTCCTTCGATTCTGCCCTGTCCCTGAGATATGATCAAGTGAACTCATTAGTAAAATGCCTTTGTAAATGATGTTTTTAACACAAACCAGATGAGCAGACGTGTGACAGCACTCAGGTCTACCAATCTGCCTCATTTTTACTGATCAGCTGGTAACCATTATAGACACTCAATGAATTACCTGGTTTCCTTAGGAAGAAAATGCAGGGGAGAAAAACAAGCTCTTGTTCTATGGATATGACTCTTTTTAAAATAAATTCTAGAAGAAAAGGCTTTGGTCCATTAATTTTGAAATCTGATGAAATGTTCAATTAATGGCAAAGCATAACTTTTAAGGCTAATTTATATCTAACTATGTAAATTTAAGGAGACCTAGGTCAAAAAGGTTGACTCTCCACTAAATTAATAATCAATGAGTTTTTTCAGAACTAAAAATGATGGAAGCCAATGTGTTTTCAAGAAAATATCATGATAGATCTTAAATAATAATTATTTTGACAACCTAAAGTCTCTCGGGTTCTACCATCTGCCCAAGCAGGAAACTCATCTAACCCTTTTCTAGACACAACTTTGCACAGGGTCATAAAGCTGAAGCCTTTCCATAAATTAAGGTACTAAGTCCCATCTGATGCACTGATTCTCCAAGAAGATTGAGGGATTTAAATCAATGGCCCACATACCCCAGGACTTTGTTTCCTGGAGTAAAAGAAAAGATTAAAACCTACTGGGTTGGTTGCCAATCTCCTTGGCATCCTAAGAAATATGTCAGGGACATCTAGTGAGGTCCAGGACAGCACATCTCCACCCTGGCAGTTTATAGAAGCTTCTTGTTGAATATTATTAAAATGCAGATTCTCAGATCTGGTCCTATTGAATCAGAATCTCCAAATACATATGCACTTTTTAAAAAGCCATAAAGGAGCTATTGATGCAAATCTAGAATTGTGAACCACTTTTCTCGAGTACAGTTAACCTACTTGTCAATTATACTCATAAAAAACCACCAACTTATGGAAACTCAAGGTTTATTGGATATGGTAGTAATAGGCTTAGTTTTATGTTTTAATAAAGATTTTTCAGTTTTCATGGCTTATATTCATACTATGATTTTTCTTCTCTCTGAAAAGCCACAATACAAGAGAAGGCCACCCTCCTCCACTTCCTGTTACGCTTATCATTGAGGCAGGCTCATCAAACACCAATGAAACAATGACCCTGGCTTCCATTCCATCTAAAACAGCAGTCATAGGAATGTCTGCAACTGTCTGAAGGCAGAGTTGCCCTAAAGGGCAACCTGAAACAATGAACTTGGTTTAGACAGTTTGGGGCAGGGGACAGTGGACCAAAGAATCTCAGTCCGGAGGGAGCTCTGAGGAATATGCCTCTACCAACAGATACTTCAAGTCATCTGCATGTTCAACAAACCAAAGCTGGAACACAACTACAACAATTAAAAACAACAACAACAACAGTAATCAGCAGTGACCCTCCACAATCCTTACAGGTAATTATAAACTGACAGTTAGCTGTTAGATGCTTTCATCAGACTTTTCATCTACTCATGATATCTAAGAACAGACAGAACATCATGTAACTGATCATGCTATTCTCTGTATTGGCTGCTAAAATGTTTAAGCATAAATTTAGAGTATGCTCTTAGCAAAACTTACAAGCTCCTTAAAACATTTATCAGTTTACAAAACAAATAATCCAGTGAAGAAATGGGCCAAACACAGAAATAGACACTTCTCCGAAGAAGACATCCAGATGGCCAACCGACACATGAAAAAATACTCAACATCACTCATCATCAGGGAAATAAAGTAAAAACCACAATGAGATACCACCTCACACCAGTCAGAATGGCTAACAGTAACAACTCAGGTAACAAAAGATGTTGGCAAGGATGCAGAGAAAGAGGATCTTTTTTGCACTGTTGGTGGGAATGAAAACTGTTGCAACCACTCTGGAAAACAGTATGGAGGTTCTTCCAAAAGTTAAAACTAGAGCTACCTATGACTCTACAAACACACTACTAGGAATTTATCCAAGGGGTACAGGTATACTGTTTCGAAGGGGCACATGCACCCCAGTGGTTATAGCAGCATTATCAACAATAGCCAAAGTATGGAAAGAGCCCAAATGTCTATCGATGGATGTATGGATAAAGAAGGTGTGGTATGTGTATACAATGGGGTGTGACTCAGCAATCAAAAAAAAAAAATGAAATCTTGCCATTTGCAGCTACATGGATGGAACTAGAGGATATCATGCTAAGCAAAATTAGAGAAAGACAAATATCATATGACTTCACTCCTGGGAGCAATTTAAGATACAAAACAGATGAACATAAGGGAAGGGAAGAAAAAAATAATATGAAAACAGGGAGGGGGACAAAACACAAGAGACTCTTAAAAATGGAGAACAAACAGAGGAGGAGTTGTGGGAGGGGGGATGGGCTAAAGGGTAAGGAGCATTAAGGAATCCACCCCTGAAATCACTGCTGCACTATATGCTAACTACCTTGGATGTAAATTTAAAAAATAAAGTAAAATAAAGTTAAAAAAGCATGTATCGCTTAATTCTATTTACCAACCTCATTTCTGATGTCATCTTTTGTCCCAATTTTTCTTTTAATGTAACTGTTCTAGTCTCTTTTACTCAGTTACACTTTATCTTGTTCCAGGCTATCTATATATATATTTTTAAAATTTTTAATTTTTTTAATTTATTTCTAGGAGAGAGAGAGAGACAGCATGAGCAGGGGAGGGTCAGAGAGAGAAGGAGTCACAGACTCTGAAACAGGCTCCAGGCTCTGAGCTGGCAGTCAGCACAGAGTCCGACGCGGGGCTCGAACCCACGAACCGCGAGATCATGACCTAAGCGAAAGTCGTACGCTTAACCGACTAAGCCACCCAGGCGCCCCAAGCTATCTATATTTTTTATAAGTTGCCCCACATCCTTTATAGGAACAAGGAAAGAGAAAGAAAAAGATGAGGAAAAAGGAAGAAAGTAGGAGAAAGTGCTCTAGAGCAACTGGAGCTCAACTTTTCCATCTTCTCTGAAGACTTTGTAGAATCTACTGACTACAAATGACATTCTCACAAACAGGGCTATCACGTTACTTCAAGTTATTCAGAACCCAGCACTGAGGTTTTCCAAAAATGTGTTTGTTCTAAATTTTCTTACATTTTTCCAGTTAGAACTATGAAATAAGTGAAGCAAGGGGTTAAGACTCATTGATTTCTTTGGCAAGTCCTTTACTGAGGAAATACTCCATTGCAATTGCGTCTTGGCCTGCCTCCCCTCAAAGCCATTCCAATCCCTCCTGTCACAGGATCCTGGCATGTGGGAATCATTCAGCAAAACAAAACAGCAAAAATTACAACAAAAATTTGTTAGATCAAATTTGTTAGATCAGAGTGACTCTGATCTAAGCAAAGTTTTACAGATTGGAGGATGCAATCACGCCTAAAATAGACCCTCAGATCTGTGGAGTCTAGTGTATAGACTGTGATAACCATCTACCAATAAAAAACATATAATAAGGGTATACAAATGATTGTCACAGAGGGTAAGCTGTGGCGAATACTATTTAAATGGTTAAGAAAACAAGGTTGTAGGAATCTCAAGATGGGAGAGCTTTCTTTCAGGGGAGCACGCAGGGAAAGATTCATGGAAAAGTGATTGCCACACCTGGAGGCAGCACGGGACATACCTTCCAAGTGGAGAAAACACCACAGGAGCAAAGGAAAAGTGGGGAGATGCAAACGGGTTCAGGAGACAAGTTGATTAAAGAGGTAAGTTGAACTGAGGTAATGATGGGAAATAGCGACTGGTGTGAAAGAAACTGTTAGTTGTTTCCTAACTTCCATCAACCCCTTCTTCCTTCATAACAGAACTCTGAGTTTGGCTGGTCTCCTTGCTGTCTCGCTACGAGATTACATTCCTATCCTTTCTAGAAGGTAGGCGCATCCAGTAGAGTTCTGTTTTGGCTAGTGGAATGTTATCTGAAGTGTCACGTGGACTACAGCAAGGCTCTGTAAACAGAAGGCGGCACACCCTCCTCTTCTTCCATCCTGTACCAATACTCATTTGTGTAGCTCAAAGCCTTAGCAGCCATCTTTGTCTCTGGGGCTGAAACACACAACCTGAGGCTGGTCAGTCCTAGAAGAAACCTTAGTCCCTGAGGACTTCATGGGGCCATATACCAGGCCTATGCTACTTACTATTTATCTCGTTTCATAGGAGAAAGAAATAATGTCTGTATTGTTCAAGACTCTCATATCAGTTTCTAATGTTATGTGAAGCAAAACCTAAAACTGAACCTGATACATTAGAAGATATGTAAGCACACCACACATACCACACATACGCAACAACGCGAAACAAAAAGTGTTACCCTATCCCCCGTAAACGGTTCAGCCAACTTTTCCAGTCATCACTTTCTTGACGTTCCTAAACCCAGATCACACACTCTGATACATTTAAGTAATGTTTACCACAAACAGAGCCCCTGAGAAATCGTCTTCAACAGCAATGTCGAAAGCAATTTTCCAGCATCTGATTTTGGTGTAAATCATTAAGATTTTTGCTTTGGCATGCCGCAATTACAGCGAGGCAGGGCTGCAGTGCGGAATTAATCAAGGCGTAGTAACCAGGTCAGCTTCCAAGGACTTAGTTCCAGCAGGAGATGAAAGCAAGGACGGGGAGGGACCAATATTAAACTTAACCGACCAGTCAAGGAGCTGCTTACGATCCCTAGCAGGTGTAATAAACACCTAACTAATGTGAACCCTGGACTGAAAGGACCTATTGTGCTGCCAGATAAAATCTTTATATTCACCTGCAAAGTGAAATCTGTAGTGTTCTGAATAAGTGCAGGAAAGAAGATTCTGTGGTAGCAGCTCTGTGAAGTGTTTAAAAAAGAACAAAAGACACAAAGCAGTAGATGAAATGAGGTTTGGGAAAGAGTGGTAGTAAAGCACAGGCGTCTGTGATGACGGCAATTAACTAGGAAGTGGGGAGATCAGCATTTCCCATCTGATTAGTTATCAGTCCCCCACTTCTGGGGGCATCTGACTAGCCCCAAAAGTTGTGTCAACATTTCCCAATAGCTTTGAATGTCCCTTTTGAACAGAGGGGATGACAGAAGAGAGGAAGGTAGCACTGCCTCCTACTGACTGCACTCCCAATGAAACATTTGGCCACCCTAGTCCATGCTGAAAACTAAGGTCCAACCTTGGCTTCTCATTGCCTTCTTACCCACCACCCCCACCATCAAAAGCATCAAAACAAAATCCGTGCTTTTATTACAGTGGCAAAGCATTTCCACATATATCCTTTGATCTTAATCACAATCCCAATGAGGAAACTGAATCACAAAGCGGGATATTTAATTCACAGCCATCATTGAATGATTCGTTTTTTGCAAGAGTCCGTTCAAGGTTATGGCAGTGCCAATGGAGAGGAAGGAGGAGGAGAGGAAGACAAAGAGAGAGGAGTCCATACGGACAATGGCAGAAGCCAAAGAAGACAAGGTACACTTGAAAAGAGTTGTTTGATTTGGATGAGCATCGGTTACCCAGAGAAGGACGAGGAGATCAAGATGGAAAGGTAGGTGAGGTCCCTGTTGTAGAGGAATGCCAGGCGATGTCAGGTGAGTGAGTACATGTGTGCAGGCTAACCACACGCCTTCAGAGGTGACTTTAAGAAAACTTATCTGGGGCACCTGCATGGCTCAGTCAATTGAGCATCCAACTTGATTTTGACTCAGGTCATTATTTCATGGTTCATGAGATCGAGGCCCCGCATCAGGCTCCACACTTAGCATGAGACCTGCTTGGGAGTCTCTCTCTCTCTCTCTCTCTCTCTCTCTCTGTCCAGGTCCTCCCCCCCCCAATAAAATTTTAAAAAATGAATCTGATCAGATGTATAGATGGTACACAAGTGGAGAAGTTTGAGACTCGGCAGGACCTTGGGGGTAAATTGGTGGGGTAACAAGGCAATTTTCCTCTCTTTCTCATGCATATATGCCCCACGATTTTTCTTTACAATGAAAGCTATTCCTAAACTGAGGTTTCCTCTACTCTGGGATGAGAATCACACCAGGCTCCACTCCTGCGTGCAAAGCCTGAGTGAAAAGCCCATGTGCACATCACTTAAGGGACCCTACTCCTTCTCCAGCAGCTGTCCGGCGTCACCACAAAACAAATATGTGGTAATGTTGACAGAAAGCAATAATCCTTCCTACAGCTGTTGAATAAATTGCCTATTAGCAGTCCCACACCATAATTCATGTCAGATCATGTCGATTCAGCCCTTATGAATAAATGGACAAATTTTATCATTAAATGAAGTTCTATACCAAATCCCTAAGCATTTTCTTGTTATTTCCTAAAGCTGTTCCTCCTTCCAGCTCATCCCTGAACTTTCTGAGAGCTGGCAGAATCAAAGATAAGCAAAAAGTTCATACTCTCTGTATACTGTTCCTCTGGGACAGGCCTCTTGGGTCCTTGGGATTTATATTTTAGAACCACAATTTAAATGCAGATTTTTAACTCCCATGTTGAGCAGCCAAGGAGGTTTCTGACTTGATTAAAATCCCGATGCATAAATTTTATACTTAAATTTTTCTTCTATAGCACAAACCCGGCTAAGTGGGGTGGTACCAAAGATACTTTTAATCAGCTTCCAGGTTGTGCATGAGGTCTCCAAGAAAGCGTATTTTTACAGATCAGTTTTCTAAGTCTTAAAGGAACAGAGTTCTGCTACTTTTTAAATAGTATTTTAATATCTCTTGGGGTGTTGGTCAGTCGCTTAAGCATCTGACGTCACCTCAGGTCATGATCTCACAGTTCATGAGTTGGAGCCCCACATCGGGAGCAGCCTGGAGCCTGCTTCAGATTCTGTCTTCCTCTCTCTCTGCCCTTCCCTTGCTCATACTCTGTCTCTCTAAAATAAATAAACATTAAAAAAAATAGACCTCCCATAAATGAATGGGACACATTGCTACTTGGTCCTGTTGCAAGCAGGACATCTAGGAAATAGGAGAGCAGATGCAGAATTCACAGTCCAGCCGACCGGTGTTTTTGTGGTTTAGGGTCGGGAAGATGTCTTCAGAGCCTCAATTTTGCTATTTACAAAAGTGGGGGGTGCTTCCCATGCTGACATGAGGGCACAATCACACAGCAGCTGAAACACGGAAGCCACACAGTAGATGGTGGTTCCTCATTCCTTCATGCAGGGCATCGGGGTTTGCTATTTGTTTTGTGAACTTGTACCAATCACCTCACCAACCTGATCCTCAATTTCCTCTCTTGCAAACCTGGGGAAGGGTAGATTAGGTGATGCCCTAAATCTCTTCTGGTCCTAGATACAATAGTCCTCTGATCCTGCTCCAAGCATCAGGACCACTAACCACCATGGATACAAACCCTGCAAGTGTGGAGAAGCCATGACAGGTGGCTCAGCATGCAAGAAAACAGGTAGATAGCAGATCGTATGAAACGTACCACAGCTTGAGAGGACAAGAGCAAGCAGAATTGAGCTATTTCATCATTCCCTCTCCCAGCTACACAGAGGCCATCACTTCAAGGAAAGAAAGGACACAAGATGGGGGTGGGGGCAGGAGAATGCCATGGGGGAGGGGTGATACATGGAAAAGGTCAAGAAGGAAATGAAAAGAGAAGGCATACTACATATAACTTAAATATTCTATAAAATGCAACTTGTAAAAGCGAAGATATACCAAAATACTCTATTAGAGGCAGCAGACCTTAGTAACCACCCCAAAAGGCCAGCATCGTTTCTTCTCTTACACACGAGCAACCCTTAGGGTCATGAACGCAATCTAGGGATCTGAGCACAAACAATGTTCTCTCAAACAAATGCAGTTCTAACTCTACTTAATTTTATTCATGATGACTAGGCAATCTGGCAGACAAGGACAGTGAATATCATCTGTTTGTGCCAGCTGCCCGATGGAGACTGTTGGTGAAGGATTTCCAAATTCACAAGGACCTTCGTCCCCACTTCTTAAGAAGCAGAAGATCCTTCTTCACTATGCACAACAATGTTCTTGGGAATTCAGCAAGAGACAAGCCTCAGCCACAGATGGCACTCAAGCAAAAGACATGTGACATTCTCCATGAAAATTCCCCAAAGGCATTCTTGGCATTTTACCACTCTGATACAGATAATTAAAAAGGGAACGTGTCAATAACACTGAACTCAAGTACAACGACCATACCAATGCCAATTAGCCAAAGGAAGCAAGATTCACTCTCACCTTTAACCCAACCAGGAAAAAGTTAAAAGCATGTGGATAATGGGCATTGAGATCTTAAGCCAAAACTTTATGTGAATTGGTTACTGTAAAAAAAAAAGCCAAAAATTACATTTCTAGCAGTAGTATAGAGATACTTCATAATAATCTTTCTCTGCCTCCTGCTAAGATTGTCACACCTCTCTTTTCTAAGTGGATTTGTCAAGAGCTGTGCTTTGTAATGGGGCTCCTGGGTGGCTCAGTTGGTCGAGCGTGGGACTCTTGATTTCAGCTCAGATTGTGATCCCAGGTTCGTGGGATCGAACCCTAAATTGGGTTCCGCACTGGGCATGGACCCTGCTTAAGATTATGTCTCTCTCTGCCCCTCACCCCCACTTGTGCATGCACTCTCTCTCTCTCTTTCTCTCTCTCTCTGAAATGAAAAAAAAAAAAGTGTGCTTTGTTAGGCTTTAGTTTCATTTCTGACTTGTATACAGTCTAATACTTCTGGTTTTGCCTTTCACTTTCATGAGTTTGAATTCTTTCAGTAAAACACGAGTCTGCAATCTTGCCTCTGCCATCAAGCTCCTTCAGCATTGGGCCTCTTCCTCAGTTAGAGGCTTTCCTGCTTCTCTGTTGGAGCAGAAGCACCTTCTGGGAGCCTGCACTCCACCTCCTAGAGGGGCTCGGCATGAATCCCTCAGTGCGGCTGTTCTCACAGAGTCTGCAAGGTCAAAACTAGATCCCTAACAGCACCGTTGAACTTGGCACAGATGATGCCAGTACCAAAACTGCTGCTGCCTCAGCACAAAACAACTTCATGGCACCAAACCCTACCAGGGGTCACTGTATTCTTCACTTCCACATATGTACTAAGGGGTTTAAAACTTTTTTTTTTGTTTATTTTAAAATATCCCTGGGGCACCTGTGGGGCTCATTCAGTTAAGTGTCCGACGTCGGCTCAGGTCACAATCTCTCAGTTTGTGGGTTCGAGCCCCGTGTCGGGCTCTGTGCTGACAGCTAACTCAGAGCCTGGAGCCTGCTTCGGATTCTGTGTCTCTCTCTCTGACCCTCCTCTGCTCATGCTGTCTCTCTATCTCTCTCAAAAATAAATAAAACATTAAAAAAATTTTTTTAAATAAATAAATAAATAAAATGTCCCTGATGAGTATAAATGATTGATTTGATTACATCTCGGTCCTGAGTGCAACTTTTCAACATCACGTGCAATGAATGGGAAGCAGACAGGAACACTTGTTATGTGTGGGAGCGCCGTATTGTCTCAAGGAAAAGCACTTGCTTAAAGATTTGAGTTGGGGACTGCACTAGCCGCCCCATGGAACATCATTTTGACGTGTGACAACAATGGAGAGATAAAAGAGAGTTACTCAGACTTGGCAGACATTTGCTGAATCATGAACAAAGGGAGTCTGTCGCTTCAATGAAAACCATTGATGGTGTTTGTTGCCAATAAGACCGCGTGCTTTCAAGCAAAGAGTAGGTTTCAGAAAACGTAAATCCACTTCCCAATTCTGAAAGATTTTTCTGTTTAGATCGGTGGTGATATTGAGGAGTACGATTTTTTACAGTATATAATGAAATGTGTAGATATTTAAAAGACCTATGTAACTCCGTGAACCAGTATTTTCCAAATCATTGAAACATAATGTTACGTTTAAAAATCCAAAGTGTAAGATTGACTGACAGATTTGAATGTGATACGGTAAGAAAAGTTCATTAATATGGCTTCAGATTCCACACTGCAAATGACCTTTAAGAAAGAATAACTTGCCAAGTTGTGATTTAGTGTCAAAGAATGATATCCACAATGAATCTGAAAGTTGCTTAACGTACTTCTCTTTTTTCAACTATATATCAGTGTGAGGCCAGATTTTCTTCATGTAGATTGATCGAAACATCAAATCTCAACAAATTGAATGCAAAGTCTGTACCCTATCAAGTCCAGCCTCAACAGCCAGACTCCCCAGCTCCTAGCTTACTCAGTTTCCCCCCATGGGCCCCCACACTCATGTTTGCTATAAAAACCCTCTGTATCCTTTGTATGGCATTTTCCATCAACCATTTAACCATCTGGCAATACTTGGCATTAAGTACTATCATCATTCCCATTAACCTAGGCTAGAAGTGATTCTCACTAACCTGGTTGGTAATGGGCAGCAGAGAGCCTCAAACCAAGGTAAGGCAGCTCCAGAATCCAGCCTCCTTCCCCCCATGCTTCACTGCTTCTGTGTTGGGACATTTTCTCTTGGTGGAATATGCTCTTTCTTCAGCCTGCACTTGGTTCATTGGTTTTGGGTTCAACCATCTTCTCCAAACCAGCTGAAAAGAATTCCTGCCTCTCTATTCATTCCTTGGAACTAAAACTTTCCCTTCTAGTCTTACCATGAAACTAAAAAAAGAAGCTGCTGTGGGCTGAATTGTGTACCCCCCCCAAATCCATACGCTGAAGTCCTTACCCCCAGTGTATTTGGAGAGGAGGCCTTTGGGAGATAATTGGGTTCAGGTAAGGTCTTGAAGGTGGGGCCTCGTGATAGGATTAGTGGCCTTTATAAGGGAAACTGGGGCTTCCTCTCCCCCTCCCTCCCCCCTCCCCCACGGCTTCCACTAGCGTGCACCTGGGTAAGACCCTCCACAGACCCAAGGGGACAGTGCTCAGCAGACACCAACTCTGCTGGCACCTTGGTCTTGGATTTCTTGTCTCCAGTGACAAATAAGTTCTGTTCCTTAAGCCCCCTAGTCTGTGGTATGTTTTTTATTTTGTCAGCCTGAGCTAACACATGAATACAACTTGAGGGGTTTTTTTTGTTTTTTGTTTTTTAATTCTTCACCTCGCTTCACCTGCACTTAAGGTGCTTTCTGGTTCAGTTTTTCTCATAACATGGGACTAACAACGATGTCTTGAAAATGAACACGAGCTGACAGAGGACTATCCCCTGACAGACCGGTCATCCTCCGCGCACCCCCCCCCCATAGTTTTTCAGCTTCTGGGGGACCCACAGTACTGCTTCGAGTCACAGAGAGCCGGACGGGATTTGCCCTTGGCGTTCCCCCCCAACACAGGTTACATTCCCACCGCTTCTAATCTTTTTGTTTTCTTAATCTCTGTATTCTCCTAAACTTCTTGGGAAACATGTAATGATATTTAATTTTAATTCCGTAGCCACAGTGGATTTTGCTGACTAGAAATGGAGGCTTCGGGATGCAGTACCTTAATCCTCTTTAAAAATGGTGCCGGGGGCTCCCTGCAGCTGCAAATTATAAAAACAAAAGCGGGATTTAAAAAATACGCATGCATCCTGGTAATTATTTAAAGTGCAACACATCAGGTTCAAACAGTGATATGAATGCATCCTTGGGATAAATGAGGCATTAGCGGCATAAATCTTGATTACTGGTTCCTATTTCCCGCTTTTGTAATGGAGTAACAACTTAAATCACTTCACCGGGGGAAAATTAACCCGTACCTGCCTCTGTCTTGGGCCAGGAGACAGATGCAGCTAATGGACATAAGGAGTCTTCTGCTTCTGATAAAATGGCAACATGTTCTCTATCCCTATTGCTCTTTTAAGACCCACTGCATTCACAGATCCTTGTCTTTTCTTCCAGACGCTCATCTAAATTTATAAACACCCATGCAATTCTTCACTAGACTATTGGCTCTACGAGAGGAGGTCTCATGTTTATTTTTGTGACAGTCCCAGGGTGACAGCTGATCCCAGTCCGCTTGGGACTGTCCTTGTTTAAGCTCTCCGAGTCCTGTGTCCTGTGAAACCCTCCGTTTCCCAGCAAACCAGAACCTTCAGTCCCCATTCCCTAGCACCTGTTCATAAGCAGTTTTTGAATGAAGAAACAGCCATAAGGACTAGCACATGTCCTTCCTAAAAGTAATCACGTGGACAAAGGGCACAGCAGCACAGGTGTTCAGAGCACGACTGTGGAGCTGGATGGCTGGGTTCAAATCCAAGCTCTGCCACTTACCAGCGAGGTGACCTCAGGTAGCTTAACGTCTCTGTGTCTCTGTCTCCTCTTGTGTAAAATGGGAAATGAACGGTACCCCCCACAAAGGGCTGTTAGAAAATCAAATTGGTCAATATAAGTGAAGCATTTGGGACAGGGCTTAGTGTGTGCTATCAAAAATTATGACAACAAATGACCTAGTACTTGGTCAACAGTAGATATCAGAGCTTATTTAAAAGAGAGAGGCAGGAGCAGTCCTAGAATTGTGAACTAAATGACATTATTCTTCAGTTTCTTTCACGTTTTCCTAGGCCTATCAAAAACCAGATCAGGTGCCTCCCTCCTGGATATTCAGTGTAAGCCCTAACGAACTCTGCCTCACTGTAGAGGACCCTTCCTCTCTAATGGAACACAACATTCTCTCTCCTTCCTTCTTTGCTCATCAGCACGCCGTCTGCGTCTTCCACTACCTCTGCCCTGTTACAGAACTGAATTGCTGGTTGCTGATGAATTCACTTGGGCTGAAATGCCTCCTCCTCGCCATACCTCACCTCCTACCTACAGGGATTTATTTCATTTGCAAAGGGAATGCCCAGAAACCTCTTTTTTTTTTAATCTAGGGAAATGCATCTCTAACGATTAGGATTTGAGGCTATGTGGGAAGGGAGGGGAAAATTGGGAACAGGGTCATTTCAATAGCATCTCACAAATCCCTGTGAAGACCAATGCCTTCTACATCGACTGGTTTTTCTGACAGCTGTCTCTGCAAATTCTTGCCTTGAGATACACATTCCACACTGGTCACCTAATATGTCCTAATGCTGATGGTACAGGAAACCTGCAAACAGACGACCTTATCTCTTACACATGAGTAGAGGTGCAAGGAAAGGAAGTCCAAAGCCATAATTTGGAGAGAATAGAAGCTATCACCACCCCTTCATTAGGGTGAATTTCTGGAGGCAGACAAGGCCTTCAGAGATACGACCAAAAGTGAGTTCACCAAGATGGGTGAAGAACACCTCCATCTGGACCTTCACCTTTACCTGGGAAAGGAATGTTTGAAATGCCCAGCCAAACACAACACTGAAGTGACCAGAAATTAATTTATAATTTCCCTCTCATTGCTAACTTCCTCTGTTTTCATAGCCTGGGCTCAGACATTAGATACCAGCTAAACCCAACATGATGACCCTCTTCCATCTGTCTTCTTGTAGAGTACCCCCAAACTTCCAACCCCTTCTCTTATCAAAACTCACCTGCTCTTGGGGCACCTAAATGGCTCAGTCAGTTCAGTGTCCAACTCTTGGTTTCAGCTCAGGTCATGATCTTGTGGTTTCATGGGTTCGAGCCCCGTGTAGGACTCTAAGTTGACAATGTGGAGCCTGCTTGAGATTCTCTCTTTCTCCCTTTCCTTCTGACCCTCCTATCCTTGCTCTCTCTCTGTCTCTCAAAATAAATAAACTTACCAGGTCATATCTCATTCCTCCAGAACCTTATTCTAAAGCAAATCTAATAAATTGTACAAAGAGCTGACGCATATTGGTGAACATGCCACCCTTCCCATTTGTATCCCTTTAGCACCTTAATTTGGAAGCTAATGTCAAGCACAATAATGGATTTCAAGTGTAACGACAGGCATATAGAGGAAATATTTAATGAAGAGTGTGCATACTGTACCCTAAAAGCATACCCCAGGTCTTTTCCACTGAAAATTAGACAAGGTAGAATTTAATGTCAATAGTGAATCACTCTTTGTATGACACAAGCTTTACAAAATACTGTTTTATTTTGCATTTGATGACTACTTAAAGATAAACCATCTTCAGTTTGGTATTTTAATTTCAAGAACAAGAAGTGTCTCGGATCGCCTGGGTGGCTCAGTCAGCTAAGTGACCGCCTCTGTCTCAGGTCATGATCTCACAGCTCTTGAGTTCCAGCCCCACCATGGACTCTCTGCTGTCAGTGTGGCGCCCACTTCAGTTCCTGTCTCCCCCTCTCTCTGCCCCTCCCCAGCTCATGCTTTCTCTCTGTCCCCAAAATGAATAAAAACATTAAAAACAAAAACCAAGAAGTGTCTTTAACAAATCAAGTAGGAACTTGATGACACACACTTGCCACCCTTCCAATGCTTCTTAAGAAAACTTGTACAAACAGTGACAGCCTTGACTACTCCAGAGACAAGACTCCTACCTCTTTCCTTAATAATCCTGGACAGATCCTGCCAGGGAACTGGGCACTGACTGCTGCCAACAAAGGTTAATAAGGAATTGCGTAGGGTGCCTGGCTACTTCAGTCCGTGTTTCATGTGACTCTTGATATTGGGGTTGTGAGTTCGAGCCCCGCATTGGGTGTAGGGATTACTTAAAAATAAAATCTGCTAAAAAAAAAAAAAAAAGGAACTGTGTAGAAGTTCTGAAGTTCAAAGTTAACAACAAGAACTTCAACAATATTCTCGGTTAATGTCAACCACTGAGTAACCCACAAACTTGAGTCAGAAAATGACTCGTGGGGATGCCTGGATGGCTCAGTTGGTTAAGCTTCTGGCTGTTGATTTCAGCTCAGGTCATGATCTCATGGTTCATGGGCTCAAGCCCTGTGTTGGGCTCTGCACTGACCGTGAAGAGCCTGCTTGGGATTCTCTCCTTCTCTCTCTACCCCTCCCCACTCGTGCTCACTCTTGCTCTCTGTCTCTCAAAATAAATAAGTAAACTTGAAAAACAATTTAAAAAAGAAAAGAAAATGCCTTGTGGTATATAACTCAGTTACTTGGGTTATAATATACACCCCTTCTCCTTTATCCAGTTTCCCGGAAGTATGGAGAAGCAAGGCGTGTTGTCCAGTCCAGAACAGTAGAGTGAATTCTCCCTAGATGATGTCATCTGGAGAACTTTCGATTATTCTCCTGGCAAAATATCTTCCTTTTCTAGCTGTCAGAGAAGCTGAACTTTTTACTCATACCTTTCCACAGAGGCTGAATTTCTCTAAAATTCCCAGAAAGTACTACAGAAGTGGCAACACATTAACCCAGTATCTATCGTTAAAATGTTTCATTCCACCTTCCATAACAATAAAAGGAAGAGCACAGGGGCGCGTGGGTGGCTTAGTCGGTTAAGCGTCCGACTTTCGCTTAGTTCATGATCTCGCGGTTCGTGGGTTCGAGCCCCGCGTCGCGCTCTGTGCTGACTGCCAGCTCAGAGCCTGGAGCCTGTTTCAGAGTCTGTGACTCCCTCTCTCTCTGACCCTCCCCTGCTCACTCTGTCTCTCTCTCTCCTAGAAATAAATAAAAAACATTAAAAAAAAAAAGAGCACAGTGTTCTGACATGGAAGATCTATTTGAATAAGTAAATGAACAACTGAATACTGAAAGTAAGATATTAGAGATGTCCCAATAAAAGTAGATTTGTATGCAAGCACATGTATGAGCTGAAATGTGTCCTCCCAAAACTCTTATTTTGAAGTCCAAGTTCCTCACAATGTAACTATATTTGAAAATAGGATCTTTAAAGTGGTAATCACATGAGGTCATTTAGGTGGCCCTAATCCCTGAGACTGTATTTAGAGATGGGGTCTTTCGAAAGGGTGATGAGGTACAACAAGACACATAGGGTTGGGCCCTAACAAGAAGAGGGAGAGACAGCGGACGTGTGCAAACAAGGGATGAGGCTGTGTGGAGACACCGTGAGAAGGCTGCTGTCGGCAAGATGATGGCCTCAAGAAAAACCCACTGAGCTGATACCTTGAATTTCTACCCTCCAGAATGGTGAGAAGATAAATTTCTGTTGTTTAAAGCACCCTGTCTGGTATTTTCTTGTGGCGGCCCTCACAAACTAACCCAACAAGGGCCCTACTTCCACATGAAATGACTTTGCATTTGGTTTATCCCCAAATACAGACACCATGTATGTTGGGCTCGGGAGGGAGTATTTCAGTGCCCAGAACATTAGAGCTCAGTAAGTATGTAGCTGCCTCAATGGCATGATAGAGGAATAAATAAGTGAACAAACTCATTACATCAAGTATATGTAGAGCTGTTGCCTGGCTGAAAGATAAAGAGTAGAAGAGAGCAGAAAATATGTTTTTCTTTTGCTGATTGTTTGTAATTCCTCACTCCTGACATTACGTGGTTGACTGGCTTTTGGCCAACTTGCTCAGACCACAAAGATTCCAACTTTCGCCACCAATTACCTTTCTGGCCTTCAACCACTAGATATTTTAGGTGGCAATTCTATCTTTACTTTCTGTGTCTCTATCTGCCTCTGCCTCTGCCTCTGTGTGTCTCTGTCTCTCTGTATGGGGCTGTTTCTGTGCCTGTCCCTCTGTCCTTCTCTGTTTCTGCTCATAGCAAATTAAGTTTACAAAAAGGAAATAGTAACAAATAGCTAAAACAAACCATACTTGATCCAAGGAAGCCATAGCAAACCCTTTCAGTGACTAGCTCATATATCTTTGGGTCTAGCACTTACCAAGAATTGCAAATACCAGCATCCATATCTCATTGCCTGGGTGATTTTTATGACTGCTGAAACCAAGAACCCCATGTCCATGCCATGCTGGATAATGCATGCCACACCAGTATGCACCATACCACCGCCCTCTGCCTACCTTCAGCCAGTAACTATGGAAGGTGGGGTATAAACATCCCCTCTCACCCTGTCACTGGAGTTGCTCTGAGACCCCGCTACACAGTGACTTACAGGTCCACACTTACATAGGTCCACACTACTTACATACATAGGTCCACACTAGTGACTTACGGGATGAGGGCCCTTCATTGTCTTCTTCCTGACTCGTTTCTCCACTCTTCCTTCACACCTCAATTAAACTACCTGTACTTGGATCTTCAATTCAAGGTCTGCTTCTTGGCAAAGCCAAATTAGGACAAAACAAACATGGTTTAGAATCCTGGTATTACCACTTACAAGGTTAGGCAAGTTAATGATCTCCCTCAGGCTTCATTGACCTCTTTGTGAATGGAAATGGTTAATACCTACATTGTGGCGTTAAATGAAATAATATACATGAAGCACTGAGTATTCTGTCTGGCGCATAGTATATACCTAATGAGTTGATTTCTCCATCTTTGGTTTGACTCTCCCTGCAGGAGATTTGAAGCCAGCAAAGAGTTCTATCATTTCGATTTGCTATGTAACAACCCCCCTCCTCAATTTAGACGCCTATTGTGCTGTTATGCAGCTCACCATCCTGAAGGTCAGCAATGGGGTCTGGGCTCAACTGATGGTTCTTCTGCTGGCTTGTGCTGGGCTCACTCATGCAAAGGTGGGCACCAGACAGTCTGGTGAGTGGTTATGCTCCTGGGGGTCAACTAACTAACTGCTAGGGTGAGCAGGGTGACTGAGCCACATGCTTCCTATCACCTGGAAAGCTGGCCCAGGCTTTCAGTGGCAGTCAAGTCCCCAAAAGCAGCAAAGATAACAAGGCCTAATGTACCAATGTTTTTACAAGTCTCTGTGTCATTTTTGCTGGTAGAAGGACTCTGCTTTCAGATGGGAAGGGTTACCAAGTGATGATGCAAGGTTGTAGACACAGGTAGTGTGGGAATCTGGGGCCATTTTTCCAATGTACCCCAGAGAATATGCCTTATATACATCTGAGGGGCTTCCAAAAGATGTCTGGGGCCACCCAGTCTGTGGTGAGATCTCCCCATGCTAGGTAGCTTGCTAGTACTTAAAAAAAAGTCCGGCTCTCTCAGGTTAAAAAAAAAAAACTATTCCTTAGCTACACTTTCTTGTACAATTTAGGAAGCAAAATGTGTAGCTTTTATCTAGGACCAAAGTTAGGAATTTTTGCTGGAAGATGATAAAGAGAAAAGGTTTTTTAAAAAATCCAGAACTCTATTTGTTATACTAAATTGTTCAGATGTGTTATCATTTTTTTAACCACCTCTGATGTAGTCCTATTAATCATACCAATGGTTGTCTGAATACGGATATTCATTCAAACACATTCTTCAAGATTCTGTCTAAAGATGCAACCGTAATCAATCCATGGAACCATTTTGAGTTAGTTGCCGCTTCCTTCCACCAAAACCAATTTATTGTGAGCCCAAAGGCAATGCGGAGAGAGAGCAATAATTGCTGCCTTCTTGTAAAAGCAAACTATTTTTCTACGTTGATTATGGGTCATAATTACTCATCTTAATTTCAGTAATAATTACATTTATGAAATTCCTTATTAAAAACTCTATAAAGCCCTGCTTCATAAAAACTTTTCTAATAAAGGAAGAAAAATTATAAATAACCTCAGGGGGACAAGAAAGAGTGCCTTGGCTTCAGTAAATTGCAGACAGCATTTCTGGCCACTGAGCAAAATGTGGTCTGCTCAATAAAGTCCAGAGAGACTTGGGGCACAGCCATGAGATTGAAGCAATTCTTGTGCTGTTGTAATCACATTTATTTCTTATTAACTGCTACATACATACTTCTGATATTTTGTTAAACTCTGTGTATAATTAGGATAAAAGGATTTAGGTTTGACTGCCTTCCAGAAGGTGACTAAGAAGTCCAAAGCTGGTGGTGACTAACTGCACCTCACCCCATACGTACGTGTACCCACAACCATCTTGGACAAGCCTCACGAACTTCCTCTAAGAAAGGCCTTCAGGCTCTCAGGACTCAGAGCAATGGCCAAGACACATTATCCTAAGGAGAACTCTCCAATGTGCAGAAACAGGACCATTCAGTGACTTGGCAGCCACAACGCAGTTCTCTCTGGGCTCGGCTGGAGGGGCGCCTCTCCAAGGCAGGGCTAAGATTTCAGTCTCCCTCTCCAACATGGAATCCAGGAGGACAGATCTTTTGCAGGCAGAGCAAAGGGGAAAATTCCAGGCATGAGGGCACGGTGATATCAGCTAGCCCATACCCAAGTAGGTCAAGTGCACAGTGAGACAGAACAACGCGAAGGGGAGTATGGCCATATCACCTGCCGTCCTGGCCAGGATACCTTTATTTATGCCAGGACACAGGCATGAGCCCGTGCTTCCCCACGTTGGGCAGTCTCTATATGGGAGAGCTGATCATTTATCTGATGACAGTAGGACATTTTTCCTGACCTTGCGAGAGGTGCTGATCAGACTAAGCAACCGCAGAACGGAAGTCAAGGTCAGCCTCTTCCAGGGCCTCTTCCAGCACCCGGCCTTCCAGCAGGACTGTCACGAACACCACACAATAGTCTTGACCCTCTGCTCCAAGCGAGCGAGTACAGCTCCCTGGACCACACAGGAGCACACACGGCCCTTCATCTCCAGTGCTGGTTCTTCTGCCCGACTCAGGGTGGGTGCCGTTGGTGGGGAGGTGGGGGGGGGGAAGAGAAGCCTTTGTCTGCACATCTAACACAGACACTTAGGGGGCCAAATCGGTGGTTCAGCAAAATAGCTCAACTACTGAGATGTCCTCTGGGAATTCTCAAGAATTCTGACCACCCCCATACAGACCTGGCCTGGACCTGAGGTGGGCAGCTGTCTTTTCCAGTCTCTTCCTATTCAAAGTTCCCTCCATGCCCCTTTGTAGTGATGCCACAGCATTTGTCTGCACCCTCTTGGGGTCAGCGCTTGATGTCACCGGCACGGGAGCAGCCCCATTACGTTTTCCGGCAGCCAGCCCTCAGTCCTCATGGGTTGACCTCAGAGGGCTCAGACGACAGAAGTTTTCGCTGCAGTTTTCTGCCCCTCTCCCTTTGGAGACGAGAAGGATTAGAATTTTAGTCTTCCTTTGATTATTATAGACTTTCTTTTCATCTAGGTGCTTCACGGGAGGAAAATAACACCCTCTCCTGCCCTAAGTGAATGTTTATACCACAGATGACAGCTGGAAGATCTTACAGTGGTTCAATAAGTATTAAAGTATTAGGGGTTTATCTCATTTGAAAGAGAACGGACTCACGCCGTCTGCATGCTAAGTTTCTTTTTCAAAGTTATCAAATATTACTGTATAAAAACAGGTTTGCTCCATGATGCAGGTTACCGTGAAATCTTTACCGCTAACACTGTCCCTACCGAACACCAAGTATTCTGATCCTGCCCATCCCAGGAACACTTGTCTTTTGAGAGCATGCCTTCTTGAACCCTCTCCTCTACGACTCTCCCACGTCCAGCCACCATTGGTTTTGAATGTATCAGCAGCTTCCTTTTACATCCACCTCCCACCCTAGCTGCCAACCTCCTGACCTCACACTGGCTCTAGAGCAACAGCCTTCCACCTGGACTCCCGGCCTTGGGTCTCCCCCACCCCCAACCAGCCCCGCCCAACAGCCAGATCAACCTTCTCAAAACACTGTCCCCTGGGACACATCATGAACTTGCTCACAATCTTCAGAGGCTCCCTCGGGACTTGGAGACACTGTCCAAACGCTTCAGATCTGCCAAAATCTACATCAGCCCAGTTCACCATCAGTATCGCTTACCCTGCACCCCTGCACACAAGCCACGAAGACCCCCACACTCAGCTGTGAATGTAGACTGCCCGGCACCAGGAACGCACTCCAGTTTCCCCAGTTCTTGTCCCATTGTCTAGGTTAGAGACCAAAGAGGTACGAGTGCTGGTGTTGAAGATGGAAGGGGCCCACGGCCCAGTGGCACAGCGGCCTCTAAAAGCTCTAGAAAGGTGAGGAAATGAACTCTCCCCCAGAACGTCCATGATTTAAGCCCAAGGAAGCTCATTTCAGACTACTGACCTCCGGAACTTTAAAACAATAATTTGGCGGTGTTTTAAGACACCCCCACCCCCTCCTGTCAGTGGTAATTTGTTAAAGCAGCATATGCTTTAACATATCGCTTACAAAGAGGCAGACTTGCCATTCATGAGTGTCCTCACTGCCCCGCAGCAACATGGGGTGGTTACTACCATCATCCCTATGTACAGATGAGGCAATGGGCCTTAGCAAAGTCACCCGAAGTCACACACGGAGCTAATGAGAGGTGCAGCCGGATATCAAACTCAGGACTCTGATGCCAAATCCTATGCAGTTAATCCTTTCAAACTTTCATCAGATGTGGGTGACAAAAGGCTCCCAGGATAATTGTGATAGACAAAAGGGAACGGCATTGTTACCCCTGGGCTGGCAGACCCATGGGAAAGAAAGAAGTTGTTGCTTTTTTCAATGGACTCTGTGAAGTATCAGAGGAGGAGGCCATGCCCCACCTCCGCAGTGGGGGCCTGGGCAATCGGGTAGCTTCTGGGAACACACTCGTGCATTTCTTCCCTTTTGTTTTGTACATTCTTTAATCTTTTTTATCTCTTGTAGACCGTGGGAAGAAGGGAAGGAGAGTGTGGGAGTGAGGAGGCTCTAGGCACTAGTTTGACTCTTTCCTTTGCTAAATAGCCTCCTCCAGGTAAGACTGGGGATCCCAGGCTTGAGGAAATGGGATGTTTCCTCCACACATCACTTCAGAGCTTGGGTTTAGCCCCAAACCGCCTTCCCCGATCTTCCTCACTGGATTGCATCTTGCGTGTCAACCCTCTCACAACACTGAAAATCCCTCCAAAGTTTGGTCACTGGTAACACTTCTCCATTGTCTTTACAGACTCATCTAATTAAGGTGTCTCCCCAACCTCCACCAAGTTAGAGATGATGTCTTTCTTGGTTCACATTTCTATCCTGGAGGAATCCTCCTTGAGTTCTAGCTTTCCTAAACCCCCACATAAAATCTAATCGGCAAGTCTAAGGAGATCTACCTCCTAATTTATAACCCCAATCTTTCTACCACCCTCTATCTGCATTGCTATCATCCATGGCCAATCCTTCGTCACCTCCCACTTGGGCTATTGTCCCAGCATCCTGTGTCTACTCCCGCCATCCAAAAGGCTTCTCTGCATAAGGGCCACAGATCAAATTCCAATAAAATCCAAACTCCTAAACCTGACTTGCAAAGTCCTACAAAATCTGAACCCTGCCTTCCTTTCCAACCTTATGCCAATGCAATCTCATTTTAAGGCCACATGATCAGTCAAGTTCATTCCAGCTTCATGGCCTTTGTCCTCATGTTGCCAGGACCATGTTGCCTCCAACCTTCCTTCACAAGGCTGACTCCTCAGCATTCACATATTGGCAAATGATACGCTCTCTGATGCCCCAATCAAAGTAGTCACCTCGTCATATTTCCTTCATAAGTTTTCGACATGGAACTTACTTTTATATGATATTTTTCTTATTTGTTTCTTTGTTGGTTGACTTCTCCTTTCATTTCAATTAAGCCTCATGAGAACCGTGACATTGTGTTTCTTATCTCTATGGCATCATTGGGATGCCGCAGAGAACAAGGTGCTCATTCAGTGTCTGCTAGTGACTTCCTGGCACTTTGACTTCCTGGTGCAGCCTACGTTTTCAGCAAATATTTGGTAAATGAGGCCACAACAATTTGGTGTTAAGTCCTTAAAATGTTATGCATTTTCTAATTAGTCTGACAAAATTAACAGTATTTTAATACTCTGATTTCAAAGCATTAATTTGCCTGTTCATACAAAAGCCTACCAACACTTGAAGAAACAAGTCTGAGGTCCAAGAAGTATTCAACGCACTTCACTTGCCTTTGAACAATGAAAGTTGTCCCTTTTGCTCCTGACTTTGCACATTCTGAGGTCACCTAGCAGACAAAGCACAAGTGAACTTATAAAATGCCTTACATTTGCATAGCTACCTTTGCATAGCTACCTAACAAATATCAGTCAAGTTTCCTGTGCGTTCCTGCTGGAATAAAAATGGGATTACAGTAAAAGTCATAAAATAGTAAACTTCATGGAAGGCTCTTCTAGTTTCTCTGAGAGGACCATCTGACCAAACTTCCCATCTACCTTCAAACTTGTCACGAAGTCACTCCCTGGGGCTGTCTCCCACATGCTATGCAAACTAACCTTCCTTTTAGTCACATGCAAATATCACTTCCCTCCTTTCCCACTTATTTCATGCCAGTCAAGTCTCTAGTAGCTGCTGTTAACAAGAGCCCACTGAAGCCACTGCTGCTGAAGCCCAGTGGGCTGGCCACCTCTCCAGGAGCCCTCTCTGTCCTCTGCTCATGTGTTGAAGGTGCCATTAAAGTGCTCTGAATAACACCATAGTTAATTTCTTGTTGCTGCCGAAACTGCTGCCCCCCAACTTGGTAAAATCTTCCTTGTGGTCTCAGTATCTCCCAGATATTTGAGAGAAATTATGGGTTTTCATTTTGTCTTGCTAATATATTGGAAACTAACCTCACCCCATCCCTTCCCAGGATAGACAGACGTGTTATGCTCTGATTCACTCTACTTTCCCTTATGGCCAATACTCTTGAACGAAACTTATGTAGTTCAGCTTTCTCTTTCTTTCTTTTTTAATTTTTTTTTCATTAAAAAGAAGTGTTTTCTTGGAGGGAGAGAGAGCACACATGCATAAGCAGAGGAGAGGAGCAGAGAAAGAAGGGCAGTGGGGAGAGAGAAAAAGAGAGAGAGAGAGAGAATATCAAGCAGCTGCATGCTTTCATGGAGCCCAAAGTGGGGCTCAATCCCATGACCCTGGGATCATGACCTAAGCCTAAATCAGGAGTCAGATGCTTAACCAACTAATGCCAACCAGGCATCCCTCTCTTTCTTTAAAATAAGCTATTTTCCAAATAAATCGTGGGTAGATATCCCCTACCAGTCCTTGGAATATTCCTGAGATGAACACAGTTCCACAATCATGTATATTTTGTGTGCTTCTCTTAGCAACTACATAATAGGAGCAAGGTGACAACAATCTTACATGCAAGGAAGTAGAACAAAGATTACATGAGTTGCCTGAGATTCCACAATCAAGTAACTGGTGGGACTGTATTTTGATTAAAGCCTCTGGACAACAGCTTGAGGCGTCTTTCTGGTACATCAAGGTCCCACCACCGCCTCTGAATTTCTATGTGCTCCCCCAACTCTTCCCCAACCTCACCCAAACTTGGAGCATCTGGAATTTCTTGTAGTTCTGCTGATTTTCAAGCAAAGTTTTACTTTCTACTTTGTTTTTAGCATCACCTGTTGTCAGTTCTGCCCCTCAAAATATTCACTAGTACCACAAGGCCAAATTCTTGCTGCTTCTAAGGGGCACCTGGGTGGCTCAGTCAGTTAAGTGTCCGACTTCCGCTCAGGTCATGATCTCACAATTCGTGGGTTCGAGCCCTGCGTTGGGCTGTGTGCTGACAGATAGTTCAGAGCCTGGGGCCTGTTTCACATTCTGTGTCTCCCTCTCTTTCTGACCCTCCCCTACTCATGCTGTCTCTCTCTCTATCAGAAATAAATAAGAAATATTTTTAAAATTTTAAATAAAATAGATTGGGATCCACCAGCCCAAACCCCACAATATCCACCAGGATCATTAGCTTTGCTTATTTGGAATAAAAGCACAGATCTAAGTTCAGCTTCTGTCAAACTGAATCCCTTTGCTTTTATTCCAAAATTAAATAAATAATTTACCTAAAAAGGATTTACCTTCCTTTTACAAATACATAGATTACTCCTATATAACTCAAAAGGATAACACTTGCTGTTTTGTTTGGTTGGGTTTTTTTTTTTTTTTTTTTTTTTTTTCTNAGTTTTCTCTTCTAGGAAAAAGGGAAAGTAACATAAACCCATAGGATTATTGTAAGCATCAAAAAGATAATCAGTAAAATACCAACATGGGATAAGGCACAGAGTACACAATAAATTTTTCCTTACTTCCTGGCCAAACAAATGCAAATTGAACATTTACTATTTTCTATATATTCTCTGTTCCCCTCAAGTTCACCTAATACACTATAAAGAATCTATGCAGGGGCACCTGGGTGGCTCAGGTCATGATCTCACAGCCGTTCGTTGGGCTCTGAGCTGACAGCTCAGAGCCTGGAGCCTGCTTTGGATTCTGTCTCCATCTCTTTCTGTCCCTCCCTCATTTATGCTATGTTTCTCTCCCCCCCCCACTCTCTCCAAACTAAATAAACATTAAATAAATAAATAAAATAAGATTGAGAATGGCAGTAAATCTGGAGATCACAGTGGATAGTAGCCTTCATTGTGTCAGCTGAAGTGTTTTATTTAGCTTTAGTTTTGTTTTGTTCAATAGTAGAAATCACAAATGGGATTGTATTGTTCAAAGTATAGTATTTGAACAACCTGTGGATCACTAAATCACAGGACACATGTTTTTTTCAGCTTCTAGAAATCCTTGGGCACCATCCCCAGTATTTTACAGATGACTACACAGTAGCTCAGAGAGGAAAATAAATTATCCAAGGGAAGAAATCTAATTTACCATACCCAGAGTTTGAGGGGGAAAAGCAACAAGCCCAATAAACATCACAACACACAGGGAGTTCTCAGCAGAAGTCACAGGTACACACTAGTCCCCCGTCTCTCAGCACCCTGCTAAGAGGTGAGCCCAGACCTAGCACAACAGGATGCACTTGCAGGGCTCCAGAGCAGGGTCTCTACCCTCTCGTTTCTCTCTATGTATTGGGTAAGCACGAGAGTGGCCTCATAAACAGATGCAAACAAATGCCTGGAAGCCAAGCAATCAGAGTTTTTTAATTGCCAGCCACACAGAGAAAGTGCTGGAGAAGCATTGGAAGACCTGGGCTCATGAGAAATTACAGCCCCTGGCTGCTGGGATAAGAAAGCCATCACCTCATAAAAAGCTGAGTTCATCAACTTTCTGCATTTACTTCTGTGCATCGCAGAATGTTCTCTCTGCTCCCACTTCTAGACATACACATGGTTACTGGTCATTGGGCTGATTCCTGGGGTAAAGAAAGGGGGAAGGCTCATCTCCCCTCCAGCTATAGGATTCAAGGAGAGGTAAATCTTCCAACTAGTTATATTTGTCTTCAAGTTTTAAATAACGCAAGTACAAGGACCATATCTTAAATGTCTTCTCTAACTCTTCATTATATCATAAAATGAGCTTTCAACACATACTTGTTGGTTGAAACATTTGATAAAGATCTCTCTCTCTCTCATTTTCTGAAAATTCTGCATGAAATCCTAGAAAGTCTGGTGGAAAGAGATGCAGAATATGAACTCGTAAAATGCTGTGTCCCATCAAAGTCAGTCATCCAGTCATTGTTCTTTGTTCTCACATCTTATCCCTCACATTAATGATTTGTGGGAGAAGAAAAAAGGGAACATATCCTACTTTCCAGTTCCACACTGAACTTCCCCTTCCTCTGGGGGCACTTGATTTCTTGAGCAGACACACCATATGCCAAGCTCCTTGTCCATGTTAGCAAGAACCCACCACGTCCAGGCAGTGACCAGAGATGAGGAGTGAACATGGGTGAATGTCCTGTTAATAAGAGGATTTCCCTGAAAAAGGGCATACCTGTGTTTCAAATCATTTTGGTTTAGGTTTTATATCCAAAATTCAAATACTTCTGGTTGGCTCAATCTTAAGGTTGGTTTGTAATTTATATAGAAGCAACAAACGTTAAGAGTATGAAAGATTACTGAGGTTGTCTAGCCCATTCCCTTTCAAATAGATGGTAAGCAGTTTTCCAGTTCATTAGACACATTCAACAATTTAGGTTTCTCTTTTGGACAAAATCATATGTTCCATTTCTTTTTTTAATGTTTATTTATTTTTGAGAGAGAGAGATAGTGAGAGCAGGGGAGGGGCAGAGAAAAAGGGAGACACAGAATCTGAAACAGGTTCCAGGCTCTGAGCTGTCAGCACAGAGGCCAATGCGGGGCTCAAACCCACGGACAGTGAGATCATGACCTGAGGCGAAGTCAGAGGCTTAGCCAACTGAGCTACCCAGATGCCCCTATACATTCTATTTCTAGAAAATTCTAGTTAGTTCTTCCTTGAAATGTCTACCCAAGCACTACGGGCACAAGACATTGTCTCTTTTTTTTCATCTCTCAGTCCTGCTTTCTTTCCTGTAAATTGGCTTAATTTTCCATCAAGCATTCCCCGTGTAGGGCAAGGATGGTTCCCTGCATCTCCAGGCTTAGCAAGCAGACTCAGTCCTGGGAGCTGTAGAATAAATCCCAGAAAGGAGTCTCATGGGTCTAGGTTTGGTCCTGTGGCTGTATTTGAAGCAATCTCTTCGGCCAGACTAATCTGAGGCTGTCATCGGCTAGGCCTGTGTCACATACTCACCCTCGGAGCTGGAAAAGGAAGTTAATCTCATAGAAGCATGTGGAATAAAGAAGGGACAAGAGAGCAGCTCTCCAAAAGGAAGTTGGGGCATGTGATTAATAGCATGTGTCGACTTGGCTAAGCCAAGGTACCCAGATATTTGATCAAACACTAATCTAGATGTTGCTCTGAAGGTGTTTTTTAGAATAAGATTTAAATCAGTAAGGACACACCTTGAGTAAAGGATTACCCTCCGTAATATGAATGGGCTGCCTCCAATCAATTGAAGGCCTTAAGAGGGAAAACAACAACAACAACAAACAAACAGATGCCCCTCCCACCCCAAACCCCTCCCTCATAAAAGAAGGAATTCTGCCTACAGTCCTCAAACTTGAGCTGAAACATCAACTCTTCCCTGCCTCTCCAGCCTTGTGGCTCATCTTACAGATTTTGGACTTGCCAGCCTCCAACAATTGCATGAGCCAATTCCCTAAAATCTCTCTAGAGATAGTTAGATAGAGACAGAGATAGAGACACAGGATAGAGTTAGAGATGGAGATATTCTATTGGTTCTGTTCCTTTAAAAATAAAATAAAATAAAATAAAACTCTAATACAGGGCACTTGAAGCTAAAGAAGTAAGCGAAGATGCTGTGTAGACCAAAAAAAAAAAACAAAAAAACAAAAACAAAAGAAAAAACTCTACTCATTGATATTGTTACAGAGGGCAGATGGGCCAATTTTTAAAGTAAGACTACTTTAAGTGGAAGAACAGGATACCTAAGTGTCCATAAATTCTCAGTTCCAAACGCACATACAAAGGTAAAGGCATAATTCATCTAAAGTGATTATTTGTCTGTAAAAGCCCAACTCCCTATTTTATCTCAAACATGGAAGATAAAGTCAGCTTAGAGACTTTGGCAGACCAGGAAGTGGGCACAAGTGTTACACAAGAGACCTGTAAATAAAGAGCAAGAGCTAGTCCTGTAGAGGTTAACATCACTTGCAGGACTCCCAACTAGACTGAGAGCTAAGCGGTAACCCTTGAGTATAACAGAACTTCCAGGGGTACTTAGAGACACTTCCACTATTCTGATCGTCCCACTATCTAAAGTCTAGTTATTGTTTAGGTACCTTTTGCTTGAAAACAGGATCCTTTTACTAAATCGCAACCCGCGATTGCAGGTGAAAGCATTGGTGTCAACATTTTGGGTACCATGGGAACAGGACTTTTTCCCCCCAGGTGTTTGGACAGGAGCCCAATCTGTTCTAAGTGAAATAATCTTAAAAATCAATCCAGGGCCATCTCTGTCTAAGACAAAGATTGCACAATGAAGCGTCCTTGAATAGCTTCTTCCAAAGGGCAGCTAAGAAGATAATCAACCTTTCTCACCCACCATAAAAAAAAAAAAAAATTGGAAATGCTCCCCACAGCCTGCCTTTTACTAAGGCATACACTTTTTTTTTTTTTAGTAAAAATGACTATATCAGGAATTTTAAGTTACTGGTCTTCTGGTCACACTATCTTGCAGTTCAGTCCATACTGAAAATAGCTGAAAACCTCCGAGGACCGCATATAGTGAACAGTTAAGATTTCAAACAACTCTTGAGGGAAACATGCTCCTTATAAAGAAAGTGTAAATAGGGATCTGAGATGATGACAGAGCAACTCCTAAGACCTGGTACAACAAATCTGTCTGACTGGAAAGTTGTTTTGCTATACTAAATAAAAATGCAAAAGATTGACCCCAAATTCAATTTCACTGTTTACAAAGAGCCATAGTTATGAAACGGTCAAATTAAATAGATAAAATTAAAACCTAAAAAGTGAGCAAGAAGACAGAATGATATAATAGGAAGTAAGACTAAATAGACGTATTAAAAAGACAAAGAAAAAATGGTAAAACTAAAAGTATTCAAAACAATGAAAATGAATATTATGTAAAAGAATGTTCTAGAAGAATTAAGCCGTATGAGAAAAGTTAAAAGTCAATTAGGAGAATACCAGGGGGAAAAAAGGAAATAAAATTATAGATGGTTCTAGAAATTCAGAAGTTTCTGGGATTAACACCCCATTGGGAAGTAAATGGGATCCCTTCAAGCAAGGTGACTGACGGTGGTTTTCTCCATACTGGACATCGCTGCTGCAGTTTAATGGGACTTGATGTTCATGGGCAAATATTCCTAAACAGATGCAGGTAGTCCATAGAATGTCTCAAAGTCAAGTCTGTGAACCACATTTGCAACTATTATTCAAAACCAAAAAAATCGCATCATAGACAACACAACCATGGAAGGAGAAAAAAATAAGATTCTAATAGCAACCTCTGTAAACTCTAAGCTCTTAGAGAGCTAGATACCCATGCACAGAGCCTGAGAGTAGCTCTCTGTTGGAATGGGCAGAGATGAACCATACCACAAATGGTATTTCCATACCCTTATGGAAATAGTGTGCTGGTTGGTGACATAATTAGGCTGTTTCATCAATCCCAAAACACCTCGCCAACTCAATACTCCTCTTCATTATACATCATGGGCTTGTCTCAAGCCACAGGAGCCCAGTCTCTTCTGGTTTTCAGCATCTAGACAAGAGTTGTGAGGACAGAAATCGGAGATGGCCAAGGCCACATAATGGAATGGGCACAAGCAAGGCACAGAATGCCATACTTGGCAGTGCTTTTCAAAGTTAGTTCTATGGACCAGGATCCTCAGAATCTCTAAAGGATGCTAGTTCAGAATGAGATTCCTAGTCCACATGACAAAACTACCACATCAGAATCTCTAAGGGGCAACAGCCCAGAAATCTGCACTTTGAACAAGAACCACCTCCAACTCTCGAGTGATCGGTACGCTCACTAGCGATAGAGATTTACTGCCTGTGAGGGAAAGTAGAAGCAGGGAAAATTAGATCAATGAGCCAAAAATGTCTCCTCTGGGCAGGAGCAAGGGTGTAAAGCAGAGACTGCAGGCACAACTAGCAGCCACAGCGGGGACACAGGACACAATGCACAGAACCTGAAGGTTAATAATATTAGGGCCTCAGTACATTTTCTAGCCCTGGGTAGCCCCTCTTCAAGAGAGCCGCCATCCCATTTTCACTGCAGGAGTGCCTCAGCAACCATTAAAGGCATGATGGGCTAACAGATTATAGCTCCCTACTAATTAAATTATAAATCTTCTTTCAACTGTTGGGAAAAACCAAGGACACAAAAATGCAGGCATCTCTAAGCTACAGTAGAGTAGCTGTCTTGATCTCGAAAGAACACAGCACTCCCAACAAAATCTACATCAGAGGAGAAGCAATGAGTCCTTGAGAGCTGGAGGGGAGGCTGCCCACTGGATAGAGTGCAGTTAAATGTTCCCAGAGCCAAATGCACTGAACAGACTCTCGAAGTCTCAGCGGCAACCTGGGAACCTTCCTTCCAGATGTAGAGGCTGCTCCAAAGGTCTCGTTGCCACACATCTCCAGTCTTGTGCTCAATTCTAAACTCCTTCTGAAGACCTGGATCTCTCACACTGTTGGAACCATAACATTAGTGTTTCTCAAACCCACTAATTGTAATAGAGCATGATAATCTAGAGTCACAGATCTAGGAGGTTCCTGGGAAGTCAACTCATTGTGCCTTGACTTGAAGAGGAGCTACAGCTACAAACACTGTACACCAGCTCGTGCTAGGGACCCAAATATAAAAGGTCACAAGACTGACCACCTTTTGCATACACCTCACTCAATTTCTTCCCATGATGAAGAGGGAAGACAGATATTGGACAAGGAGCTGGCGGTACAATCTTCTTTCACCTGGTTTCGGGTTTCCATGGAATGTAAATGTCACACTCGTGTCCTTTCCCTCCACACTCATTTATTTTATCCCACGCTGGGTGGAATTATTTACATGGCTAGTTGAGTATTTTAGCTTCATTTTCCCATTCCTCTGCCTGCCTGCAAAGAACTCTGGTCTGATAACCCATCTTGTCAGTTTCAGGGAAGGCCATGGTTTTCTAGTCCTGCCTATAAATGGGCAAGTGAGCCTTCCTGACTCTGGTGTAAAGAGCTGGAAAGTTTAGTATTGCCATATGCCTAAGTCACATTCTCCAAACAAGCCTTTAAAAAAAAAGGATACTGGGAATTCCATTTGGCTTATTCTTTCTATATCTCTTAATTGGTTCAAAACTCCATAAGGAAAGTAGAACCGTATATTGGTTGCCCTCAAATCTCCAACATTTGGCTTCTACTTTCAGTTTAGGAAAGAATTTGCATAAATCCCCATGGTCAGAGAAATACAGAACTCACCTCAGCCCAACTTCATCGATCCAGACTGAGGGGGAGAACAGCTTCCCACCGTGGCAATGTTACATATTTTTCAGAGTGTATCGGGAAAACAAAAATAAACCAAAAAATGCACCAGTTGCATGAGACTTATGTAGGTGTGTGGGTGAGGACTACTGTTAGATTGTAGACAACATTGCTCTCTGTGATCCTCCATTTCTGGTTCTGAGTGGACTAAATACAGGTGCCCTGTTTGCTACATCTACTATATTTGATATTTTCTCCACACCTTTACACATACTGTGTACACATCCCTCTGGAATGGACTTTCCCCTGCACCACCCACTGACTGTTCACTTGGAAAACTACTTATGCATAAAGACTAAGTTCAAATTTTATTTCATCCTGATCTTTTTCAGACAGTTATGTACTTCTTTGTGTTACTGTAATGTCTTGTTTGTAGCTCTGTTAGCTGTTATCGTTACTTTTTCTATGCCCCTTCCCTGCGCTCCCCACCTACGCTGTTAGACTGACAACTCCAAAAAGCATAATCTGTCTTGTTTATAATCTTTATAATTCCCACCCCCTGACCCAGTGCCTGACATAGGGGAACATGTAATAAATACATGGAGAGAGAAGCAGATAAAAAAAAAAAAGAAGAAGAAGACAGGAGACAGAACGACACAGACACAGAGAGTCAGGTAGAAGAGAGAAGGAGAAACATAGGAACAAAGACGCACAAGGAAAGATGAGAAAAGGGAGGTGAAACCATGAAGTGGGGAAAAAGGAAGAAAAGAAAGATTAAGTCATGAGGTGCCTGGGTGGCTCAGTTGGTTAAGCCTGTGGCTCTTGATTTTTGGCTCAGATCATGATCTCATGATTCATGAGTTCAAGCCCCATGTGGGGCTCTGTCTTAACAGCGCAAAGCCTGCTTGGGATTCTCTGTCTGTCTGTCTCTCTCTCTCTCTCTCAAAAAATAAATTAGCATTTTTTAAGAAAGAAAGATTAAGTCATAAAGTCATAAACATAATGGCATAGCCTCTCCCCCATAAAAATATTAGCTAAGTTCTTACTAAATGCTGGAGACAGCCCTCAATGGGGTAAACCACACAACACAACCAGAAACCATGGCAAATGGAAGTGGCACTAAGCAGCCAAGGAGTCACTCTGAAGAACTATCTAGAACCCAGGCAGCCCTGCAGAACTGTGTGCTCATTGTTAGTCAAAGTGTAGGGCACAGAGTTTACTTGCTGAAAGTATTCATGAAACTTCCCACGCGTGGAAGCTTTCTATTTCAACTGTGTTATGAATAAATGACTTTCCTGCCTGCTAATCACCATTTCCAATCCTTCTTAACTTGTCTCATTATTTAAATGAAGAAGAAAAGAGTTAAGATGGATTCGTTTTTAATTTTGACCTCCAAACCACATGGCCCGATTGTGGGACTTTTCGATCATTTAAACCTTCACATTTGCATTATAAGGCATTTTTTTCTGCAGCCATGCCATAAATCTGCAAGATGAACTGTGTTTCCTTCCTGTAGGTGTTAGGGATTATGTAAGTATTGCCAGTAATGAAAATAAATTACTAGAAATTGTGGCAAAGCGCAAATAAAAGCAGCTATATCTATAAAAGTGCTACATCTCCATATTATAATAAAAGATGGTCTGTGTATAGAGAAGTAACTTATAACAGCTAGTAAGCAAATCAATACTTTTAGATGATTACCAGCCATAGCATCATGTATCAAATAGGAAAATACACAAAAGAAACTATAGTCATATAAATAGAAATAACTAATTACAGATTCTCTTTTTTACTGCTTTATCCACTGAGTTGGATGATTTCTTCACAAAGTAAGGAGGCCCACGATACATACAAAGCATTTCCTATACCTCAGTGTGTCCACATTCAGTGGTCAAGAACCAAAGTAATTCCTTGATTAGCATTTAGGACAACAGCACACATAAATAGGCTAGTAGGTTTCTTTTGTGGTAGCAGTGGTGGTTTTGAGGGATGCTGGTTCTGGTTTGTGTGCTTTCTTTCTAACTCCATGAAGCCATCATTGACTGAGCATCTCCTCTTTGACAAATATATGTTAAGCCCTGAAGAAATGCTTTAATAGGCAAATAAGGCTCAGGCGTTATACTCAAGAATCTCAGAGGGCAGTGGATTTGGGCAGGGCTACAAGTCTGCAGATACAGACGTTCTGTCTTCTACTAGCATAGGTCCCCGTAGACCCCCCAGGGGACTTAATAGAGATGGAGCACAGAGGCCTAGTCTGCCAGCCTCCAACTCTCACTTTCCCATGAAGCCTGTCTCACTGGGTTCACACCACTCCTCCCAACACTTATTTGTCTTTGTATCAATGCCATTAGTCTACTTACAATGTCCTCCAAAGCAGACCATAGGTGTCTTGAATAGAAAAATAGGTCTTACTTGTTTTGATGTCATCCAGAGCAAGGAGACTCGTGCCTGGATTAGTAGACTGTTTTGTCTTGTCTTCCAAAAGGCACCATGAGTTCTTTGAAGACACAAACTACGTCTAATGTTTTGATGACAACCTAATAGCCCAGCAGGATGTAAATTCCATTGTACACCCTTAGGAGATGTTTGTTGAATGAACTAAGAAGAACGTGAACCACCCAGACCAGAAGCATTTCTGTCTGCCAGACTAATTCCTTTCTCTTCTGGCTGTGGCATGTAGTTCTGCTATTTTGTTTATTCATCTATCAATAAGAATGGTTTTAACTATTTCAAAGTATATTATAGAAAATGAAATACTTTGAAATACTTAGCACAATTCTTGTCACTCAAGAGAGCACTCCAGCAATGGTAGAGATTCTCTACTCTAACCCTCAAGCCTGGAGGATTGATCTCAGGGTGAAAGAAGTCCCTTAACCCTTATTTTGAGGGGTGAGAGGAATTGAACCTTTGTGTTCTGATCTTAAAAGTGTCTTCTCCATCAAAAATGGAGAAATTTTATTTGTCAAATTTATGGGCTGAAACTAAAGGAATTTTCTGGGGTCTATACAAAAACATTATAAAGCACTGGAATTTAGCTTGGGGTTCATGGATGGGCTTTACTCAGTCCATTAACTCACAAATGCATTCCAAAAAATATATGTAAATGCATTTTTTCCATGCAATGATTACATAGCTTTCATCGGATGTTCAAAGGAATTGATAGCTCAGAATAAAATTCGGAACTCCTGCTATTGAATAATCTTAGGATAAGTTCTGCTTTCCCCCTAAAGATCACTGGAGAGAACTTTCTTCCATAAATTGAAATATCCAGAAAGATCTTTGTGCCTATGGTGTATATCATATTCTATAAAACCAATGATTTCATGATTTTTAAAACGTAGGGAACTGAAAAAGAGAGGAATCTCTTATACCCAGAGGCACAAAATATCAAATGTCCTATGAAACAAACAAGTGCCAATGATTAAAACCTGACACATGCTCACTTGAACACCTGGGCTTGAAATATATTAGAAAGAAATGTCAGAGCAATTAATAAGCTTCTGTCTCCTGTCCATATTCATTGAGAGAAAAATAAACAGAAGCTTAGCAATTGCAAAAATCAGAGAGCAGAGTTTTGTTAGTTCTGCAAGAAATACCAAAAAAACACATTTCTTTTTTAATGAAATATGTCACCAGTAGCCAAAAGATAATGATACAAAATCTGAGTCAGCTCAAGAATATTGTTTCATGAGGCCAATTCCATAACTCTGATTTCCACCACCTCAGGTTTCAGAGCCCCCAAAACACCATTTTGCAGATATTCTTCTACCTGGTAGCTTTACAATTTATCAGCTACCCAACTATTTCCTTAACTAAAATTTTACCACTGTTTTCCATGCCATTCCAATGGTCAGAGAATATGTAACCTACAGAAAGAAAGAGATTGCTGTCTACTGCCTTTATATAAACTAATTTCTCCAAATGTCTTACTCATGCATTAAGCACATTAAGCCGGACATTATAATAGGTTCTAGAGGTAGAAAAGTAAATAAGGTAGACATTGACCTTGACATCAGAGAGCTTGCAAGAAGAGAAAAAGATAAGAGGGAAAAGTCAAATAAATAAAATAGTTTAACAGTTGTAAGTTATGTTTAATGCTATTATGGAAACAGTCAAGAGGTTTCAGTTTATTTTTTGTAAATATTTTTTAAGTTTATTTATTTATTTTTGAGGCAGAAATGGGGGGGGTCAGAGAGAGAGGGATACAGAGAATCCCAGACTCCACACTGTCAGCCCAGAGCACAGACACATGGTTTTATCTCATGAACCATGAGATCAAGACCTGATCGGAGATCAAGAATCAGATGCTTAACCAACTGAGCCACCTAGGCCTCCCAAATTGTTTACATAGTCTTCATGCCCAATATGGGGCTTGAACTCACTGCTAAAATCAAAACCTGAGCTGAAATCATGAGTCTGATGCTTAACTGACTGACACCCATGTGCCGCTGAGGCCTCAGTTTAGAATAACAAAGAGGACCTTATTTTAGTCAGGGATGATCTTTCTAGAAATGCCTCTTAAACTGAGACCAGAAGATAAAAGAACTGTGTCCATACACAGAGTGAGCAAAAGAGAATCTAAGATTAAGGAAACATCTAAGGTTAAAGAAACATCTAAGGTTAAGGAAACATCTAAGGTTAAGGAAAAGACTAAGAACCAGGAAAGACCATGGTATTTTTTAGGAAAGGAAAAAGGATGGTGAATTCCATCCATTGAGAGAGAGAAAGCCAAGACATATGTTTGGAGAAGAAGGAACTAGATGATGCAAATCCTGGAGGCCATGGTTAGTTCAGACTTTGTACTAGCTACAGTGGCAAGTCACTGAAGTGTTTTGAGTAAGGGGGTAACCTGATGCAATTTCTATTTTAAGAATATCATCTTTAATGATATATGAATAGTGAATCAGAATGAGAAGACTAGAAGGTGTTAATGTGGAATACATGGCTGTGAAGTTAGAGAGAAGAAAGGAGATTGAGACATATTTAAGAAACAAAATTAACAGGAGTGCCTGGGTGGCTCAGTCGGTTGAGCGTCCAACTTCAGCTCAGGTCATGATCTCACGGTTTGTGGGTTCAAGCCCCGTGTCAGGCTCTTTGTTGATAGCTCAGAGCCTGGAGCCTGTTTCGGATTCTGCACGTGTGTCTCTCTCTGCCCTCCCCCTGCTCGTGTTCTCTCTCTCTCTAAAATTAAAATAAAAATAGAATTTGCAGTTTTCTGGTAGACCAGACATGGGGGAGAAGAGAAAGGAAGGAATTAGTAGTACTTTTAGGATTCTTGTTGAAATAACTGAGAGGATGGAGAGACCATTTATTGAGATGAGAAGATTTGCAGTAGGTGCCAAGCATCCATTTTCAACTTGTAAATTTTGCCATATATCTGTGTTACATTCAGGGGGAAATATCAAAGAGGCAGCTAGATACATGGTTCAGTCTGCAGTTCAGATGAGCAACTAGGGCCAGAGACATAAATTTGGTCTTCAACATTACAACAGTATATGAATCTCTAAAAACGGGTGGTGAGATCCATCTAGAAAGACAATTTGGAGAGGAAAGGGGGCCCTTAAGATACTCCCCCCCCCAAAAAAAAATCCCAACCATTTAGAAGACTGGTTGAGGAGGGAAGCCAGCAAGGAAGTCCAAGAAAGGGCAGTATGTAGGATGAGAGCTGGGAAGTGAGAAGCATTAAGAGAAGAAAATGCCCTTCCTTCCAGCTCTAAGTATCGTGCTCTAAGAAGCTTTGGAGTCCATTGACCTATGAAATCCATTGGCCTCAGGCCCATCTATTTGTCATTGCCCCCAACGTTGATTTGACTTAAAGCATATCTTAAATCAATGCTTTCCAACCTTTACCACGAAGACTTTGTGGGAAATGATAACATGTTCCATTCCATTGAGGGCAAAATGGAGGGTCTCTGGAGCCCTGCGGAGGCTGCTCGTGGCCTGGGGTGACCAGCTATGGAATCCCAAACCACAGCAACGTGATGCTGTTGGCTTAGTCTATGATTAGACAAATGGATCAGTTAGAACTCTTTCGGTTAAAGATGTAAAAAAACAACCTGAGCTAACTTAAGCACAATGTGGAGAATTTAATGATTCAGGGGTAACTCAAGGGACCCAGGCCTGGAATTTGCAAGGCCTCGGGGAGGGCTGGAATGGAGAAATGGAAAGTCATCGAGTTCTCTTGGCATCTCTCATTGCTGCTTCTCTCAGTAGCCTGCTTTGTTCACTTTTTTGGCAGACTAGCCCTCTCTGCTACTCTATGTTTGTGACATGCTCTCATTCCTCCCAAGTTCAGAGATTCCTTCTCTATGTCTTATTTTCAGATTCGTGGGGAAGGGACTCTGGCCCAACATAAACCAGAGGTGCATGCCAGTTCTGATCAGCTGAAGTTGGAGGAGGGTATTTCACTTGTAAAATGGCTACAGGGGCCACTGTAAGCTGAGCACGTACTCCAAAAAGATATTGCTTTGTCCAACATGCAACTTTCACTTATCTCGATTGCAATATTATATTCCCTTCATTCTAAGATGTCATTTCCTTGTAAAGAGCATCAATTTACTGACAACTTTTCCAGAAAAAGCAAAGACCATATTTTTTTTAATTTTATTTATTTCTGAGAGAGAGAGAGAGAGAGAGCAGAGGAGGGTCAGAGAGAGAGGGAGATACAGAATCTGAAACAGGCTCCAGGCTCTGAGCTGTCAGCACAGAGCTGGACGCGGGGCTCGAACCCTCGAACCGCAAGATCATGACCCGAGCCGAAGTCAGACCCTTAACCGACTGAGCCACCCAGGCGCCCCAAAACAAAGACCATATTAAACATACATATATTTAGGAGCCTACAGAAGCTTGTGTTTGTTCGTTCTATCACACACTACTTTCTTCTATAATTATGACCATCAAAATTTGACTCTAGGTTTCTTTTTCAAAGAAGAAAAATAAGTCTGAGTTACTTTTAGATCATTAAGTTATTCTGATTTTCATTACCCATGTCCATTAGCTTTACAGATAGAAATTTTTGGATTAGTAATATAATTGAAAAGCATATCAAAGACTCTGGAATTCTGTCTCCATTTCTGCTTTGATTACACTTTACAAAATGTCTCTAATTGAATTACATATCTCTGGAATTTAACATGCTTTTCTTGAAAGTCAGCTAAAGGCTTTTATCTGATGTTCTGAGCTAGAGTGATGGACCTTCACAAAATTAGTTATACACACCATTCTCCTAGCTTTGAAAAGTCTATAATGTATTCTGAAAAACTTGGCCTTCTCTGATGCCTTTAATTGCATCGCATAATGTGTGATAGGCAGTCTTCTGCACACAGTAGCTTTTTGTTTTGATGTTGTACAATGATGTAGACTTGTTTTAAGATATTTTTGTTGATTTTTATAATTCCATTCCTAAATTTAATTTAAATGCCATCAACGGAACTAACTCAGCTGAGGTGAACACCTACTTTATGTGCCCGCCAAAGCTGCCACACGAAAACAGGGAAGCAACGGTAACTTAGGTTCTCTGGCTACCTCCTAGAGAGTCTCTTTGGAAAGATTTTAAGACACATCCCGATTTCAGAAATGTCAAAATATGGAAAATGTACACTTTGCAATCAAGCAAATATATCATTTTCTTTCACTGAAACTGAAGACTTGATGTACTTTTTTAAACTAAGTGATTTGGGGCACCTGGGTGGCTCAGTCAGTTAAGCATCCGACTCTTGATTTCAGCTCAGCTCATGATCTCACCGTTCATGAGTTCGAGCCCCACGTCAGGCTCTGTGCTGATAGTGTGGAGCCTGCTTGGTATCCTCTGTCTCCCTATCTCTCTGCCTCTCTCTCTCTCTCAAAAAAAGATAAATATTTAAAAATAAATAAATAAAGTGATTCACATGGTTTAACTCAATCCTCATGACAATCTAGCAAGCTATAGCTCTTATGTCCATTTTATAAAAGAGGAAACTGAGGTTGCCAGGATAGGTAATTTACTCAAGACCACCCAGCCAGTAAATAACTGAGCCAAGCTTGGAGGCCAGCCTGACTCCATCCAGATCCCGTGTTTAGTCAGTGTATCAAAGAGATTCCCAATTCATTGTGTGGTAGTCAGCAAGAGTTGTTAAGATAAGATTAATTAACAAGATAAATTATAAGATTAATTAATAATATGAATTTATCCATCTTGTTATTATTCACTTAACTGACCTGTTTTTCCAAGAAATGCGGACAAGGCTACTAATTAGCCATTATATGTATCAATGTCATTTCATTGGATGAATCACTATTCACGTATCCTTGATTTACTCATCTTTAAATTCATGGAAGTGTTTCAAGTAATAATAATCATAGTGAATGGAAAACAACCTGCAGCTAGGGTTCTGTGAGGTGCTCAGCTCCCTCCCCCACCTGCCCCAGTCCAGGTGTCCACAGTGGAGAACTGTTGAGTAGCTAGCTGCTTGAGACTTGCTATGACTTGCACAGGAAAGGAGTCAGGGAAAATGAACATAAAAAGCATCCTGTTCCAGTAGATTCCTGATTCTCTCACATTACAATTCTGCCTCTGGGCGTGGTACCAAGGGGTGGTGTGTGGGACAGCAAGTGTCACCCCAAAAGTCTTAAAGGACATCCAGTTGGCCAACAGACACATGAAAAGATGCTCAACATCACTCATCATCAAGAACATGCAAATCAAAACCACAGTGAGAAATCACCTCACACCTCTTAAAATGGCTAAAATCAAGAAGACAAAAACAACGGGTGTTGGTGAGGATGTGGAGAAAAAGGAACCCTCGTGCACTGTTGGTGGGAATGTAAGTCGGAACAGCCACTGTGGAAGACAGTATGGAGTTTCCTCAAAAAATTAAAAATAGAAACATCATATGATCCAATAATTCCTCTACTGGGGATTTTATCAGGGGAAACGAAGACACTAACTTGAAAGGATATAAGCACCTCTACGTTCACTGTAGCACTATTTACAATAGCCAAGACACAGAAGCAACCCAAGTGTCCATCAATAGACAAATGGATGAGAAAAAATATATATGTGTGTTATATATCTTTAATGGAATATTACACAGCCATAAAAAGGATGAGATCATGCCATTTGAGACATCATGGATGGCCTTAGAGGATATTATGCTAACTGAAATATGTCAGACTAAGAAAGACAAATATGATATAATTCCACTTGTAAATGGAATCTTAAAAAAAAAAGAATAAACACAAGGAAGTATCAGAACTGGAAATACAGAGAACAAACTGAGGGTTTCCAGAGGGAAGGTGGTGAGGGTTGGGTAAAATGGGAGAAGGGGAGAGGGATATACAGGCTTCCAGATATGGAATGAATAAAAGGCACAGCGTAAAGGTTGCAGTCAATAATACTGCGGTAGGAATATAATGGGACAGACGGTAGCTACACCTGAGGTGAACACAGCATAGTCTATAAACTTGTCCAGTCACTAAGTTGTACACGTGAAACTGACGTAACATTGTGTATAAACTATACCCAAACTACATATATAAAATAAAACGGACATGTGGGAAAATATTAAAGAACACCCCCAGGCAGTGCAGCTTTTCTTAGTAACATTGGTACCATCAGAGAGCCTATTTCCTTTATTTGTTAGGAAACAGTGATGCTGCTTCAACTTAACCTTCCAGAGTTTGATAAAAAGGGTTTTCTTCCAGCCACAGCCAGTAGCAATCTTCTTAGCTATTGAGTACAAGTAAATAAATAAAGTTCACAGTGACTATTATAATACATCATATATTATAATTATAAAACATATTAAAGATTATAATGTTATATTATAATTACAACATAAGGAACATTGAATCTGAGCATGGTAACTCGTTCATGTCACCGGCACCTCTTGGGACTTCCTTCCCTGATGATGGGAAACCCACCCTGAAAAGCTTCATCAACTTTCCAAGGGCTGTGGTTGGGGTTTATTTACTAGATTGTTCCATGTAGTATAGACAAAACCCCTTTCTATTGTTAAGAGAACAAAACAGAGGACACAAAAATCTTTATGTGTGGGTTTTAAACGTGTTTGCCTTGTTTCTCATTTCCTTCTCTTATTTTTAGGCTCACAGATTGTTCGAATTCACCATCTTTATGATTTCCTCCCCCACTGACCTTATTTCCAGTTCTCTGCTATTAGTCATGCTCATCTATGTGGCTTTTTGGCTAAAATCAAACACCTGGTTGATCTATCCTTTCATTCATTCACTTTCATTCATTTGTGCTGCAAATACTGAGTCCCTACTAAGTTTTAAGTCCTGTATTGTTTATCCATATGACTAACTCACTGGGAACACTGAAATCAGTTCAGACATGAGCTATATTTAACCACCAACAGAAAATTCAGTTTTATTCTTCCCCCAGAATCCCAGTTGGTTTCTGAGTTCCCTGTGGGGGACCTTTAGATTAAAAGCCAGATCTACCCCTTCTGTAATCATCCCTGCTGCTCCAGAGGGACCTCAGCAGGTGGAGGCTAGTGGATTCAGGCATTTGGCAAATCTGCTCCAAATTCTGTACCACTTACCAGGTATGAGACCAGAAACAAGTTTGACAAGTTCCCCCGAGTCTTGATTTCCTCGTTTACTAAATGGGACAGCCACATCTACAAGAGCAGTTCAAAATCTCAACATATCATAATGCAGGGCACCTGGATTATGCTCAACCAGTCGGTTGAGCGCCCAGCTTCAGCTCAGGTCATGATCTCACAGTTCGTGGGTCAGGCCCCGCATTTGGCTCTATGCTGACAGCTCAGAGCCTGGAGCCTGCGTCACATTCTGTGTCTCCCACTCTCTCTGCCCCTCCCCCGCTCGCACTCTGTCTCTCTGTCTCTCAATCTCTCTCTCAAAAAGAAAAATTAAAAAACAAAAACAAATTTTTAAATAAGTAATGCAAAGTAGTCAATAAATGTTACTGCTCCAATGCCACACCCCTCTCTTACTTATGTCTTCTTTACATTCTGTTACATATTCAGTCTTTATCTAGTTAGTAACTATTACATGCAGGTGCTATTTTTCTTCTAAAATGGGCTCGAGAAGTTCTCCATAGGAAGGGCTTACAGTCTATCTGGATGGAATGGAGACTTGCCACAGGCTGTATTTGCAGAGCAAGCTAGCTTTGCACTAAGAATTTATGTACAGGGGCCCGGAGGCGGATGAGTGGGAATGCTGATGGACCTTACGCCCCAGCCTCCCTGCACCAGCCAACTGTCCCAGAGTGAAGACCGCTTGCCTTGAGACCTCAATGGTCTCGGCCACGGCAAACCTTCCCCATGCACTGCTGTATTCTAGGTGCCCTCACTTCACAAACCAGGTGCCGAGAAAACACCACTGCTTCCTGCATCCTTGATCAGGGTCCCCAGCTCTCTTTCCAAAATGGCTCCCAGGCAGGCTACTAATTTCTCTGCTGCTTAAGCTTTTCTGCCCTGCCTCTGAATGAGAGAGGCCTCCTAAGCCAGCTTCCTTCCAGTTTAGTCACTGGATTATCTTCCTTCTGCTTAAGTTTCCATTGTTTATTAGCCACCCATTTCTTCATTGAGTATTGGTGACAAAACCTCTTTCTTTTTTTATTTCTTTTGTGATGAATTTTCTAATTTGGAAGGAAATATTTTTATGGGTGTATAATGCCTGTTTAGTACTTTTCAAGGCTACATTGCACATACGTCATCTCATTTACCTCTTACAGCAACCCTGAGATGTAGGCGTTACAACTCCTCCTATTTTGGAGATTAAAAATCCAATCTTAGAAAGACTGATATGTGGGAAGTGTCTTCAACTCCGTATGCTCTTCCCATTACCCCAATTTAAAGAATTATTACAAATATTTTGCAAACAAATTTACAGATAGAATGGACAATAAAAACTGTCTGCAATTGTCAACCGACGCACACATGAAATTGCCTTTGTTTTTCATTAGCTAGGTATTCAGTCCTAAACACTTGGGAATCTTCTGGTCTATAGGGAGCAGGTGAGTTTAAGTTTTGAAAGACGGTATTCAACTAATTCATCCATTTCAATGGGCTATTTAGTAGCATATTTTCTAAAGCATCAGTAAGCAAGAAGACTACTGATAATAGAGTACAATCATTACCATATACGTCAATTCTTTGTGTCTGCATTGTATTTATTTACTGACAAAGCCTTTTCCCCCAGTGTCAGCACTATATCATTAATACAGCTTTAAAGGAGAATTGTATTCTCTTCTGACTCATATATCACTAACCAAATTATAAGCAAAGATCCAATTCTCAATGACAAGCACAAAGTAGTCCTAGATTTTAGCATATATCAAGCTGGTAGTTCAACAACTATTCAACCACGTTGATGTATTTCATCAGGACAGTCTAGGTCATTAGAAGACTTTGCAAGTTCCAGCAGAGTCATATTATCAGGTTGTATTTTTCTTTTGGCTCTTCACCTTTTGCCTTCACATCATAAAATCAATAATGACCAGTTTTAAAATGTTTTTTATTAATTTTTTAGAGAAAGAGGCAGAGAGAGAGAGAGAGACAGACTGCAAGCAGGAGAGGAGCAGAGAGAGAGGAGACACAGGATCTGAAGCAGGCTCCAGGCTCTGAGCTGTCAGCACAGAGCCCCACATGGGGCTCGAACTCAAGAACCACAAGATCATGACCTGAGCCAAAGTCAGACACTTAACCCGCTGAGCCACCGAAGCACCCCAGTAGAGACCAGTTTTAAAGCAGACTTATAAAGGCATGTGTAACTTTGAAACTGACACCTCACTATCAAGGTGGGAAAACCTTAGCAAATTTGGCCAAGAAAAATCCCCTCATTTCATCAGTCAGGTTTTTGGGGCAACCAGCCTACTTCTTTACTCTCTCCCACACTACTATGTATCCAACAATATAACTTGCCCTAAACAACATAAAGGCTTGTCTTAGTCTGCTTCGGCTGCTGTAAGAAAACACCATAAACTAGACGGCTGAAACAACAGACCTGGGGAAATCCAAGATCAAGTGTCAGCATGGTCAGGTTCTGCTGAGAGCTCTCTTGCTGGTTTACAGATGGCCACCTTCTTGATGTGTCCTGACATGACAGAGAGAGGGAAAGAGGGCACAAGAACTCTGGTCTCGGGAAGCCTGGATGGCTCAGTCCATTGAGCATCCGACTTCGGCTCAGGTCATGATTTCGCAGTTCATGAGTTCAAGCCTCATGTTGAGCTCACTGCTGTCAGCACGGAGCCCACTTCTGATCCTCTGTCCCTCTCTCCATACTTGCACTCTCTCAAAAAAAAAATCTCTGGTCTCTATATGGGCATTAATTTTGTCATGAGGACCCCACTCTCATGAGCTTATCTAAGCATAATTATTTCCCAAAAGCCCACCTACAAATACCACGATGTTGGGGATTAGAGCTTCAGCATATGAATTTTGGGAGAGTACATAAACATACAGTCTATAACAGCACCCTCATCATTTATGACATAATCTGTCTAGAAGGTTTTAAAATGCTGGTAATATCACTGGCTTCTGTGCAATCCTAACCATACTTGAGTAGAAGAAGGGAATAGGATAAGAAAAGAGAATACACAAGTATGAGTCCAGGGACCTGGGATCCAGGACAAGCTCCGCCACTGATTCTTTGATCTTAAACCACATCATGTCCTTGGGATATACCTTGCTTCGCAGAAAAATGAATGAGGCAAGATGATCTCCAAAGTATCACCAGCTTTAATGAATAAGTAAAGATTCCAGGATTGTATAAATAACATATATCCTGGGATCCATGAGAAAACAGCATAAGCATCATTGAGAACTTCACAAGGATGAGTGTGAACAAAGCAGATAAGCGAAATAGTCACCTTGTTACCTCATCTTTTCATTTCTTTTTTTTAATTATTATTTTTTTATTTATTTTTGTATTTTTTATTTTTTACAAATAGTTTATTGTCAACTTGGTTTCCATATAACACCCAGTGCTCATCCCCACAAGTGCCCTCCTCCATGCCCATCTCCCCCCTCCCCCCCACATCCATCAGTCCTCAGTTTGTTTCTCAGCATTCAAGAGTCTCTCATGGTTTGCCTCTCTCCCTTTCCCCCACCATTCCCCCCCTTCTTCTCCCCCATGGTCCTCAGTCAAGTTCCTCCTAATCCTCCTATACGTGCAAACATATGATATTTGTCCTTCTCTGCCTGACTTATTTCGCTCAGCATAACACCCTCAAGGTCCATCCATGTTGCTACACGTGGCCAGATTTCATTGTTTCTCATTGCCATCTCTTCATTTCTAGGGGGAATGAACCTACGTGAGACCAACACAACTTTCCTATTTAGAACAGATTAATGCTTTATAAAGTCTGAATTATAATCTACAATACAAACTGCTCACCATTTGCGAGGCAAGCACTACATGCTAGCCATTTTAGATACATAACCCATATAATGGGTAAACAACCCTGCAAAGTAGACCTCATCCCTTCTGTCTTCTGTGCACTCCAGTACATCGGACCTCGAACAGCCCTTCAGAATCCCCATGCTCACTCCTACATCACCGTGCTCAACACACATCTGACTCATCATTTGGGTCTCATCTCAAATGTCGCTTATTTTCAAACAGTTTTTCCTTAGTTGCCCTGGATAATGTACGAACTCTGTTCTTTCCTGTCACTTTCCATCCCATTGACCTGTATTTTTCATGCCACTTATTGTGATATTACTTTATGCATATTTTCTCCCTCTCCATTCCCCACCTTAACTATGAGGTGAGCTTTACGTAGGCAGGTAACTAGCTTACTCAAAGCTAGAACCCCAGCACCTGGACAGTACCAGCTTAGTCAATACCTGGTGAATAAAAGACTGTCATCCCCACCTCACAAATACATACAGTTGAGGCCCAAACAAAGTTGATGATTTTCCCAAGGCCACATACGGAACTGATAGAGCTAAGATTCAAGCCCAAGGTTGTCTAGCCCCAACATCCATGTTCTTTCCAGTATCTCAAAAATTCACAGACGTCTAAACAACTCTCTATCACAGTTGTTTTCATTTTGTGTTTTTGTTTGTACAATAATCTAAAACAGAAAAGTAAGCATATTCAACATAATGTAGAATGTCACCTTATCACCTTATAAATGAACGCTGCTCCACAATTTAAAGTCCTGCCTTTATGTCTGGATTTGTCACTAGGTTAACGCTATCTAAGGAAGTACTAGCCAGAGCCTAAATGATGTCATGATATAATATAGGAAATAAAAGCTTTGCAATACTTCAAATAGAACAAGAAATAAAAGATTTACTATACTTCAACAGAATGTGTGAGAGTGAGAGTATAATCATCATCTTGCTTATGGCGATTGAACTGTATCAAATCCAAAGGAACCTGTATCGGCATCTAGAACAATGATACAAGCAGCTTTGTCTGAAGATGGTCCTAAGAGCTCGTTCTGGATCACCTGTATTATAAGCCAGTTGGCACTACACCAGACCCACTTTGGAGGTTACCCTCCCCCAACAAGAAAGTCTGCACCCAAACACAGCTCCGCATGTGTCCCCAATATCCCCATGTAACTGAGTTTTGCAGATGACTTTTTTAATACCTTAAAATTTTTTTTAATATTTATTTATTTTTGAGACAAAGAGAGACAGAGCACAAGCAGGGAGGGTCAGAGAGAGAGGAGACACAGAATTGGAAGCAGGTTCCAGGCTCTGAGCTATCAGCACAGAGCCTGACATGGGGCTCCCGAACCACGAGATCATGACCTGAGCTGAAGTTGGACGCTTAATCAAGTGACCCACTCAGGCGCCTCCCCCAGACGACTCTTTCAAACAATGGATTCCCAAATCCATATATCCCAAGAGTTTGAGCACTCTCTTTGTCTCACATTTAACATGACGACCTTATTGGGTTTATACTATAAAAAGGTAAAGCAATGGGGGGCGAAGAACCTTCATGCAAATATCTATAGCATGTCTGGCAAAGTTTGCTGGCTCCAACCTATCTCCCCCTGGAGGCAACAAATGTCTTTCTTCTTAGTGACCCTTACCTTGTAAAAGTCTATTTTCTATTCATTCTGGCTGGCATTGTGAAATTGTTTTTGAGCCCTACTGTAAGACAGATAGTGATCATGAAAGGACCCATCTTAAATATTACGAAGAGATTTACCCTGCGCAAGTACCATATTCACACAGTGAAAAGTAATATTGTTTTTAACCAACCAGCATTAAATAAATGTTGTAGATTGGATTCTACTGGCTTTGTAGGTTGCATATAATTAGGTTGTAAATTTGATTTGGATTGTAGCTACAGAAGAGCTATAAGCATAAAGTGTTTTATCTGAATCCATATTTATTCATATTTAATCAATATTTTAACAAAGTAATTTAAGTCAATACTTCTGGTTGGAAGACATTGTTATGTTTGTGAATTCTGGGCTCTGCTCAAGCCCAGGTGAGTAACTCCAAGACTTATTAAGCACACTTTTGTTTTCCCACAGGAAGAACTACCTAAGAGGGTACATCTGGTTAAAAATAACTTTTCATTGTACCACAGTGGCTATTACCTAAGTAGCATTGTGAACATTTGGGAATGAGGAAGCCTGAATGAGAAGGATATTACTCCCTCCTAAGTATTAGAACACATACTTTGGGCTGACTTCCCCTCCAGTCCCAAGTAATACTGAGTCAAGCATGCTCATTTTGTTCTCCTAGTGACTGATGGGAAAATCTCTTGATATAGAACTTTTTTTTAGCCCTAAAGTACTCAGGCGATTTCTGACCTTATCAAAATTAGAGACTCACCTGCAGTTTGGGAAGGGAACAGTATATTAAGATACTATATCCTTGCTGGAGGACTGAAAATATTCCCTGGAGTTTCCATATGTAATCAAGCAGTCGCAGTCTTTTTTTTTTTAGTCCAAAATTCTTTCTTTTGTTATTTTTTAAATTTAGATTCAAGTTAGTTAACATATAGCGTAGTATTGGTTTCATGAGTAGAATTCAGTGATTTATCACTTACATATAACATCCAGTGCTCATCCCAAAAAGGACCCCCCTTAATGCCCATCACCCATGTAGCCTATCCCTCACCCACCTCCTCTTCAGAAACCGTCAGTTTGTTATCTATATTTGAGAGTCTCTTATGGTTTGGCTCCCTCTCTGTTTTTATCTTATTTTATTTTTCCTTCCCTTCACCTATATTTATTTGTGTTTCTTAAATTCCACATATGAGTAAAATCATATGGCATTTGTCTTTCTCTGACTGAGATATATATATATGTATCCCACATCTGTTTTATACATTTATCAGTTGATGGACATTTGGGCTCTTTCCTTAATTTGGCTATTGTTAATAATGCTGCTATAAACATTGGAGTGTGTGTGCCCCTACAAATCAGTATTTTTTTTTATCTTTGGGGAAAAACCTAGTAATGCAATTGTTGGGTGTTAAGGTAGTTCTATTTCTAATTCTTTGAGGAACCTCCATCCTGTTTTCCAGAGTGGCTGCACCAGTTTGTGTTCCCACCGGCAGTGCAGAAGGGTTCTCCTTTTCCACATCCTCGCCAACAAATATTGTTTCCTGAGTTGTTAACTTTAGTCATTCTGACAGGTGTGAGGTGGTATCTCATTGTGGTTTTGATTTGTAGTTCCCTGATGATGGGTGATGTTGAGCATCTTTTCATGTGTCCATTAGCCATCTGGATGTCTTCTTTGGAAAAGTGTCTACTCATGTCCTCCAAGAAGTACCAGTCTTACTCTGTGATACCAACATGGAGTTTGCCTTAAGAAACTTACAACAGTGAGAGTTATATCAGACACAAGAACCAAACCAAGTAGTATAAACATGAAGGATAAAGTCTCTGGACACACTGGAATTTGTTTATCAAATCTACTGCCCTGGGACACCTGGGTGGTTCAGACGGTTGAGTGTCCAAATTCAGCTCAGGTCATGATTTTATGGTTAGTGGGTTCAAGCACCATGTGGGGCTCTGTGCTGACAGCTTGGAGCCTGGAGCCTTCTTCAGATTCTCTCTCTCTCTCTCTCAAAAATAAATAAGTAAACTTTTTTTAAAAAAGTAAAAAAAAATCTACAACCCTAAGTCCCATTTCACCTCTCCCCCTGCCTTTAGGGAGCTCTTGACAAAGATATTCCATGGATATAGTTCCAATATCGAACCATATTGGAAATTAAGCCATAATGACCGCATCTCTGGTCAACTTAAAGTGGGTTCTTCTCTCATTTGTTTTTCCATAAACCATTTAAGATTTTGAGTTTTCCAACAAGCATAATTTGCAAATTCATTTGCGATTGGGGTTCTCAAAGTAACTTTAATTCTAATCTTTAATGAACTGGCTTATAGTATTCTGAATATATCAAATCTCACTATTGATTCTATCCTAGCATACTGTGGTCACTCTTTCACTTTCCTATATTTTCATTCTTCCAGATGATTAACTTATGAAGTGAAAGTTTTAGGAGAGGACAGTTAACTCCACTATTGGCTGCAACTTGAAACAAATGCAATAACTGGTTTTGTAGAGAGAGTGAAGCAGCCATTTATATCAACATATGGCACTATCAAAATGGTTAACATGTTAAATGCTATTTTAGTATACTGATCATAACTATTTTATTAAATTATCCAGCTAGTGTCAAATATATTAATATTTACATGTATTTTAAATCAAGCATCTGTTTTGCACTCTTTTAGGAAAGAGTTTGTGTGAGTGATTTACTGTTTCATATTGAATTAGATTAACTAGATGGGTGGAAAGCTCATAGGAACTGTTCAGACTCCTGAGGTAAGAGCTAAAAAAAAAAAAAATAGAACTATACTTTTCAGTGGTTATTAAACAAAATTCCCACGAGGTATTTGAGAGAAATCATTTGAAGAAGTATAGCAGTTTAGTTGTTCTGGAAATGATGTTTCATTAAAGAGAGGAAAAAACAAGATGGTACCAAAGAAATGGAATTTAAAAGGAAACTTTGATTAAAATGCGACATAATGTCACAGTTCATGGGACCGTTCTTAAGACTTCTGCTGAAGCTCTAGTCATGACTGAAAATGAGGTATCAGCCTTCTAATGATCACACTCTTCTCCCCACAACAACCCATCAAAAGCTTCCCTCCTGCTCACACTCTTCACTTGGGGGGCTCACGGGAGAAGACTCTGCCTTCGCCCTTGCATGTCCAAGAACACACAGGCGTGTTTCTGAAGATTTTACTTCTATGTGCCCAATGAGCGGCATGAAAGAAATTAAGATGTAACATGTTACAGTAGGGAAGGGAAAAAGACAAAGGCTCTAGTACCAGACAGAAAAAAAAACCAAAACAACTCACCCAGAGATGCATGTTAAATATTGCCCAGAGGGGACAAACACACACACACACACACACACACACACACACACAGATATGAATGTGTATGGATATATATACTATAATTGATGTATCTATATAGGTGAATATACCATACATCCATGTGTGTGTACATGAAGAAAGAGAATGCATGCTTTCTTCCAAAAGATTCTGTTCAATTCTAGGTTGATCTTTCCGTGCATAACCATTTAAATATTTATTACATATTTTATTTATTATTTATTTATTTATTTGAGAAAGAGAGCGAGCGAGAGAGCACACAAGTGGGGGAGAGGGGAAGAAGGAGAGAGAGAGCATCCCAAGCAGACTCCATGCTCAGCACGAAGCCCCGCACAGAACTCAATCCCATGACTCTGGGATCATGACCTGAGCTGAAATCAAGAGGCAGATGCTCAACTGACTGAGCCACCCATGTGCCCCTATTACATATTTTAAAAGATCATCTCTGTAGATAGGGATACAGATATAAGTGTGTTAACATAGCAACTGAAATATTTTTTAAAAACCAAGGAATAAATTTAACTAGAAATGAGTAGAACCTTCCTGAAGAATATGTTATATGTCTACTAAGGTCCATAAAAGAGGACTTATAAATCACACACCCTCTTCTTGGATAAAAAAACCCTAAACTTGGAAAGATGTCAATTCCGTTTAAAATAAAAATACTAGAAAGGTGTTTAACCTTCAGAAATTAGAATTTTTTCCTTTTGTATAATTTTATTGCTATTTCTTTCAGAACACAATTAAATAGTAGTGGTGAGTTTTCCTCATTGTCTCATTTTTTACTTTTACATAAAATACTTTTCACCATTAAGAGTTAGGCCAGTATTGACTGATACAACACACACATACTGGAATGTTTTAGTTATATTCATAAATTCAACAGTTCTCTTTTCTCATTGTAGCAAACTTCTTAAAAGGAGTCAAAAGAGCTCATCTCTCTTTCCATATTTTTCTTGTGGCTTCTAATGCTGCCATCCACCCCTGCCTTTCCATCACTACTGTCCTTTTCTGTCTATGCCACTTTAATCTGACATCTAAACATTGAAGGTGCCTCAGAGTTTCTCTATCTAAACTCTTGTCCACATAATCTCATTGGGTCCATCTATAGAATCCTGAATTCAAAGAGCCAACCTGAGCATTTCTCCCAAACTCCTTCTTCATTTTCAGCTGCTTCATTGACACCTACACTTGCATGTCAAACAGGCATCACACAATTACCATGTTCAAATAGAACTCTTATTCTGTCTGCCCCCAAAACTATTACTCATCTCACATTCCATGTCTTGGTAAATACCACCACGAAACACTCGGTTGCATAAGTCGAAGGCTGAATTATTCTTGGCCTTTCTTTTTAAATTTGTAAAAATGTTTATTTATTTTTGAGAGAGAGACAGAGACAAGTGAGGGAGGGGCAGAGAGAAAAGGAGACACAGAATCCGGAGCAGACTCTAGGCTGTCAGCACAGAGCCTGGTGTGGGGCTTGAGCTTGTAAACTGCAAAGTCATGACTTGAGCTGAAATCTGATGCTCAGCCAACTGAGCCACCCAGGCACCCCTCTAATTTAAACAAACTTTAAAACACACCAAAGACTTCATTGTGTGATAAAAAGCATTTCAAATCCCTTGGTAAAAGAAGAATCAGAATGTTGAGTCAACAGACTAGTCATTTAAAAATAAACAGAAACACTCAAATATGCGTAAAGCTGGGGATATGTGATTAAGGTTGATGGGTTGTATCAATGTCAATACCCTAGCTGTGATATTGCACTGTTGGCTTTTGCAATGTTACCTTTGGGGGAAACTGGGTAAAGTATGCAAGGAATCTCGGGGCACCTGGGTGGCTCAGCCGGTTAAGCGTGCGACTTCGGATCAAGTCATGATCTCCCGGTTTGTGGGTTCGAGCCCCGCGTCGGGCTCTGTGCTGGCAGCTAGCTCAGAGCCTGGAGCCTGTTTCGGATTCTCTGTCTCCCTCTCTCTCTGACCCTCCCCTGCTCATGCTGTCTCTCTCTCTCTCAGAAATAAATAAATTTTTTTTTAAAAGTATGCAAGGAATCTCATATCACAACAGTATGTGAATCTACATTTACTTCCATGGAAATTTCAAGGAAAGAGATCAAATATTCTGTAACTCATTATATCAAAACATTTTCAGATGGCTATTGTACTTAAATATACATATTTTTAACGGGGGGTAGAGAGGGAGGAATCTGATTAAATTTAATTTCCATATCAATAATTTTCTCTCAATTGTGCTGTTTATATATAGTTTTTTCAATGTAAAGAAATTACATTTTGTAATTTTTTTAATTTGAGAGAGAGATGGGGAGAGGGGCAGAGGGAGAGAGAGAGAAAATCTTAAGTAGGCTTCATGTTCAACATGGAGTCCCACATGGGGTTCCATCCCAAGACCTGGGAATCATGACCTGAGCCAAAATCAAGAGTCCAATGCTCAATCGACTGAACCACCCAGGCAGCCCAAAGAAATTAAATTCTAAAGGAGTCTTTTATTTGATCTGTTATCATGTATTTACTTTTAGCTAATACTATATTATAAATCTTGCCCTTTACACCAAATCTAAACTCCCTTGTAGCACACATATTCAACACTTCTCCCCCCATCGAGCGCCCAAAATTTTTTGTTTAAATGATCTTTTATTTAGTGAAACAAGAAGATAAAAGAAAAATGAAATGTTGAATAAAAGAGTAATTCTGTTCTACAAACCAATATTTCTGCTAAATTCTGCGCATGTGCAGCTATGTGTGGAGGATTCCTTCCGATGACTGTCATCCAATGGAAGAGTTAACTGTGGATCAGTGGAGCCCTTACTCCCTTGTCTTATTCCTTTCTTTTCTCCCTGCCCTTCATGTTTCCTCTCCCTCTGCCCTCGTTTTTGTTAAGATCTTATTGTTAAGTAGTTTCCAGACCCAACCAAGATGGGGCTCAAACTTACAACCCCTAGATCACGAATCACACATGCCATGGATGAGCCAGCCAGGCGCTCCTCATGTTCTTGAGGATGGGAAGCATCAGATGTATTGTTTAACATTCCTTGGGTGATTCCTACATGCAGCCCACTTTGCAAACCCTTGGTGTAGGCACTTGGTGGTTGTGAAGTCCTCTTCCTTGTGGGCTTTTGATGAAAGAGGAGGTGTTCCTTTTTTTTTTTTATTTCTAGGAGAGAGAGAGAGAGAGAGAGACAGCGTGAGCAGGGGAGGGTCAGAGAGAGAGGGAGATACAGAATCTGAAATAGGCTCCAGGCTCTGAGCTGGCAGTCAGCACAGATCCCGATGCGGGGCTCGAACCCACAAACCGCGAGATCATGACCTAAGCGAAAGTCGGACGCTTAACCGACTAAGCCACCCAGGCGCCCCAAAGAGGAGGTGTTCCTAAGGAGTGAAGGAACCAGGAGCCCTCCTGGTGGGTGGCCCGACTTCCACACACTTTTCAACCCTGTGACTATTTCCTCCATTCCCTGAGGAAGAGCACCCCCCATCCACTCTCCAGATGCTTCTGTCTCCTCACTCAGATGGCAGTCTCCAAGCTGCCAGGGCTCAGTACCTCATCTCACTGTGTTCTCACCTACCTCCTGACGGAAGCTGCTGCCTGAGTCTCTTCTGCCCCGTCTTCCTCCCAAAGTGTGGTGGCACCGATTCGCTTTCCGAGAAAGTCATTCCCACTTCCGAGGCCCAGGGAACCCAAAGCTGTGCAGAAGAAAAAACACTCAGATGTTGATTACAGACCCCAGGGTGGAAGTGAGCACATGGAGTGAAACACAGGTGTACAAGCAACTATAAGAATTGAGAGGTTAGTTCCAGACTGAGCGTGTGTGCAAGCACGTATGTGTGTTAAACTGTGTAAAAAGTGTTCATGTAAAAAGTGTTAGTGATTTTCATTTTGAATAACTAATGAAAAGAAAACCTGTAACAAAGCAATACCTAGTCATTGTCACAAATTATCATTTATATAATTATTATACAGCATGCAGATTGTATGCGGACATATAATTTTGTGCTACACGAATATACATATGCATATTAGACAAATGTATGAATTTCACGTGACAATGATGCTTACTGCTGCTTGTATTACTCATATGACAAGTTAAAGGTTTGTAAGGTCATATCAGAAATTTTGGCACATGAGGTTGTTTTAAGTCCATTGTCTGATCTATAACATACCCAATCACCGCAAAGAGAGTACTGTTCTATCCAGTGATTCTTCACAGAGCTTTTTACAATATTCTTCCCAATAAGGTGCCATCCTTTCTCTATGACGTGGTCTAAAAACAGTCATGATTAACTGAAAATTTTTCAGTACACGGTACATAGCTATAGAGCGTATATAATATGCATTCTTCCAGCAGGGGGCTCTCTCACCATTAGAAGCATAGATGGGAAAAGAAAAAATGATCCACACAGTTGTTCATTCAATCCATTTCCTCACTCAGCAGAACATCCCTGAGTTCCTGCTATCTGCCAAATTCTGTTACTTTCCAGGGTTACGGTAGGGAGTACTTCGTTCTCACGGAACTTAACATCTGCTATCTAATTTTTAGCTACCTCTACTGGACACAATCATTGCTTCCTATGTAAAAGCTGTTATTACTGGAACATTCATTTGGGGAGGAGGTGATCCTGCTGCTGAGAAAGTACGTACTTTGGAAAAGAGTTTGAGGACATATTAAATTTGATTGGCTCTCCTCTGTGCTCTGAGATGTACTCCCTCCTTCAACTAGGAGAGAAATTGCCCCTGTTCCTTCCATACCTTCTCCTGAGGTCCAGCCACTGCTATATTCTGAGGGAAAAAAATGACTAATCTAGTGGGAGAAAGTTTCTAGGCCAACAATTTCAAATTTCTGGTCTTAGAATCTATTATTCTAATTGTAATGCAGGAATTAGAAACGATACCATCTAGAGCAATGGTAGTTGCATGGTTTTGTACAAGGACAATTCAGAAAAAAGTAAGATTTTTCAGACTACATTTTTGTCTTCCTTCCAAAGGAAAATGATATCACTGCATCTTATGGGAGAAAATCATTTTTACAACTTGAATTATCCACTATAATGAAGTTTTTCAATGTAAAAGAGAAGATCGGAACTGCTTCATGGATCACTAAGATGTCAACCTCTGACCATATCCAAGAAGTAAAACATGGTGGCAGATTTAATCTTTCTTCTTAACTATTTAGACTGGATACATCCTAAGGGCCAAGGAATCTACATTATTGATCTAGTGTCCAACCATCTCATTTTGCTGATTAGGGATCTAGAGCCCAGAGAGGAGGCAGGACTTATATGTGCCACATAGTGAGTTCTCACGGCATCTTTTTTCAGAATGCATTCTTAAAGATTGTGAAATCATAGCATCTTAAAGTTAAAAATGAATCCTTATTTTAATGTCTATTTATTTTTTAGGAGAGTGAGCATGAGCAAGGAAGGGGAAGGGAGAGAGAGAGGGAGACAGAGGATCCAAGCAGGCTCCAAGCTCTCAGCACAGAGCCGCATGCGGGGCTTGAACTCAGGAGCTGTGAGATCATGACGTGAACCAAAGTCAGACGCTTAACGGACTCAGCCACCCAGGTGCCCTGAAGTTAAAATGACTCTTAGGAAGTCAATCAATCCAACCTTCTGCCCCAAGGGAAAGCCACTTTGATAGCACCCCTAAAACGACATCATCCAAGCAGTGACAGATTGCTACCAGTTTTCAACCTCTCAAAGGGGCCACTCCATTCTGAATTTTTTGATCCTATAAAAATCACAGGGGCACCTGGGTGGCTCAGTCAGTTAAGCGTGCGACTTCGACTCAGGTGATGATCTCACAGTTCGTGGTTTTGAGCCCTATGTCAAGCTCTGTGCTGACAACTCAGAGCCTGGAACCTGCTTCAGATTCTGTATCTCCCCCTCTCTCTATCCCTCCCCTGCTCATGCTCTGTCCCTCAGAAATAAATAAATGTTAAAAAAAAATTTTTTTAAATCACACATGGGGCCCAAAGATAACTTCTTGTCACCATTTCTAGTTTTCTTGTCCGCTTCCGTATAAAGAATTGTACCACAATTGCTTACGGGCAATGATCATAACTCTGGTTCCCTTTTCCGAGCAAAACATACTCAAATCCCAGCCAGATCCTAAAATGCGATGCCAAATGTGAAGCTTTTTCAGAGGAATCTGACAAGCGGTGAGAATAATGGCATGAACAAAATGTGTCCATTTCCCAGAACGCATATTTTATCTGTGGAGAGACTGAAGAGTACCACTCACTCTGAACAACTAGAAGAAGAACTACCTTTTGTGCCATTTTGATCCCTGAAAGGCTTTTCCAGTTTAGCCAGTTCTCCAGGCTAAAGAATGAGTTTATTTAGAGTGGGAAAAATCAAAACGTTTCATGCATATGATAGCAATAAAAATTCAATGCAGAAATTCCAAATGCCACTCCCTCCACCCAAAAGTCCCGTTGCCTGGACTCAGGGTTAACTGGGTGTAAATGGATCTGTAAATGCCTAAAGGTTCAGTCCTCCCTTAAAGATACCACATTGTCATGAAGCACATATCTAGAGGTGTAACTGTAAGAGGTTTTGGGTTCAAATAATAAGCACACCAAGAAATCCACCAGGTAATCAACAACGCAAATCTCTTCTATTAATAAATAACATATGGATGTGTTTATGCAAATCAATGAGTGCAAAATATTCATTACAACAATTTCCAGATAGTGTCCATTTCCTAAAACTAGTTTCTGCTATTTAACCATGGTGGAACTCAATCTATTGCCCTCAATTTTGCTGAAATTCTATATGATATTTTCAGCAACCCAGCGGTCACTCAAAATGGTCCCAGATGATGCCAAAAAGTCAATGTTGGCAAATGCCCAGAATTTCATACTAGCCTCCAACAACTTACATGAATTGTCTTGTGTGTCTTTTCATCCCGAAACCAGCCACCTGCTCACCTTGTTGTCAGTGTGGCAGGAGAGAGTTTCAGAGGCTTATACTGACCGTGTTCATTGGGTTTAAAATAAGATGACTTACAACAGATACATGAAATGATGCTCAACGTCACTCATCATCAGGGAGATACAAATCAAAGCCACACTGAGATACCACCTCACATCAGTCAGAGTGGCTAAAATGAACAAATCAAGAGACTCTAGATGCTGGCGAGGATGTGGAGAAATGGACACCCTCCTACACTGTTGGTGGGAATGTAAACTGGTGCAGCCCCTCCGGAAAACAGTGTGGAGGTTCCTCAAAAAGTTAACCATAGAACTCCCCTATGACCCAGCAGTAGCACTGCTAGGGATTTACCCAAGGGATACAGGAGTGCTGATGCATAGGGGCACATGGACCCCAATGTTCATAGCAGCACTCTCAACAATAGCCAAATCATGGAAAGATCCTAAATGCATCAAATGAGGAATGGATCAAGAAGATGTGGTTTATCTATACTATGGAATACTACATGGCAATGAGAAAGAATGAACTCTGACCATTTGTAGCAAGGTGGATGGAACTCGAGGGTGTTATGCTAAGTGAAATAGGTCAGGCAGAGAAGGACAGATACCATATGTTTACATTCATATGTGGGATAGGAGAAACTTAACAGAGTACCACGGGTGAAGGGAAGGGGAAAAAATAGTTGGGGAGAGGGAGGGAGGCAAACCATGAGAGACTCTTGAATGCTGAGAACAAACTGAGAACTAATGGGGGTGAAGGAGAGGGGAAGGGGGGTGATGGGCATGGAGGAGGGCACTTGTTGGGTTGAGCACTGGGTGTTATATGGAAACCAACTTGACAATAAACTATAATAAAAAATAAAAAAATAAGATGACTTATGCAAACAATGGAACAAAATATTTGAATTAGTATCTTCAGAAAATTTAGAAGTCACAGTACTAATACCTCTTCCCTTGTGGATTTTGGCCATGTTCAGTTTTACTAAGATCATGTCCTAATGTGTAAGCTATGAAAATATTTTGCATATACTCCATTTATTCTTGTTGGAGAAATTTTAGTCCCCGAACACGTGACATATAGATTATAGCTAATCGCACACTTACTGAAATTTCTTGGGTAACTTACAGAAATTATTTTGTCTTCATAAAAAATCTTTTCATACATGTATTTTATTCACCAACGTTCTGCAGATAAGGAAACTGGGTTTTAGAAGAGTGAATTCACTTGTCAAAGGTGGTTTCGTTGGGGAGGTGAAGAACTGAGATTGGATCCCAGGTCTGCCTCCAGGGTTTATGCAAAATATCACCCTTCAAGAGAATGCTTCTCACTGAGGAAGGGAGGATCTGGACTATGACTCTGTATCTTCTACCTGGAAAGAGTAAAAAGTATCTGGGCTGGGAAGGACTCATTTCACTTTTGACAATTTTCTTAAACATCAAACCAAATAGCTATACCTACTTCCTAAGCACTTATTTTTGAAAATCCTAGAATCACCTTCAACCCAATGTTGAGATCCAAATCCATCAGCTTCCCCCCTTCCCCCCCCATTAGGAAGACGGCTTCATGTAATGAAAATTGCACAGAGTTGGAAGTCAGGAAACTGGGTTCTAATTCCAACCTCACCATCCACTATTGTGGGACAGCTATTCCCTGGAATCTATTCTCTCAACCCTAAAATGAAAATAGCAATGTTATCAACTTCCTAGAGTTGCTTCTAAGTATTAAATAAGAATAATATATGTAAAAAATGTTTCTCAAAATCCTGTACGAGCGTTATAATTACTATTATGCTTTGCACAGGTTGATAACGATTTCTACTTCTTCGTTGATGTAGCCATCTGTAATATTTTCATATTTCCCTTTTTATTACAGTTAAATGAGAACAAGATGTCAACAGAGTGAAGGAATTTTCAAATGTTAATTTTCATAGGCTGTCAAGTATACAATGATGATGCTTAAACTCAAATTTCTTGAACACTTCATTTTACTTGTTCTAACAAGTACAGAGAACAATGAATGTCACTAACAACGATTCCCCATTACCTCCCTCACATAAAGCACTCAACTTTTATAATATATGTGGAGCGAGTAATAAGCACAGAGATATGTAATTGCTTTTTAAAAAATATTTGTTTTCAGCTTACATTTCAGAGTAATGTGGAAGACTAAATCATTTTCTTTTAAATGGCCTTTTGTCAGGTAGAATGCTCAGTATCACTAATAGATTATGAAATGGGAGTATAGTCATGGGAAAAGGAAAATGAATTTTTAGAAGCATTAGACCTTAACCTCCCTCAGTATTCATAAACCATAATGAAGACCACAGCAGTCTATTATTGAAGTCAGATGATCAGTCATGTTTTATAATATTGCTGTATACAGTTAGACACTCTGTTATTGCACCATGTTTAAATGTAGATTTCTCATGCAAGATACTCTTTCTTATAATCGAGAAACAAAATGCACATGTGTCCATCTTGATGCTAACTTATAATTGAATTTCTTTCATCCCGTATCTTCTTATCTTTATGTCTGAAAAAAAAATAATGTTTAGAAAATGCTGTTCAAATTTATACCTTCAGGGGCTTCCCTGGACCTATTGTCTGACCTCCATGTTAGGGTAGGCCACACGCATTTCCTCTGCCTTTACACTCATCCTAACTATATTCTGAGAATTTCCTGACTCGGAGCCTGCCGTTATTTGTGGTATGATCCTCCTGAAAGATTTTCTTCTTCTAGCTGCAGCCAGCTGTTCGCTTTGGGCAGCCTGTCATCTGCAGGCCAAACTGCTCCCTTCATGGGGGTAACGAAAAGGCAGTAGACAGGATATCAGCCATCCCCATCCTCAAAAGAAAAATCTGAACTTGAAAAATAATCCTAGAATACTCCCTGACCAAAAGCAGAGATGCCAGCTGGTCCTTGGGACAATTATTTGGGCACAAGTTCATTCGTTTAGAGGTCATATAACAAAGTGGAAAAAAGGGTCATACCTGTAATGACATTGCATCCCCAACTCCCACTTACTAGCTGCGTGGCCTTGGGTGACTTTCTTAACCTTTCCGTATCTCAGTTGCTTCATCAGTGTTACTGCAAGGAGTAATTGAGGTAATATGTGTATGATACTTACACCTGCCTGGTGCGTGGCATATACCTGATGTGTTTCCTATTAGTGTTACTACCCTTTTCTGTTTTCATTAAACACGTATTGGTCTCTGCAAGTGATGTTACACCAGGCATCATAATACAGACTGAGCCAAGGAAATAGCAACATCTAGAACATCAGACATCAAATAACCTCATAAATATGTAATAGTAAACACGGTATAAGTACTTGAGATATGACTGCACCCCTAAGAATCCCTTAAGATTTCTTAATGTCTGCAGTTCCTCTACTTTTTCCAGGTGACAGGAAGGAGTTTGCTTGCTCCCGCAGACTGTGGGCTAGTACTGACCTGCTGGTCTGGTTCCTCCAAGCCCTGCTTCTGGGAAGAGGCCTGCTTCCCATGCTTGCGCTTCTTGGTTTTACACGGCTCTGTGCAACACTACCGTCCACATCTCAGCAGCGCAGGGCTGCCCCTTTGAAACTCAGCCCAGGCCCGGAGTCTATTTAAATCAGCAGCCTCCAGGACCTGCCACTTGGATGGCAGCTGAGTTATATTGTTTGGCATATTGCTCCAGATTCTGCTTGCCCCGATCGTTCGTTTTCCTGCTACCTTCTACACATGCTTTAAAATACCTGGATCCACGGCGCCTGGGTGGCTCAGTGGGTTAAGCATCGGACTTTGGCCCAGGCCATGATCTCACAGTGCATGGGTTCGAGCCCCGCATTGGACTCTGTGTTGACAGCTCAGAGCCTGGAGCCTGCTTCATGCTCTAACTCTCTCTCTTTCAAAAATAAATAAACATTAAAAAAAATAGAATACCTGGATCTGGGGCACCTGGGTAGCTCAATTTGTTAAGCATCTGACTTTGACTCAGGTCATGATCTCATGGTTCATGAGCTTGAGCCCAGCATCAGGTGAGCATGAGCCCCACTTTAGGTGAGCCCACTTCTCTCTCTCTCTGCCCCTCATGGGAATCTCTCGCTTGCACCCTTTCTGTTTCTCTCTCAATTAAAAAAAAAATATATATATATATATAATATATATAATATCTGGATTTGGTNAATGCTGCCCTTATACTTGTTATTCTGTGAATTCTACTAAATTTCTCAACCTTTCTTGGCTTTTGTAGTCTCATTGGTAAAATAAGAATAAAAGTAACCAATAAAAGTATCCACACCATAAACTTGAGTGGCTTAAATAAGATAAGATGTCTTATACAACTTTTAAGGTCTAACATCAGCAAATAAATTCATGCATACAACAGATACTTATCCCTAAACAATGAGGCTATTTATTCAACAAGTACTTATCCCCAAGCACTGAGGTTACATGGGGGGAAAAAGACATAAATTAGTTTCTTCATTTGTGAAGGTTATATTCTATTGGGGAAGGCAGCTAAAAAAGTAAAATAATGTAAATTTTAAGTACTATATAGGAAACAAAAAAACTGCTGAGATAGAAAAACAAGGGAGATTTACTATAGATAGTGGTCAAGAAAAGGGGGGTGGAAAGAGGCAGTCAGATCAAGGAGCACGTGCAAAGGTCCTGAGGTGGGAAATATTCGCACATTTGAGGGCCTGAAGGACCACAGTGGCTAGAGCCCAGTAAGCCATGGGCAGAGTGGCACAAGATGATAATGCAGAGGTGAACTTAGTAAATGGTTTGGATTTGTCCTGTCATTTAATTCCTCCTCTTTCCACTACCACCTCTAGCTCTCTGATTTATTTTTTAAAGAACAGATAGGTACGACAATAACCAAAGTATGGAAAAAGTCTAAATGTCCATTGGCTGATGAATGGAATGTAGCNGGAATTTAGGATAAAAAACAGACAAACATAGGGAAAGGAAGCAAAAATAATATGAAAACAGAAGGAGACAAACCATGAAAGACAAATACAGAGAACAAACTGAGAGTTGCTGGCGGGATGTTGGGTGGGGGAGAGATAAATGGGGAATGGGCATGAAGGAGGGCATTTGTTGGGATGAGCACTGGGTGTTATATGTAAGTGATGAATCACTAAACTCTATTCCTGAAATCATTATTACACTGTATGTTAACTAACCTGGATTTAAATAAGAAAACAAAGCCATGAAAAATAAACAAAGAAAGAACAGAAAGAACTAGACAAAAGTCTAGTTGATCTTCATCTTAGAAATTCATCACATCACTTCTGATCCAGTTCTTTATGGAATAAGAAAGAGTGAGATAGATAGTATGATAGACACAATAATCTTCTATTTTCATCCTCTCTTCAAATATTAGTGTGCCCGGAGGCTCAGTCCTATTCCGTGCTTCTCCTCATAATCTGCATTATGTAGCGTTTGCATGCCCACTACTCCGGGTCAAATCTCCAGCTCAGATTTCACTGAGCTCCAGATGCATATCCAATAGCCCACTTTACCTCACCACCTGCGTGTCCAAATTTAATATGGTCAGAAGAGAGCCACACATGTTCGTCCTCCAAACCTGTTCTTCCCCCAGACTTCCCCATCCCTCCCACCATTTAACCTTTCATTCAAATCAGAATTGCAGATAAAATCTTTGACACTTCACTTTTTCCTGCCCTCCTCCATCCAATCCATTAAGCCCTGTCAGCTGTACATCCAAAGCAGATCCCCTGTCTATTTCTCTGTCTCAACAGCCATCCTTCCCTTAGGGTCAGTCTGTAGTCACCTGGGCTACCTGAGCTACTTCAGCAGTCATCCAAGCCATCTACCCATTTCCTACAATCAATTGTTTGTTATCCCAACAATTAATTCTCCACAGAGGAGCCAAAAAGAATGTGAACATAAGTCACATCATGTTACCCCCTTGCTTAAAAGTACCAGTACTTCCCACTGTTCTGAGTATACAATCTAGACCTCTGACCCTACATCATCTAGCTCTTAGTTTCCCTTTCCTACCTAACTACTCCTCCCCTTCTGCATCACTAGGCTCCTGCCACGCTGTCTTCAAACATACCCCAACAGTTTCTACCCAAACAGGCTTCATGCGTCTTGTTCCCTCTGCCTCATGCTCTGTCCACCCCCGCCCCTGGCTTTGTAGGTCTGGCTTTCTCCTGTCCTCCAGATCATGCCTCATATACTTCTCTCTCAGAGAAGCCTTCCCTAGCTTCTAGTTTAAAGAAGTCCGTCCTTCCCCCACTCATTCTCTGCAACATCTCTGCCCAACAGTACTTCTATGATGGAAATGTTGGAAATATTCTACAATCAGTGCTGTCCAACACAGTGGCCATGACCCAAGCCACATGTGGCTACTGAGCACTTGAAATGCAGCTACAGCAGCTAAGGATTTGAAAGTTTTATTCAATTTAATTTTAATTTATTTTGATATAATTAGTCCCATGTGCAGATAAGGGCTATCTTATTGGACAGAACAGCTCTATACCATCACCATATTTTATTTTCCTCAGTGCACTCATAACCACCTGAAATTATCATATCCCTTTCTTTCATATTTCCATGAATACAGGGATCTGGTCTACCTAAAAAAACGTGCTGGACACACAAAAGAATCATATTGGATATCACAAATTCAGCAGCTTAAAACAAGACACATTTATTATATTACAGTTTCTGGGAGTCAGGAATCCTGGACATGGTTTAGCTGGGTGCTTTACTTCAGTGTGTCTCACAGGACTACAATCAAGATGTTGGTGGGGATGGGGTCTCATCCAAAAGCCCAACTGGGGCAGAATTTGTTTCCAAACTCATGTGGTTGTTGGCAGAGTTCAGTTCCCTAAGGTCCATTAGAATGAAGATCTGTTCATGGCTGGCTGTTGACTGGAAGCTGTCCTCAGTTCCTGGCCATGTGGGCTTTTCCAACATGGTGGCTTATTCCATGCCAGCTTCCTCTATCAAAGCATGCAAGTCAAGAAGGAAATAGAGAGATTTTGCTACTAAGATGGAAGTTGCATTCTTTTGTAAACTAATCATGGGAATGATAGCACATCACCTTTGCTGCATTCTATTGTTTGGAAGCAAGTCTCTAGACCAACTTACCCTTGAGGAGACAGGATAATTCAAATGGGTGAATACCAGGAGGCAGAGATCATAGGGAGCCATTTTGAGGATCTGCCTGCCACAGATGGTTACTAATTGCCAGCTAAATGGATGGATGAGTGGATAAATGGCCAACTATAGTACTTTTCTTCCTCATTGTGGAAGGGAAAGCGTCATGCATTAGAAATTATCAAGGAAAAAGTGGAGGATCTTTTTCTAAAGAAATATGAAAACTTAAAAGAGCAATGGAAAAGGAAGCTCCTTAGCAACTTGGGCAGATCTTTCCTTGATAACTGTTAAAAGCATGGGCCCTAGATCAGACTGGTCAGATCAACCCCCAATGCTGCATTCTCCCATGTGTGCAGGTAATCTCCCTGTGCCTCAGTTTGCTTCTTGGATTGATGTCAGGATTTAATGAGTTACTAAATGTGGTAAACTTAGAACAGTGCTTGGCAGGGAGTAAACACTCAAGAAATGTTAACTATCATTGTTATTCTTACTGTTACTACTACCAAATTTTGTGTTGAAAACAGATTTTCTGCTTTTATCACTATTAATGTTGTTCTTACAAGTTAATGATTGGATGACTGAGGGCTCTTACTTGCAGGCAACAAAAACCAACCCCAGCTGATTTAAGCAGAAAGTGGGATTATTAAACATAAGGAGTGGCTCCCAGAATCATTGGAAGAACTGAAGACTTGGCATGGGGTTGAGTAGCCAACAACACTGCCCAGAATCATGAGGCAGAACCTATATGGTAAGACCTCTGCCCACTCTGTCTCCACTACTGCATTGTCACCTCTGAACCTCAGATGTGATGGCCTGCGTCACCAACACTCCCAGTCCCAGATGCTGCATAAACCCAGCTGTCCTAAGGAACTGAGTCTCCTTCAGCTATCATCCCCATAGCACTTGGGTCTCAGAGCCCCCACATCACTGTTCTGGGCTCTCAGCTAGCACCACATGACTGATGGAGGCTAAGTCCCAGACAGAGGCCAGATTAGCAAGGATTGGGCATTTTCTTCCTCTATGATTGCAAATAGGCCTGCTTCTTTCCAAGATTCTTTAGAAGGAGAATTCCCAAAACAGAAGATGAGCATTCCATTGCTGGACAGCCAAAATAACTTCTAAAAGCAATGTCCACTAAAGTGGTCATTAATGATTTCTCTGTGGTGAGCATGATTTTTTAATCCATGCATTAAAAATTCAGTAAGTTCCTGAAGGGAAATTCTCTCAAGAATATATATCCCTCATTATATTCCTTTCTAAGTTGAAATGATAGCCTTGGAGCCAAAATGAAAGATTGGTCAAAACTCTACATCTTTGACTGATTTACTTGTATTATTATTTTTCCACCAATGGATTTTCCAGAAAATCATTAATTGCACATTACATTCTTCACCAAGACCTGTGCCCTTTAAGCACTTGGAAGCCGTGATATTACAAGCCTCTCGCCCTATAAAAAGTAAGATGTCTCTATTCATGACCTCCTTGGAAGAAGTTCAAATTCTTATTGCTTGTTATATTTTAATTTCATTTTTCTAGGAGACAGTCGTGAGAGTTTCTCTCACCAGAAACATCAGAATAGATAGCTCTGAGCCCTTGCAATTCAGCACCAGTGAGCTTGATATGTGGTAGAGACTCCTCCACATGCCAGAGAAAGAGCCTCTGACACCAAGGTAAAGGCCAGATAGTCCTCCAAAAAGACTGTACCAGGGGCGCCTGGGTGGCTCAGTTGGTTAAGCGTCCAACTTCGGCTCAGGTCAGTTCTCACGGTAAGTGGGTTCGAGCCCCGCATCAGGTTCTGTGCTGACAGCTCAGAGCCTGGAGCCTGTTTCGGATTCTGTGTCTCCCTCTCTCTCTGCCCCTCCCCCATTTGTGCTCTGTCTCTCTCTCTCTCTCTCTCAAAAATAAATAAACTATAAGAAAAAAAAACAAAAAGACTACCATTTCACATGCTTAGCAACAGCTTAAAGTTGATGCAAAAGAAAGAGACTCAAGAAATTTCTGCTTTGGGTAATGTTCTATTTCCATTATCTCAAGAATCTAGAATTTTTCTCTAGTCTTTTACCTTAAGACCATAATTTACCCCTTTTTATTTTTCCCTGATAGTACACATCTGTAGAAGTTTGCCCAGGAAGCATACATTTGGCAAGTTGATCATATTGCTTTAATAATATTTCACAATAGTGTGAGGGGAAAAAAAACAACAACATTGAGATGCAACCCATGTGCAAGTTGGTTAACTTGAAATTTAAATCTTGGTTCCCTAACTCAACTTGATTCATTTTAAAAATGGTTCTCAACCAGGGGTGATATGACCCCCTAGAAGACGTTTGACAATGTATAGAGACATTTTGGTAGTCACAGCTGGGGATGGGGAGGGGTGACACTACTGATGTCCACTGGGTAACAGCCAAGGGTGTTGCTAAATACCCTACAATGCACAAGGCAGTTCCCTACAACATAAAAAATTATCCCACCCAAGATGTCAATCATGCCAAGGTTGAGAAACCCTAATGCAAACACAATGACTTTCATAGTCATTTCCAGTTTTCTTTCCCTTACTCCATAGTTCTGACCCTTCCTGGCATAGAGATACCTCTTCTGGCTCTCAGGTCTTTAAAGAGGCAAGATTTGGGATGCCTGGGTGGCTCAGTCGGTTAAGCGTCTGACTTTGGCTCAGGTCATGATCTCACGGTTTGTGGGTTCCAGCCCTGCATTGGGCTCTGTGCTGACAGCTCAGAGCCTGGAGCCTGCTTCAGATTCTGTGTCTCCCTCTCTCTGACCCTCCCCTGCTCTCTCTCTCTCTCTCAGAAATAAATAAAACATTAAAAAATAAATAAATAAAGAGGCAAGACTCTTCCTGAGTGGTCACTCCAGATCTCATCTTCAAGCGCGAACTATGGAAGCTGTACCCTGATCTCCCATTCTGAAAATTATTTGAAAAATTTACCTTGGTGAATACTCCTTGGTTTTGAGCCTTTTCTGAAACACTTCTACTCAATTATGTGTATTCGAACCTGGGACTTTAACAAACTCAACTCCTGCTTTTATCACATTGTGCACATCCATCCTTAGTTTTTCTAAGCATTATGGTCCTAAAGCCCTGATGGGCAGCCACCTTCTCCACCTACAGTCTATGTGGCCTTGGAAAGTCACGTAAGCTCTTGCCACTTTATTTTCACATCAGCAAAATAATATAATATAAATTCACAGGATAGTTTGATCAGATGAAATAATATAAAAGCCTTTAATAATCTTTAAGACGGTAGAAACTTTGCTTTTACCATTATTATTCTTTTTCTCCCCATCTCCTTTCCATACCATGCTCCCCTATGGTTAATATGTATAGAGCTCTCTGAGGAGGATGCATTTACTGAAAAGGATACAGTCAAGCATTTACTTTTAGCAAGAAAACCAGTATACCTATAACATACATTTTTATTACATTTGCTCCTACTCATAAAGACTCCTACAGAGTCACATGTTTTGAAGAGAATAAAGCATTGTACTGCCATTAGAACTTCCCCCAATTTAGCAGAAAAAAATATTACAGAGGGGTCAGGATTTTTACCACATGGTGCCTGGGAATAGAAAATAAAATGAAACATCATAAAATATCATATTTTTTTATAAGAACAATCTTATGATTTGTGGTTGGAAAAAAAAGGCATCAAAATATCAAAGAAAGAACAAACAAAAAAATACTCATATAATCTTTGAAAAAGAAAAACTTCAAGCCCTAGAAAACAAACATAAACGTGTTGCATGTATTGATGCATAATATTTTTGTTACTCTTAACATTTACAAGACTTTTTATTGATGACTTGGATAGTTTGTTTTATAAAAACGCAACTCATGGAAGTTTGAATTGTTGTCTTCTTTATCTCTTAGTATATTTCCCTAAATTTGGTAGAAAAAACTCAGCCTTTTTCCATCTACCTTGGAGAGTCTTGACCCCGTGAGATCATTATTCAGAGTTACTGCAAAATCTGAGCATTTGAATCTTTACCAAAGAACTTTAGTTCCCAATTACCTCTATCGTCCAGCATCGGAAGGGGACACAAACCACATATGGAAAGCTATAAAGAACTAAGTGACAAAGAGGACAATCTTTGTCCATTGGCTGTGAGCACTGGAAGAGGTGCCTATTGATGAAGCACAGAGCTTTTTGAGGGATGGACCGTGGAGACATAGTCATCTCTTCCTCCTGCTGCTCTCCTGAGTTTCTGCCCAGAGCCAGCAGCATGAAATACAACTTCAGAGATTGTGGAATGAGTGAGTCTATTCACAACAAAGTGAATTATAGGTCTTAATTACCAGTTATACACACTAGTATCTATTTGTCTATATTCCCTAAAGTAACCTTTCAGTTTTATAAAAAATACGATTTCTTTGCCCCACATGTATTCTTTACTAAGTATATACAAAGGAAAACATTTCAGAATTATGATAGTCAGGAATGTTATAAATGCAGACATTCTGATGTGTGTGTCTTGAATCAAAAATCAATTTCCCTCCAGCTACAAGCATGTTTCTGGAAGTTATTTCTGATGCATGTGATCAGACTTTACACAGTCTTCATAATGTTATCATAATCAGCACAGGCAATTTACTGATGCTTACTCTTGTAGGAAGATTGTTGTTTACTAATCCAGTGATATTTCAACTCTCCCTTCAAGAAGTCTTCGGTTGCATCACAAACTCAAGTCAATGTGGCAGACTTGGCAAGCTCTATCTCTGACTCCTAATACATCCAGTCTAGTAAACTTCCTTAAGGGTCCATGTCAGCAATTGCTGTCACTTGTGAGTGTGACATTTGCCTTTCCTATTAGGCTCAGGATCACGAAGTTAACACTTCAGAGACTATTCATTTCAACCCAGGGATGTGCCAAAACTCCAGGTACCGCCAAAGGTGGGTAGTGGTGCCCGGCACAGGAATCCGCATAGGTATGGAGTCATAAAATGAAAAACAGCATACTTTTCAATTGATTGTGCTTTGTCCAAACAATACATGTGTTTCCATAACCAAGAAAATAATAGTAAGTTATCCTGTAATAATTAAATATAAAAAATTATGCATAATTCAGAATCAAGTAATCCAAAAGTCTTAGAAGAGTAAGTTTTTACAAATAAGAGTTTACACAGTAAGTCTAAGTCTCCTATTCTCTGAACTAAATGTCTCTACTTGGTCAAGTTAACTTATCGTCTTCCTAAATTGGCCCATCTCCTCTCAGCTAAGCCAGCCAGAGTCTGAATGTGCTGTTGCCACTATGATCCAGTCCTTGGAAGGATCAGAGCTCATTTCCTGGCCTCTGATGTTCATCACCATCCATATTGAGGCTGTTTAAGCCTAGCTTTCTCCCATTCTAAAAAATGGGTCTAGATCCTTTGAAGTAGAAGGAGCTAGACAGCTCTAGCATCACACTCAATCACTCTGGTTGTGTGTCCATCCCAAATATAGCGGCCTCCCAGATTCATGGCCACATACACAACATGGCCTATATGCTGGCCTTCTGGCCCAACTCTGGTCTTGGACTATTGCTCACTGACTCATCAGCACCTGCTGCCTGGAACTCAGTGCTGACACCTTGCATTTATTTTAGAGGGCTTAATCAAGACACGTTGAAGTGCAGGGTGTCTTGAGTCTTTCCGTGAAAGTATTTAACTGTTAAGGGTCCTAGCTGTTCATGACACTGAATCTGTATGAGGCCCATGACCTAACGGAGAGCTTGAGAGAGGCAAGAGAAATGGGAAACTGGGGGCGCCTGGGTGGCTTAGTCGGTTAAGCGTCCGACTTTCGCTTAGGTCATGATCTCGCGGTTCGTGGGTTCGGGCCCCGCGTCGGGCTCTGTGCTGACTGCCAGCTCAGAGACTGGAGCCTGTTTCAGAGTCTGTGTCTCCCTCTCTCTCTGACCCTCCCCTGCTCACGCTGTCTCTCTCTCTCTCTCCTAGAAATAAATAAAAAAAAAATTTAAAAAAAAAAAGAAATGGGAAACTGAATTTTATGCTCAGGCAGATATTCTGGGTGATGTTACAGCCACTTTGGCACCATGTTGTTCTTTAGCACTGCATTTTCACATTTGAAAAGTTTTTCAGTAGTATTCTATAGACCATGCTTTCTTCTCCCATCAAAAATATCCCTTCAACACATTCAGCAAATCCACATTATTGTCAAGCCTTGCTCTGACTTTTCACTTGCAGACTTTTCACCCTGATTCTACCAAGCCAATACTTGCCTTGGCTTTGGCAGTTGCTGCTTTTTCTGCCTGGAATATTCTCCCTGCAGAAGGCTGAATGGCTCATACCTCATCCTGGTCTCAGCTCAGACATTCTGCTCTCAAGGAAGCTTCTAGCTAACACAGCCCCCTTCCAACAATAATATTATAACTCTCTTTTAGTTTTTTCATTGAGCTAAACACTACCTAAATCATCTTATTAATTTATTCAGTTTTTTATCTGTCTCCGCCACTAGAATGTTTATCTTCATGAGAACAGGGATCTTATCTGCCTTAGTTACCACTTACTTCTGGATTCCTATAATAGTGTCCAGCACTGAATAAATATTTATTGAATTAATTATTAATGGTAAATTCACATTATATTTGAATATCTGGTGGATCAATGACCACTTCATTATTCTTTCTTGTCACCTCACTTTTAAAACTCTTTATTTCAATAACTAAAACTCCTTCAAGTGAATTGGACATAAGTTCTGCTCTCCAAGGATACATAAAACATAAAATTTAATAAAAAAAATTTCTTTTTTGATTCTTATATTTATATTTGTTGATAGAAAATTTAGAAAATATTTAAAAGTATAGAGAAGAAATCAAGAAGTCAACCATACTCCCACAACTCAGAGAATGGCATGAGTAATATTTGATTCCTTCTGGTATATTTTTCTAAATGTGGGTATATACAGATACTTATGTATATGTGTATACATATACATGCAGAATTAAGGGTTCTGCACCCAATTCCACCATTTGTGTGTCACATGGAGTTTGGGGTGGAGGGGTGCTCTCTATACCCATAAGAAATGTTTGGGCACCAGCTAGGTATCCTATAATTCAACTCGATTCTGACACTGCCTACCCAGAGATGGCATCAGATTCCACATGTAAAGGGTTTAGTTCTACAAAACTGTCTTCTTAACACACACATACAACTTTGGACTCCAATGCAAGCCCAGGTTGTCACTTGTGCTTCTGATTGGTTATAGATTGGAAGCTCCCATGACTCTCTCCTTTGGTTCAACTAATTTGCTAGAATGGCTCACAGAACTCAGAGAAACATTCTACTTACTAGATTACTAGTTTATTATAAAATAATAAAACTCCAGAACAGCCAGATGGAAAAGCTGCAGGAAACAGAATGGGGAAAGGACGTAGAGCTCTATGCCCTCTCCAGGTATATAACTCTTCCAGCACCTCTGCATATTCACCAAACCAGAAGTTCACCAACCCCATTCTTTTGGGGTTTTATGGAGGCTCCATTACACAAACATGATGGTTAAATCATTGGCCATTGATTTAGCCTTTAGCCCCTCTTCTCTCCCCAGAGGTCAGAGGGTGGTTTGTTTTCTTGGCAACAAGTCCCATCCCTATGTGGGGTCCCAAATCACCTTGTTAATGTAACAAAAGACACCTTTATAGTTCTCATCACTTAGGAAATTCCGAGGGTTTTCGGAACTCTGTGCCAGAAACAAACAAAAACCAAATACATATTTCTTATAATTCACAATATCACAATAATACTCTCACAGATCCATTTTTACTGTTTCAAATTAAAGGTGCATGCTACAGAGGTATCTGGGTGGCTCAATCAGTTAAGTGTCCAACTTTGGCTCAGGTCATAATCTCACGGTTCCTGGGTTCGAGCCCCGCATTGGGTTCTGTGCTGACATCTCAGAGCCTGGAGCCTGCTTCAGATTCTGTTCTCTCTCTGTCTCTCTGTCTCTGTCTCTGTCTCTCTCTCTCTCCCCTTCAAAAATAAATAAACATTTAAAACAATGGGATACTATAGTTCACCACTTCTGCTGAACATTATTAGTGGTAACCTATAGAAAGTTAAGTGGTGTGATGTAAAGGAGAGATCATGGACTGCAAAAAAGGGTATTTTCACATTTTACCCCACACACCATGATCCTTTCTTAAAATTTTAAAAATAAACATGTATTCATGTACTACTTTTGTTATGTGAAAATAAAAGGACATGGTCCCAGTTACAATTGTCATGGTCCTATTTAAGATTATGATTTTTTGTGTGCATTTTGAAGCCAATCTCAAATTCTTTTTAAAAACTATGTAAAGCTTGTTTGCCTGTATTGTCTTGACTCACACCACGAAAAAGTGAAATGACTGTCTACTCAAGCATGAATCTTGGCTAGTTAAGGTTCTTAATCATACTAAGAGAATTAACCCATTCAGTAATTCAAGAAATATTTTTGACCTCCCTGTGAGCCAGTGTAGTGATAAATATTCAGTATATAACTTAGAGTAAGATAGACAAGGTTCTTGTTTTCAGCCTACCTTCTAATACAATAAGCAAACAATAAATTGATGTTTTATTCAGAAAATGCTAGATTATTCTGTAATGATATAGAATCCCCCAAATCTTGGTGGCTTAATAGAAATGATTTATTTCTCACATGCCACATGTCAATCACAGGTTGGCAGGGGAATTTGCTTCTGACAGATACTCAGGACCAGGTACAGGGCTGCCTATTGGAAAATGTACATTGGAGGAGGTCAAAATGGCATTTGAATGCTAAAAATTCTGACCTAGAAGTGTCTTAATATCATTTAGGTTCATAACTCATTTGCCAGAACTAGTCACATGGACCCATCTAACTGCTAAGGGGACAGAAAGTGCTCCAACATGGAAATCATGAGCAGATGAGACTAGTGACAACAGTCTTCCCTTCTGATCATTAGATAGTAGGTTTACCTTTCTTCCCATGTGCAAAATATATGCATACCCTCTCCAGGGAAATAACCCAAAAGGTTTTATCACAGTGTCAAGCTCAAAGTCCAAGATCTCACAGTACTTGGGCCAAGATGTATCTTCTCTTTATCTGGAGACATAAGCACTAAATAAACAAAATATCTGCACCATCATCTCCACCTCCCCACACCATTCTGTTAAGAACAGGATAACCATCACAAATACTTCCATCTGAAAGAGAGAAGGATTATTATAGACATTCTTCACATTTGTGGCAGTTGTGGAATCCTGCCAGGCAGACATTGAGGGTCATAGACACTAGAGTGAGGAATATTCCTTGGTGAAGCACCAATTCTTATCCATGGTAGTCTTTCCTCTACCACTACATTGTTTCCTATGGTCATTAGTTCCCCCTTCCACCTTCTAGAAGAGTTCTTTTCCATTATCCTCCACGTCCTTAGATTAAGTGATGGGGCACCTGGGTGACTCAGTTGACTAAGCATCTGTCTTTGGCTCAGGTCACGATCTCACAGTTCACGAGTTCAAGCCCTGTGTTGAGCTCTCTGTTGACAGCTCAGAGCTTGGAGTCTGCTTCAGATTCTGTGTCTCCCTCTCTCTGCCCCTACCACATTCATGCTTGCTCTCTCGCTCTCTTTGTCTCTCGAAAATAAATTTAAAAGTTTTTAAAATATTAAGTAAACATTGGAGAATATTTCCTTGTTGGTTTTTGAACAGCCTTCTCAGACTACTTCCAGCCCACAGAAAGTTGAGGCCCAAGAGTCATTTAAAGTCTCATTTACAGTTTCCTTTAGCACTCACTGCTAGATATTTTGGCACCACCCTAAAAATTGTAGTCCATTTCTCTTACATTTGATTCATGTCCATTCCTTCTGCTATCATCACAGCCACTGTGCTTTCTGAGACAAAATTTTTCTTTATTTCTCTTATGGGTAGCTTGAACCCAATCAGGCTTTGTCAGTGAAAAGCCCTGTACCATTTTATTCCACTGAAAGGCTTTACTGGGCACCACTTTAATCTACTCAGAGGTTTTAGTCATGAGTGTGACTGTCATATCCTTGATTTGATCCTTGACACAAAGCTGAGTTCTAATCAGCCTTTTTTTGCTCATCTCAATTATGGATGGGAATCATTTGTGTCTTCCAAATGCAAGCTTCCAAATCTCTGGACTCTCTACGGTCTCTTTCAGTTGTAATTGCAAGCTGGACAATTACTTCTGTTTCATGTCTTCCTGTAGTATCTATTCAGTAGTACCAACACCCAAATGGACCTAACAGACACATACAGAATATCCCATCTGACAGCTGTAGAATATGCATTCTCATCAAGTGTACATGAAACATTTTTTAGAATAGATCATATGTTAGGCAATAAAACAAGTCTCAACAAATTACGTGAAATATCTTTTCCAACCATAGTAGTATGAAACCATAAACAAAAGGAAAGCTGGAATAGTTACAAATATATGGAAATGAAACAACACACTCTTGAACAATCAATGGATCAAAGGAGAAATCAAAAGGGAAATTTTTAAAAAATCTTGAGACAGATTAAAATGGGAACACAACATACCAAAAATTATGAGATGCCATAAAATCAGTTCTAACAGGAAATTTATAGCTGTAAATATATAAATTAAGAAAAAAGAAAGATATGGGGCGCCTGAGTGACTCAGTCAGTTAAGCGCCCGACTTCAACTCACATCATGATCTTGCAGTTCTTGGATTCAAGTCCTGCATCGGGCTCTGTGCTGACATCTCAGAGCCTGGATCCAGTTTCAGATTCTGTGTGTGTCTCTCTCTCTGCCCTTCCCCCGCTCATGTTCTGTCTCTCTTTCTCTCTCAAAAAGAAACAAACATTTTAAAAAAGAAGAAAAAGAAAAAAGAAAGATCTCAAATAAATCTCGCATTATACTTCAAGGGACTAGAAGAGAAGAACAAGCTAAGCCTAATGTTAGAAGGAAGGAAATAATAAAGACTAGAGCATAAGTAAATTGAGAACAAGGAAATAATAGAAACGATTAACAAAATAAGAGTTGGCTCTTTGAAAGGATAAACAATTTTGACAAACTTCAGCTAGACTCTCCAAGAAAAAAAAAGAGGACTCAAATAAATAAAACAGAAATGAAGAGGAAATGTTACAGCAGATACCACAGAAATACAAAGGTTCCTAAGAGACTCCTATGTACTACCATGAACAATTATATGCCTAGGTTATTCCAGGACAACCTAGAAGAGTGGATAAATTCCTAGAAAGATACAATCTACCAATACTGAATCATGAAGAAATAGAATATCTTAACAGACCAATAATAAGTAATAAAGTAAGAGATTGAATCACTTATCAAAAACCTCCCAACAAAGTTTAGGACAAGATGGTTTCAGTGGTAAATTCTACCAAACACTCAAAAGATTAATTACAATCCTTCTCAAGCTCTTTTTTAAAAAAATGAAGAGGAGGGAATTTCCCAAACTCATTTTATAAGGCCAGAATTACCTGGATACAAAAGCCAAATGAGGATACTATTAGAAAAGGAAACTACAGGCCAATATCCCTGATAAATGTATATGCAAACATTCTCAACAAAGGACTAGCAAATTGATTCAACAGAACATTAAAAGGTTCATACACCATGATCAAGTGGTTTTTATCTCTGGGTTACAAGGATGGTTCAACATACACAAATCAATAAATGGGAAACATCACATTAATAGAATGAAAGATACAGATCATGATCATCTCAATAGATGCAGGTGAAGCATTTGACAAAATTCAGCACATTTTCATAATAAAATGCTCAACAACTGGGCATTGTAAGAATGTACCTCAACATAATAAAAGTATATATGACAAGCCCCAGCTAACAACATAGTCAAGGGTGAAAGATTGATAACTTTTCCTTTAAGATCAGGAACAAAACAAGGGTGCCCATTTTTACTAGTCAGAACAATTAGACAAGAAAAAGAAATAAATAAAAGGTATCCAAACTGGAAAGGAAGAATCAGAATTGTCTTTGCAGATGGCATGATCTTACATATAGAAAACCCTAAAGACTCTACCAAAAATGGTTAAAACTAATGAATTTAGTAAAGTTCAGGACACAAAACCAACATATAAAAACCAGTTGCATTTCTATCCATTTAACCATGAACTTTTCAAAAAAGAAATAAAGCAATCCTATTCACAATAACATCAGAACTTATATAATACTTAGGAATAAATTTAACCAAGCAGGTGAAAGATCTATACACTGAAAACTATATGACATTGGTAAAAGAAATTGAAGAAGATACAAAGAAAGGCAATGATGCCCATGTTCATGGATTGGAAGAATTAGTATTGTCAAAATGTCTATACTATCCAAAGCAACCTGTAGATTCAATACAACTTCTATAAAAATTCCAATGGCATTTTTTACAGAGATAGAAAAAATTCCTAAAATCAGTATGGAACCACAAAATACCTCAAATAGCCAACACAATCTTGAGAAAGAAGAACAAAACTGAAGGCATCACACTTCATGATTTCAAAAAATATTACAAAACTATAGTAATCAAAACTGTATCATACTGACATAAAAAACAGATACATCCAACAGAATAAAGAGCCCAGAAATCAACCCATGCATATACAGTCACCTAACATTTGAAAAAGGAGCCAAGAAGACTAAATGGGGAAAAGATAGTCTCTTCAATAAGTAGTGTTGGTAAAACTGGACAGCCACATGCAAAGAATGAAATTAGACTACTATCTTACACCACTTAAAAATTAACTTGGAATGGGTTAAAGACTTAAATGTAAGACTTGAAATCATAAAATTCTTAAAGAAAACATAGAAAAAATGCTTCTTGACATTTGTCTTGGTAATGATTTTTTGGATATGATACCCAAAACACAGGAAATGAAAGTAAAAATAAACAAGTGGGATTACATCAAACTATAAAGCTTCTTCTGCACAGAGAAACAATCAACAAAATTAAAAAATAACCTACAGAATTAGAGAAGATATTTGCAAATCATATATCTGATAGGGGCTTGATATCCAAAACATATGGAACTCATACAACTTTATAGCAAAATAACAAATTATCCAATTTAAAAATGGGCAAAAGAGTTGAATAGGCATTTTCCCAAAGAAAATATACAAATGGCCAACAGTTACATGAAAAAGTGCTCAATACCACTAATCATCAGAGAAATGCAAGTCAAAACCACAATGAGCTATCACCTCACACCTGTTAGAATGGCCATTACAAAAAAGACAAGAGATAACAAATGATGGCAAGGATGTGAAGAAAAGGGAGTCCTTGTATACTGTTGCTGGGAATGTAAATTGGTACAGTCACTTGGAAAACAGTAGGAGGGTTTTTCTAAAAATTACAAGTAGAACTACCATATGATTCATAAATTTGACCTCTGGGTGTACAGCCAAAGGAGACAAAATCACTATCCTAAACTGACATCTGCAGCCCCATGTTCACTGCAGTATTAATTAGAATAGCCAAGAGATGGAAACAACCTAACTGTCTATTGACAGATGAATGGATAAAGAACACTGGTACATACACATAACAGAATATTATTCAGCCATAAAAAAGGAAATCTTGTCATTTGAGACAACATGGATGAATTTTGAACATATTGTGCTAATTGAAATAAGTCAGACAGAGGAAGACAAAAACTGTGTGGTCATCATCTTACTTTTGTGTGGATCTAAAACACCAAACAGAAAAAAAAACAAAAACAGATTGGTGGTTTTCAGAGAGCAGTGGGTGGTGGAAATGGGTGAAAGTGGCCAAAGGGTACAAAATTCTAGTTATAAGATGAATTAAGTTGTGAGGATCTAATGTACAGCATGGTGACCATAGTTAACAATGCTGTATCGCAGCCCTGAAAGATGCTAACAGCGTAAATCTTAAAAGTTCTCACCACACACACGCACACACACACACACACGGTAACTTTGAGGTGATGGATGTATTTACCATCCTTATTGAGGTAATCATTTCACAATATATGCATATATCAAATCATCACACTGTACACTTTAAACTTACACAAAGTTATATGTCAATTATATCTCAGAAAAGCAGAGAAAAAAATTAAAACGTGCCCACACACACACACACACACACACACCACATGCCATTGGCTTTCCATTTTCCAGTCTCTTTCCACTAGAGCTACAAATGCACATGGTACATTATCTGCCTTTCAGGCTTTGCTTTGCTACCGCGGGAGATTGTTTTGCCAAATGTTTCACTCCTGTGAATATGATTCATCATCCTTATGGCTTCTAATACCACTTCTTTTGTTGTGGACTACCTGGCCCTTAAGTCAATGCCTTCTATTGAAGGTGTTTGTTCTAGTAACAGCTCCCTTCTGACAATAATTTCTGTGGCAGTCAAGATTGGCTCAGTGTTAGCTGCAGTCACAAACACCCAAATCTCAGCAGCTGAAAAGTTTATTATTTTACTACATATCCATCGTGGGATGGTAGGGGGGCTCTGCTCAATATAGTCACTCAGGAATGCGGGCTGACTATAGCCACTGCCTTCAGCATTGCTGGTTGCTGTAGCAGAGGGAATAAAGAGCTCTGAAGGGTCTTGTATCGGCAAGCATGGAAATGACTCATATTACTTCTCCTCATAACTAATAGGCCAAAATTAGTTACATGACATTACTCAACCACAAGGAAGCCAAGGAGAGCAATTCTCTCTTGTGTTCAGGATGGTAGACAGAAGGAAATATTTGTTGAGTACCATGAATACCCACCAAAATAGGTAAATAACAATAAAATAACACAAATTCTGTGAAAAGTGAGGCAAAGGTTGGGGGGTGGGGAATGGACTGTATGGCTATATTTGCATTGAGACTTCAAAGTTCAGAAAGGAGTGAGCGAGAACGAAAAGAACATTCTAGAGAGGAAACAAGGGCAACAGCCCTCTGGTGAAATGAGCTTGTTTTTTTCCCCCCTAAAACAGACAGAAGACAAGATCTGGGGAAACTGAAGAAGCAATGCGGGTGGGAGGGGAGTGTTTTAAGATGGGAGAGACGTCAGAGTCAGATCACAGAGGACCCTGAAGGCCAGAGCAAATAAGTAGAATTTTACCCTAAATGCAATAGGAGCCATTGAAAGGTCTTAGCGCAAAAAGTGTCTGTTGGACTTGTTTGGAAAAGGTAACCCTGGCTATGTAAGGAATTCCTGGGAAAAGGGTAAGAGTAAACATGGGGAGACCGGACTGGGAGGCTATTGTAGCAGAGCAGACAGAAGTGGTAGGGCTGGGAGGGGGTGTGTAGGGCCATCAGCAGTGAAGATGGCAACTGGTGAGCAATTTAAGATCCATTTGGAAGGACTTACTGATGGATTGAATAAGACAGAAAGATTGGGAATGATAGGAATTATTTATGACTTCCGTTGTCGAAGATAATCAAAGCCAGACACCATTTAAAGTGATAAGTGGTAAGGGACAGAATGTTTTTTGTTAGTAATAACTTGCTAAAATCAAAAACAAACAGAGACCAGCCTTGAAAATTCCCTGAGCAGACAATACCAGTTGAGTGATATGAATGAACATTAATTTAACTTATTTGGTAAGACTAACCTGACCTGGGTCATCTCTTATGTCTGCCTCCGAAAATCATAAGCAAAGCGTAAACTGTTTCCCAAGGTTGATATGAGGTAACCCACTGACCACTGTCCTATCATTTAAGAAAACTCTAATACTAAAAACAGTCTGCTTTGCCCCTATATAAGCTGCTTTATACAATGTTCCCCTGAGCCTCATTTCATGTTTTGATTTGAGGGCTCCTGGTTTGCAAACTCTTTTTGGCATGTGTGCAATAAACCTTTACTGATTATTACTTCTAGTGATTCATTGGTTTTACTTCCGTTATATCTGAACTTTTGGCAAACTAGTACTATAAAGAAAGGAATCCAACTTGAACTCAACTTTGATTTGTACAGAGATGAATGGGTGTTTTAAAGGAAGTATGAGAGAGTAAAGGGGAGACAAGTAGGGGCTCAACAGAGTAAGGCAAGTAGGCCAGCTGTGTATGCTAGCTGGCAATCACTGAGGTTAGGATTCTACCTTCCAACAGAGATGGGGAGACAGAGGCCCTAACCTCAGGTATTGGTTAGAATGAATAGAAAAAAAAATTGGCAGCCGTGAGTTTTCTTCAGACAGGCATTTTAAGCGGGACTGGGGTGATCTTAGGATGTGGCCTTGAGCTGTTATGAAGTACAAGTGTTTGTTCAAGTCTTTATAGATCAAGGTTGAGGCCTAGTTGAGCCGCAGCAGGGCTCAAACCCACAAACTGTGAGATCATCACCGGAGCTGAAATCAAGAGTCAGGCATTCAACCAACTGAGCAACCCAGGCCTCCTCTATTTGCTATCTCTAAATCATAGCCAAAAAAGTAAATTTATTGAACACTATTGTTCACATTTAACATACATGGAAAACTGAACAGAAAAGGGTCAAATAATTTTTGCTTTACAAAATTAGTAAGGGTTGGATCCTGTATTCAAAACCAAGCAATCTGTTTCCAGAAGCTATAATCTGAATACAATTATATACCAGGCATAGTAAAGTAGTTTGGCTTATTTATTTAAATGAGTCATAAATAATAGATTTTAAATTTATATCTAATAGTTCCAGTAAATTTTTGGATCTTTGTTCATGTGTGCATGTCTGGGTCATTAGGGTTTGGGAATAATTCACTTGGGGTTTGTGCCCCAAGGTATTACACGCAAACTCTAGGAAGAGTAGAATGGGCTTCGCTAGAATCATCCTGAAGCTTCAACGCATTAAGAACAAACCGAAAATTTAAAAAAACACAAATTGTAGGGGACGGTTGGGTTTGCTCCAGCCTATGGCATCAAACTGAATTCCTAGTCCTGGACATAATTTGCTGGTCAGGGAAAGTAGTAAAAATTTTCCCCCACCACACGCTGAAGTCTTTCCCTCCAGACAACATTATACAGAGTATTAACACACTGAATTCACATGGTGATCTTAAATATCGAAAAGGTCCTTGGGGACAGAACTGTTTTATTCCATCTTTTTTTTTTTTTTTTTTTACTATTTCCTTTGTGTCTAACAGAATCTCGCATGGAAGAGGAGCCCAAGGGATGCTTGATGGTGGAGGAAGAAAGGGAAGGCACAAGAAAGAGGAAAGGAAAAAGGGAGTTTATGCGGGAGGAAGGCAGGAAGAAACGGGGGAGGGGGGGGAAGAGAAGGGATTCAAACCAAACATTCGTACTGGACACTTTTAGAAGGTGAGCAAGATCCCCTCCAAGCTTGTGTTTTAGAGAAAAAGTTTTTCCCACGTGTAGTGTGCAGAAACTTCCTGGTTCCACCTGAAATGGCCTAACTGCCCCTCCGCTACCTGCCCTTCCGCCTACGGACTCGCTACCCTGGCCTTACAGTCCCGCCCACTCCATCCCGGCCCTGTTAGCCAGCCGGCCTAGCCACTGCGCCTGCGCATACGGAGCGCTCCGCCCCGGGCCGTCGGGGCGGGGTCGAGAGCGGGCGTTCCCCCGAAGGGAAGAGGAAGAGGAAGTTGGGGGAGGATCCTAGCTGGGAGTGAACCGGAAGTGTAAACGCTCTTGCTTCTCTTCGGCCAGGCGGAACCTGCTCTGCTGGGCCCGGTGGCCGCGAAAGAACTTTCTATCTCCCGCCCCAACGGTCGCCGCGGCCAACTGCCTCGCCCGCCTGGCAGCCTTTCCCGCCTTCTCTTCCTTTCGGCTCCGCGCGGCCCTGTCTCCCCCTCGCCCCGCGGTATCCGCTTGCTGCTACAACCGCCTCCTTGTCTTCTGCCCGGCCGAGCGGCCCGCCCCGCTGCAGTGATGTGCGACAAGGAGTTCATGTGGGCCCTGAAAAACGGAGACTTGGATGAGGTGAAAGACTACGTGGCCAAGGTAAGCGTCGACGAGTGGAGTACGCGAGAGCACGGCGGTGGGATGCACACGGGGCTGAGGAAGGTGACGGGAGCTGGGCTGACGGGGGTGGGGGTGGGGGGAGGAGGAACAGCCTGGATGGAGGTGGCACCGAGGAGAGAAGGGAGTCTGGGAGCGTCTGAATTGAGAGAAGGATCCCGATAACGCGGTCGCGTCCTGTGTCAGGTAACTTCTTGGTGATACAGTCAGGCTCTTGTCTGCCTTTCTGTCCCCTTGGGGGAGGGGAGGAGTGGTAATCCCCAGTCAGGGTCACTTCTGAGCACTGGTCATTTGAGTTTGGCCCTCTTCTACGGCCGAGTGACTTAAATCTTTCTTTGAATGAGGGTAATTCTCCATCTTGGACCAGCCGGGTGCTGAATGAATCAGAGGAACGTCTTCTTGAACTTTGAGCCGGTTAAGAATTTAAAGTATTCATTGACCGTGAAAAAGAGTGCCGAAAATAGCAATGGTTAAAATTCTGAAACTTAGTATCACTTCACTGCGAAGCCTTCGCTTTGGGTGTGGCCTTTTTCCTCTCCCACACTACAACAAATACATACTTGCTTCAAGTGGTCAGGTCGGCCTTTAACGCCTGGGGGTGTTCAAGATACAGACTCGCTTAACTGCAAGCACGTTAACTGTAGTTACTCCATGTTTATCTCTGGTCCCATCTGAAATGAAATACCTAAACGTGTAATAAATAGTATGCCATTTAGTCACAGTATGTTTAGGGGTAAAATCATGATGAGGGAAGCTAACCTCAGACCTAAACTCAAAGTGTAAAATGGAATCTGCATTGGTGGTGGAGAGGTAACATTTCATGCCGGCCTGCCTCTGGACCCCAGAACTGTGCCTTTTGGAATTATGAGAGTACTTCCATGTTTTTGTTTTGTTTAATATGGTGGTAATGTTAAAGAAAAAAGTCTCCCAGAAGTAGAACCTTATGGCATAACCATGGAGGACATCTTGCTTCTAAAAAGTGTAACTTGAGGACATAGCCATGGAGGGCATCTTACTCGCCTTCTGAACGTGTGGAGAACTGGATCTGGAGTTTAGTTCTTAAGAGGATAGGACCACTGGTACGCCGCTTTTCCTTCAGAGATCTGTTAGGAAGCGACGAAGCAGAAGCAGAGTTTCTTAAAACTTGCAGGATTGTGCAAGGCAGGCCACTGCTGGTGTTTACTCTGTTTGATAAATACCATTACAGTTTAGACTTTTTAGACTTTTTGTTTGCAGATTATGTGTTTAGCTATTTGCAGTGGATGTGTATGTAGGACACCTTCTCATCACTGCCCTCTCAGCTAGTGGCAGTCTGAAACCTGACTTACTGGATGTTTGGATATAAAGTTTAAAGGAAGAAATTACTGAGATACTTCAGTCCCTGGTACATTTTTCAGTGATGGGACACTGCAGTACTTTGGAAGTGAGTGGGCTCTTGTTTTTCCCTTATGGCAGAAGCTAGGTTACTTGATAAATTTGAAATGTAAACAGTTGGTAAGTACTAATGGAGTTTGCAGCTAGCTACAAAACCAGCACCATTTATGTGGTGTCTTCCTGCTACACTATTTGATATCATTCTTGTGAGTCTTGTGAAATCCTTTCATTAGTCCCATTTTACAGAAATGCAAGGTACTTAAGACAAAAGTCCAAAGTTAACAGAGATAACAGATGATGAAGCCAGAACGGAACTGCTGACTCCAAAGCCTGGGCTCTCTGACTGCTCCATGCAGTCTCTCCCGGAGTAAAATGTAATTGTGAAAGCGCATAATGCCAGGATTTCTCGCAGGCCATTCCCAGGCTCTACATCAGGCACATGAATTACACCCAGAGTTCTCAGATACGCAAAAATATGCATGTGAAAATAATGGTGGATTGATTTCTGTTGGTTTGTTTTAAAATCAGGTCCTTGTGTTGAATTTAATTTTGTTTTTTACCTATTACTGCCAAACTGCCTGTTCTCATCAAAAGAGGGATGCGTGAGGGACGCCTGGGTGGCTCAGTCGATTCAGCGTCGACTCTTGGTATCCGCTCATTCCTGGTCTCACAGGTTGTGGGACTGAGCCCTACATCAGGCCCTGTGCTGATGAAATGGAGCCTGCTTGGGATTCTCTCTCTCTCCCTCTCTCTCTGCCTCTGCCTTGCTTATGTGCACATGTGTGCTCTCTCTCTCAATAAATAAATAAATAACAACAACAACAAAAAGGTGCATGAGAGGAAAGTTAGACATTCAAAGGAAAGGAAATATTAAGAACTGGTTTATCTGAAAAGGTGTGACTGTCACCTAATCCTATGAGCGGTGAGCTTTTTCCTTAGTTTTATTGTGTAACTTGAGTCTATTAAAATGCCATTTGTTTTGTTAATGAAAAGTAGCAAAAAATAAAACCACCAAAAAAAAGCACTCCAGTTTTTACTGACAGAGTTCCCTTAGGGTGTCTCTTCACACTCTCAGGTGCTTATAACGTCGTTTCGCCTGTTCTGCATCCATCTTCCCTGCTTACTCATCGACTCCTCTTTTCCATCCACCAGTTTATGAATGCTCATTATGAGACTCTGAATTTGCGTAATGTGCATTTATCTAAGTGAGTGTACCTAAAGAAAGTACCTGAAGGACCGTTGGAGTCCTCGAGTTTTCCTTCTAAGCAGTGAGTCTTTAAAATATTCTCTTCACCACTCCCGTGAGGATCTCTCTCATTGTTGATATATACGAATGGACCTGTAGGTGAAGCTAGTATTTTGCCTCTTTGAAAAATTTAAAAATTCTTTAGTATTTAAAAAAAAATCAGTAATTTTACTTTTCTACCTGCTTCTGACTTATGTACAGAAATCTGAAGTACGGATCAGCATAAACTACTGGTTTGGGGTACGTTCTTGAACTCTGGAAAATAAGTTCAGAGCCTCCAAACCATTGAGAATTATATATTTCTAAATGGAAAAAGGAGTATATAGAGAAAACTTTAGGTTAATCCCTATTAAATGTTCATGTGTAACATTGAAACAATATCTGAGATGGCGTGGCTTCTCGACTGACCTAAAGACCATACGTGGTTCATTCATTTCTCTTGGGCACCTTTCAGGTCCCAGGCGCTTTGCTAGGCCAGGCTTGATAGTGAAGAAATTGGACACGGGGCTCAGGAAACTTAAGCAACTTGTGTGGGGAAATTATCATGCTTTTCAAGAAGTATGAAAACTCTAAGTACATCTTACGTAAAATTTGGGAAACAAGGGAAAGCCAGAAAGTGAGATATTCATGAGCAGCAGTAGTCGATACTTGTAGCCCCACCTTCAGTCTATACTTCTGGGTGACATTAGCCTTGCCTTGGCCACCGTTTCTGCCTTTATGTTGATTTCTTTCGTTGGAGTGAATTCTGCTCTCCCCCGAACTCCAGGCTTTCTCAGGGACAGTTCCGTTTAGATAAATTCAGATTGACCCCATTTGCCGTCTCAAAAACTGTTTTCATTTTTGTTGTCTCCATTTTGGCTCATGACATGATGACCCAACCATTTCCCCAAATGAGAAATTGGGGGATTTTCCCAAATTTCTGAGTGTTGTCAAGACAACCTTCTCAGTCTCTCATCCATTCTTCACTCCCCATTCTCATCCCTACTGTAGGTCGTGTATTTTCCTTGACTGTAGTATTCCTCTTTCCTGGTCAACTTGCACGTCTTAGTCGAGGGGATCTGTAATGTGAATTCTGAGCATGTTGTCTTTTTCAGCCAACCTTCTTCACTACCCTTAAAATACTTTTATGAGTCCCCATTATTAGTTTTTTAAAAAGCCCCCTATTCCTTGGTTTGGAACACTAGTATGGTATGGTCTGGCCAGGGCCTGCCTTTCTGCAGGCACTGTCTGCAAGCGCTCTGCCCCAGACGGCCCCTGCCAGCTGTTTTACTGTGTGTCTTTCTGTGCCCACTTTCCTTCCTCCCTGAGCGGGACTGCTCACCTCAACCCGTAACCCCCAGTCTCATGAGCTCCTATTTATCTTCTTAGCTTAAATGTCACTTCTTCCAGAAAAACATTTGACTTCAAATGGTACACTGCTTCTTTTACTGTTTCACTTATCAGATTGCTCTGACTTTGTTTACATGTCTGTCTTTAATTAGGCTCTGAGCCTCTGGAGCTTAGATACTATATTCTTTTTCATCTTTGTATCTCCGGTACAATGCCAGGGAATTTCACACATTAAAATCATGTGTTCCAAGAAATTCTTTTTGTCTTAACTTAGCTACAGTTTCAACATACTTCATTACCAGTATAAATTATGATTATCATTGACAGAGTGATTTATATCGCCAGGTACTAGAAGGCACTATGCAAGATCTTTACCAAAATTTTCATTTGCTTTTTACTATGGTATTTCAATATAGTTAATAGTATCCCCAATTTTTAAATGTTTTATTTATTTCTGAGAGAGAGAGAGAGAGAGCGAGCGAGCAGGGGAGGGTCAGAAAGAGAGGGAGACACAGAATCTGAAGCAGGCTCCAGGCTCTGAGCTGTCAGCACAGAGCCCTATGCGGAGCTCGAACCCATGAACCTTGAGATCATGACCGGAGCCAAAGTCGAACGTTTAACTGACTGAGCCACCCAGGCACCCCAGTATCCCCGTTTTTAAGGATGAAGAAATTGAAACCTCAGAAGTTAAACAACTTAACAAGGCCACAAAGTAATTAGCACAACTGGGATTTAAACCTAGAGCTGTCTGACTCTACAGCCCATATTTTTTTTCACTGTATCAGTCTTCCCTGAAGTGGGTATCTGGTGTCTTAGCTCAGAGTAGCTTAGCATCAGCAAATTAAGAAAGAGAAAGGGGTTTACAAGAAGTAGGCACAACAAGTTATCTCTGATTCTGAATAATGACATAGAAAAATGGCTACAGTTAACAATTTGGAAACAGCGTTGAAACAGTATCTCTTATAAACTTTAAATCTCATTGAGGGGCTATCTTTGCTCAGTGTACATCTATAAAGAGACTGATAGTTTGATAGCTTGCGAAAGCTTGCATTTATAGTCACACAGTTTTGTTTTGTTTTGTTTTAAAGATTTTTATTAAGTTTTTTCTATACCCAGTGTGGCACTCGAACCCACAACTTGGATACAAGAGATGCATGCTCCACTGACTGAGCCAGCCAGGTACCCAATGTAGTCACACAATCTTAACAATTTATAGTCATAATTATGATCCTATGCAGTACAGACAAAGTTAAATTGTATCTGTTTGCCTTAAGAAACAAAAGTTAAGTTTTGAGATTTCTATTCAGTGGTTTAAATTAAACAAATTGCAGGAGTGCCTGGGTGGCTCAGTTGATTTAATGTCCGACTCTTGATTTGTGCTCAGGTCATGATCTCACATTTCATGAGTTCAAGCCCCACATCGAGGTCTGCACTGATGGTGCAGTGCCTGCTTGGAATTCTCTTTCTCCCTGCAACTGTGGCCCTTCCCTGCTTGCTTTCTCCCTCTCCCTTTCTCAAAATAAATAAACATTAAAATATACATAAATTAAACAAATTGTACTTTTTCCAAAAGTATGTTCTTAAAATTTTGTATATTTGAATACTGTGATGTCATATATAAATATAATTTCACTTATCATATAATTTCATTTACGTATCACATCAGCCCATGAGCATAGTTAATGTTGCTACACCCCCATTTTCTTTATTTTTTTTATAATTTTTTTAATGTTCTATTTATTTCTGAGAAAGAGACAGTGTGATCAGGGGAGGGTCAGAGAAAGAGGGAGACACAGAATCTGAAGCAGGCTCCAGGCTCTGAGCTAACTGTCAGCACAGAGCCCGACACAGGGCTCGAACCCACGAACCATGAGATCGTGACCTGAGCTGAAGTCGGATGCTCAACCGACTGAGCCACCCAGGCATCCCCGCTGAACCCCTATTTTAGAGATTAAGAGACTGAAGCAACGATTAAATAGCTTGCTCAAGGTCATAAAGCTCTTGGCTAGTGAAGCTGAGATTTGAACTCTATCTGACTGCATAGCTCCTTGCTATTATACTTCAGTATGCCATTCACCTTCATTTCTTAATAATATTAGGTAATTCGGGGGATACTGTATTATTGAGTATACAAGTGTTAAACATAATCACAGCAGGATGGTAATTATCCATTGAGACTACTCAGGGGTGACCTTTTTGGTAGATTTTGAGACTCCAGCTGTCCTAGAGGTGAACGAATGTGAGTTGTATTGATAAATAGTCCCTTATAATCTCCAGCAGATCCAATACATGTAGTCTCTTGTTTACATGTGCTTCTGTTTCACTTGCTGTGAAATACTATACATTAGGTCTGTAACTTCCCTTTCTCTGTGGTTTCCTTTCTTTCTCCAGCCCCCATTTTAATTACATCTGCCTTTGACACCCTGATAGGTTCTAAAGGAACAACTGTGCAGTTTTTGAAAGGATAGGATCTCTTAAACTTGAGAAAAGGATCAACTCTGATATTTAGAAATTGCCAAGACTTATTGGGATCACTTTCTAATAAAATAGGCAATGTGAAAACAGTCCTAATTCTGTCTGTCTTACATTTATTCTGTACATTATGTCTGTACATCTATTCTGTACATTTATTCTTTTACATATATGTAAAAGTCTGTCTTACATTTATTCATTTTAGGCGGTTTCCCTTTTCTCCATTCCTTTTTTAAATTGCCGGTTTCTTATATTGAAAAGATTTGTCGCTGTATTATGTATGTCCTTTTTGCATCAGGGCTGGTGACTCAGAAAGCAAATTTATCAGCTTGTATAAATATAGGTACCCCTAGAAGGTATAGATAGTTTAGTATAGATACTTTTCTATTAGTCTTTCTTTTTTAATGCAAAGAAAGACCTTTTTTATATTGGAAGGTTAGTTTCACTCAGATGTCCATAGGCTATATATAGTGTTTTGCTCTAGAATTTTAAACAGTATCATTATACTAGTGCAGACGGTAATAAATTAAAGCCAATTTAATGATAAAAATAACATAAGCTTATTATTTAAAAGATAACACCGTGTTGAATAAAATAAATTAAAACGAATTGTCCCATTGCCCATTCTCCCTCCCCAGATGGTTTCTTTAAAATATGGCTTGTTAGGTGCCTGGATGGCTCAGTCCATTAACTGTCTGACTCTTGTTTCAGCTTAGGTCATGATCTCAGGGTTCAAGAATTTGAGACCAACCCTGTATGGAGCTCAGTGTTGACAGCTTGGAGCCTCCTTAGGATTCTCTCTTTCTCTCTCTCTCTCTAAAAAAGTAAACTTAAGAAAATAAAATATAGGTTGTAGTAGGTATTTTCAAGACAGTGAAGCATAAAAAAAGACAAAAATTGGCCCATAATTCTATCTAGATAATTCCTGTTAACTCTAAAGAGTGAAATTAATTCAGGAACAGATTTAAAAATGCAGCAGCTATGGCTCCCTTCCCAGGTCTCTGTGAACAAAGTGAACCATTCTTCACAGTTTCACCTAATTTCAGAAAAGCACTGGAAATTTACTTCTCTCTTTCCCCACTTAAAAACGATTCTGTACATACATACCTTCTGCACTTTGCATTTTTTAATTCCCTAATAATTTACCTTACGTTCCCCATTGAAATTTATTCATCCTCCCCTTTTCTTTCCAGTGGGACAAAGTATTCTGTTTTCTATTTTAAGGATATACCATAGTTTATTTGACTAGTATTCAATGCAAACATTTTTTCTGACCTATTTTTGTAATTAAACAGTGCTGTCAGGATTACCTATGAATAAACCTTGACAACTTTTGAGGCTCTATCTGTATTACCCTCCTGAGAAAGTTTTATCAATGTAGGCACAAATCAGTGAGAGCGTAAGACTAATTATTTCCTCATAACATCAGCTGCACTGGGCGTCATCGCACTTTTTGCCATTTGAATAGGTGAAAGATGGTAGGTTGCTTCCAAATGCTTTTCTTTTAATGAGGAAATCCAACATGAGAACTTCATTAATGTTTGTGTTCTTTTCCCCAAATTTCTTGTTTATTTCTTTTGTTCAGTTTCCTGTTAGGTAATTGGTCTTTTTTTTATTGATTTGTATGAGCCCTTTATAAATTAAGGAATTTGGTTTTTTATCGTATTTTTTGCAGATATTTTTTCCACTATGTCTTTTGACTTCATCTGTTTTGTTCTATAACAGTCTTTACTTTTTGTGTGGTAAATCTGTCACTTTTTCCCCGTATGTGACTTTGATATTTTCTCCTATTACAGAGATCTCTTTCTTCTCTATGAGATAATAGATAAATTTGGTCTTTTTTCCTCCCTTTTTTTTCCTTAGCATTTTAGCCAGTTGATCCTTCTGTTATGTATTTTGAAGTAAATAGGAATGTAGGCTGTGTTTTTTTTTAAGTTTGTTTCCATACTGTTTATTGTGTAATTTTTTAATCTGTTCCTGAATGAATAATCTGAACTATTGTTTTCATCATAAACAGAATTCCAATATGTGTTTGGATTTCTTGCTTTATTTCTTTCCATACTAAATTGTTTTAGTTACTGCAGTTTCATAATTTAGTATGGAATAGAGCCATTTTCCTCTTATATCCTCTTTAGAATTTTTACAGGAAGGTTCCTTTAAGACTTTTTTTCCCTCTTTTCTCTATTGTCTCAGAGAAAATGGGAGCATTTTTTGAACGACCTCAAACTTAACTCTTACGTCTCCATATGCATTAGATATTTTTTCCTAGACATTATGTAATCTAAAGAACATAATGCTTTAGATTTTAATTCTTTTTGTTTTTAATGTTTATTGTTGAGAGAGAGAGAAGAGAGAGAGAGAGACAGCATGAGCAGGGGAGGGTCAGAGAGAGAGGGAGACACAGAATCCGAAGACAGGCTCTAGGCTCTGAGCTGTCAGCACAGAGCCCGACGCGGGGCTCGAACCCACGGACTGTGAGATCATGACCTGAGCTGAAGTCGGACACTTAACTGACTGAGCCACCCAGGCGCCCCTAGATTTTAATTCTTTATGAAGCATCGTAGGATCAGAGGATATAGTGCAGCATGAGAATATTCTATATCAAAGTGTTTATAACAGTGAAATTGTGTTTAAGTAATCAAATCACAGCTGAATTGATAATTAAGAGTTACTATAAGTACTATAACAAAAGCCACCTTTTAGCAAGAAATACAACTGAAATTAACTTTTTTTGCAACGGTATCTTTATTAAAGTTCTGATAAACTTGGGATGTTAGTTTTTCTTTTCTTTCCTTTTTTTAGTCTACAAAACATTACAGAAGTAGAGAGGAGCTGTGATTACTGAAAGCAATGAAAGAAGAAACAAAACATTGAGCTGACCCAAGAAACTGAAGGGCTAAGAGTCATATTCACTTAAAGTGTCATATTCACTTAAAGTTCTAGAGGCCCATACAGTAATGAATATGTATGAATGTAACTGTGAGCTTCATGAAAAGTTTAAATTTGGTCCACTTTTCTCTTATTTAAAAAGTCAGTGCTCACTTCAGCAGCATATATACTAAAATTGGAACGATGCAGAGAAGATTAGCATGGCCCCTGTACAAGGATGACACGCAAATTCGTGAAGTGTTCCATGTTTAAATAAATAGTCAGACACATGTAGGATATATTTTGGAAAGATTTCTATTTGACTATATGAAATAATGAACCTTTTGATATTTAGGTCTAAATTCTTGACCTAAAAAATTTAGGTATCAAAAAAAGGGAATTTTAGAAGCTATAACACTTTCCTTAGGGAATTTGGAATTTCATTGTTGATTTAGGCATCATGGAATGGCTTTGGAATTTAACCCTCTAGCTGTGGTTCTCTTAACTAACTGGATCGCTTTGAGTGAGTTAACTGCTCAGAACGTGAGTTTCCTCCATTGGGAAAAAATGAGGATGTTAATAAGACCTACCTGATATATGTAAACTGGGTATCTTTTTTCCTGGCATATGGTGTTAGCCAATAAATGTTAAGCCATTGTTACTCATAATAGTAACCATAAACTTATTTAGAAGCAAAGCTACTTGAATATCCATCTAGTCCACCTCCCTTATTTTCTAGAGGAAGAACAATTAGATATTAAAGGACTTGACCCAGATCAAGCTGCTAATTAGTATTAGGACTTTAATACAGTTTTCTGGAACCAGAAAAGCTGTTTTTTTTTTCCCCCTGCTATACTATGGCATTTTATAATAAAGTACTTTGTACTTTATTGCTGTGGGGTATTTTTTGTTCACCGTATCTACTTAGTAAATTTCTGCTTATTTTTAAGTTCTTGTTCTGCATAGCATTCCCTGTTTGTGCAGTTAATTCCTCATTTATGCCAATATGGTATCTAATATAGATACAGAATCTAATATAGAATCTAGATATCTAATACATAACTTTTACAGTGTGTTTATGCTGTAGTGCAGTGTTTCTTAAACTGGAGAGCTCTGGGCTCCTGATTTGACTTACAAGTCCCTAGACTTGAATTTGAAAAACAGTGGTTAAGAAACTCAAATCTTGCTCTGTAGAACTCTTGCTCTTGAATGTTCAAAAAGAGTTTTGTCTTACTGACTGATTTTTTTTTAAAAGGTGCGGATGTAGGAGTGGGTCACTTGTTACTGATTAGATATTGAATAGTGCCTCTCACACTTGAGAACTCAGAGATTACCTCCCCCCCGCCCCCCAATTGTCTGTAGATCTGGATTTAAGATGCAGTGTTTATAGTGGGGCTTTTGTCTTTTTAAGGTGGAGGTTTCCAGAATTTGAAGGCCCTTCCCTTTTACATAGTATGAATCTTGGTGAAATATAAGGCTTGGCTTGTACCACAACAAAAGCCAAAAAGGACAAATAACTTGCTTTTTCCTGCCTGCACTTAGGAAATGGGCCCATCACCCTAATTGGATGCTCTGATCTGGAGCTGATACAAAGACTCAGGCACTGTACTGATGGAGTGGCAGCAGTAAAACCTGCATTTCAAAAAGAGAAGTAGTGGTGTGTCCATTGTGGCATCTCCTCTGTGCCCAGATCATTCTTTGAACATTTTGGATTTATTTCTTGTTTTTAAGCCGCCTTCATTCCTGTACATTTACTGAGCTTGGTTCTTCAACCTTCACAATAATTATGAGAGATACTTTTAATATCTGTTTAATGCATTCCATTTCTGTTAATCATTATGAATTGGTTTCCACTGCCACTGCTTGCAATTAAGAACCCCATATAAATTTTTACCTGCCTATTCTCCATTATTGTGCTGTGAGCTTTTTGAAGATACAAATCATCTTGTGTTTCCATTATTTATTATGTTGTCTCTTATCTGCCGTATAGTTAAGTTAAGTTTGGGTTGAATTGGTATTCTAGGAACTAACCCTTCCTTTGTTGTTTCCAAAGTTGTTTTACCACATTCCTCCTTGTAGAAGATGTTCTTAGTATAAATGATGTTCCTTCGTTTCCTCTCTTGAAAATAGCTGTTTTCAAAGTCTTTGTTTTAAACTCAGGAAGTTTTGCCCAACTTGTTTACACTATTACAACAGTTGTGGAATATAGGAACAGTGACAATAGTTGTATATAGATAGAACATCACCTTCCACTTGTAACCTCTCATGGCCATCACTTTAGAATTTCAGTGAAGAATTTTTAAAACCATACAGTCTGAGTAAAAGTGAAGGTAGTTTTTGTTTGTTTTCTTGTGAGGAATAAGAATCATCATTGTTTTTTCATTGGGATTAATGAACAAATATTAAAATCTATACTTAATGCCACATTACTTGAAACAATATAAAAGTGCGTGGATCATTGAATAAATAAAATTGAAAGCTTTCTAGCTGCAAGCTAATTCCCTGGAAAACATCTTTATTATTTATTTTAAGTCCTTCTTTAGAAGAGTAATTATACTTCACTTTGCGTTCTAACAGACCTGGGTTTGACTGCCAACCCTACCACTTACTAACCTCGACCAAGTTGTTTAATTCCATCAACCTCAGCTTTCTCATCTGCAAATAGAGACTGTAATAATAACCAATTAAGATGTCTTCTCTAATTTTTAAAAGAGGTGGTGAATGTAAAATTCAGCAAAGCAGTATGTAACAGATTGTAACTGCATACTGAGTGTCTGTTTTTTGTGTTGTTTTTATGTAGATCCATAGGCCAAGGCTCTCTGAGGCTTTATCAGCTATACAGTCTCTATCATCAGTATTTATCTCTGCAGTTATGCAAAAGCAGCCATAGATGATACAGAAGCAAATAAGCATGTCCGTGTTCCAGTAACACTTTATTTACAAAAACAAGCGGCAGGCTGGATTTGGCCCATGGCTTAGCGTTTGCTCATCCCTGTATAACACCAAACTTAAAAAACTGGCTTGTCTAATAAACTAAATTTTATTTCTTTCTTTTCCATATTTTGAGATCTAAAATAATTAACATGTATGATCAAACATACGACTTATTTTGGGGCTCAACATTTCCAAAAATATGATTCAGAAATCTTTCTGGTGTAGAGATACTGAAGAAAGAACAAGACCTGGAAAAGCCACATGTAGATAAGGGGATGAGAAGGAAAGTTGAATGAAATTCTCTAAAAGAAAAAGCAGAGTCTTGATAATAAATTCGAACCTTAGGCAAGAGGCCTAGAATTATTCTGAAAATTAAGAATCCTTGCTTGTATACATGCAGATAAGAACTGATCGGGATCATTAAACTGAAAGGGAGTTCTACAAAATGTTTTTGGTTATCAAAGGTCATCCTTCAGGAGAATGTTCCAGAATTATTCCCTCTCCAGTCCTAATGCCAGTCCCATAACCCCACTTGATTTTCAAACTCTAGAAGTGAAAGAGAACCCTAGTTTGTACAGTTTTCACTGGTTCATTCATAATTCATTCAGCAGATATCAGTAAGCATAGAACTTACAATAGTGAATATTTCTGAGGATCCGTTTTCTTTAGCAGGTTCATTTAAAAGGGTGTACAGGATAAACAAGATAGTTGTATGGGTTTTGAATAAATTATTTTCCTATTTAAAGACATCCAAATAAAACTTAGAAGCAACTGTACAAATGTGTTAAGAAATTCTACGACTGTATAAAAATAGTAGACTGCTTTAAGAGCCAAGAAGTAGCCATACTTGGTTGCAGTATAGCGGAGAACCAGTGATATAGAACATCACATTCAAAATGGAAGCTAATGGGGTGCCTGGGTGGCTCAGTTTAGCATCCCACTTCAGCTTAGGTCATGATCTTGTCATTTGTGAGTTTAAACCCCGTGTCAGACTCTGTGCTGACAGCTCAGAGCCTGGAAGCCTGCTTTGGATTTCGTGTCTCCCTCACTCTCTGCCTCTCCCCTGCTCACATTTTGTCTCTATCTCAAAAATAAACATTCAAGAAAAGTTTTTTTGAAATGGAAGATAATGGGCACAGAATGCCTTCTCTTTGAGTACTTACCCTGTGCAAGGTATGGTCCTACATAATTAATTAATATAGATAGGCATATCGTTTAATCTCACATCTACCCAGGTAGGCTTTATCTCCATTTCATAGTTAGAGAAATGAAAATGAAGCAACTTGCCTGAAATCCTACAGCTAGTAAGTGGAAGGACAGGATTTGATATGACTCCTCCAGAAGAGTACTCTTTTCCCATCATTTGCACTGAAGATTTTCAGAGCCCCAAATGAAATTCATAGGTGGAAAAATTGAAGATTATTACAGTAGGTAACGCTCTGAGATGGAACCACCAAAAGATAGGGAAGAACATACAAGTTTGAGCTGATAAATAGCAATACAAGTTTTCACAACTGAAAAGAACACCCAGAATTGGACATAGAGGGTCCTTCTCTTTTATTCAAAATCAGTAAACACAAATGAGGAGCAAGACACATCTTGGCTAAAATGATTAACTATGAAGTTTTTTTTTAAGTCAGTATGCTTATGGGCAAAATTATAACATTAATTTTAAGGGGTGAGGTCATCTTTCGTGTATGTTATTTTTGATAATACTGGAAAACAGTGAAACAAGCATTTATGTCAGGAATAAACCATATAACATATTCAAGTTGTCAGTCATGTATGATGGTGACAGAAAAACAAATCTTAAGAAAATCTATACACCCTCCCCTTCCCGCTCAGTAGATTTCTGTAGAGATTGTCTTTCAAAATTGTAGGAATTGAATTACTCTTCTCCTTCTTTCTCTCTTGCTCCCTCCTTTCCTTCCCTTCTCCCTCTTCCTATCATGGGTTTATTTACAGATACAGACTTTAGGAATGTAAATCATTGGATCCCTACAGAAGGTATTTCCCTGGCTACATAAGATTTTAGGAATAAAATCAAGCTGTGTAGCCATGAATTAGTTTTCTTGAAAATGAAGCTAATTTTTTATCATACTAATTTTTCCAAATTGAGATACTATTAATAATGTTTTGAGAGTGGATTTTTAAAATTCTGGTAGTCTTTTTTAATATAAATACATGCATTTTGTTAAAATTTTAATTTTATTGCTTTAAAATTTTAAAGCAGTAAAAATTTTAATACTACACTATTTCCATTGGAAAATTTCTAAGTGTAACTAATAGCTTCAAAACCTTCCAAAGAGGAGGGGTGCTTGGGTGGCTCAGTCAGTTAAGCATCCGGCTTCAGCTCAGATTATGAGCTGAACTTCAGCGGTTCATGAGTTCGAGCCCTGCATCCCTGTGTCAGACTCTGTGCCGACACCTCAGAGCTTGGAGCCTGGTTCAGATTCTGTGTCTCCTGCTTTCTCTGCCCCTCCCCCGCTTGCATTCTGTCCTTCTCTCTCTCAAAAATAAATGTTAAAATATGGGGCGCCTGGGTGGCTTAGTCGGTTAAGCGTCCGACTTTCGCTCAGGTCATGATCTCGCAGTTCGTGGGTTCGAGCCCCGCGTCGGGCTCTGTGCTGACTGCCAGCTCAGAGCCTGGAGCCTATTTCAGTCTGTGTCTCCCTCTCTCTCTGACCCTCCCCTGCTCACGCTCTCTATCTCTCTCCTAGAAATAAATAAAAATATTAAAAAAAAAAAGTTAAAAAAAAATGTTAAAATTAAAAAAATTTTTAAAACCTTCCATAGAAGAAAAGTAAAGTGAGCTTTTAATAAGTAAATCAACTATGTAAAACTAAGTGACAGAAATAGTCGTCTTGAAAAAAATTTTAAAAATTTAAAGTTCTGTGTAGGTGCACCTAGGTGGCTCAGTCAGTTGAGCATCCAAATCAGGCTCAGGTCATGATCCCACGGTTGTGGGATCAAGCCCTGCATCAGGCTCCACAATGAGCATGGAGCCTGCTTGAGAGTCTCTCCGTGCAGCCCCGCCACCCTTCCCCCGCTCATATTCTTTCTCACTCTTTAAAAAAAAAAAAGTAACAAAGTTCTGTGTAGTGTATAGATAAGGGAATATACCATAAGATATGGGGCCTTAATTATCATGGACTTTAATTTAAAAACATTTTTTGTTAGTAAAGAAGGTAGATGCTTAGCACTTTTATTAGTTAAAAATACTTATAAAAATAAAAAGTTATGCATTACATTGGCACTTAAATTTTTCTCTGGTTCGTATTTTATTTAATTTTCATTAGTTTTGTGTGATACTGGTAGGTTAATGAAAATGAGTGTATAATTTGAATATGTACTTCCAGAACCTTGAATAGTCCTAAGAATCCCAGAGACAGAAAAACATAGCTATTTATATTAACTATGTTAAAAACACAGGACTTTGGGGCACCTGGGTAGCTTAGTCAGTTAAGCTTCCGACTCCTGATTTAGACTCAGGTTATAATCTCCCTGTTCATGAGATCGAGCCCTGCATGACTGCGAGGAGTCTGCTTGGGATTCTGTCTCCCTCTCTCTCTGCCCCTTCCCCACACGTGTGCGTGCTCAGGATAAATAAACTTTAAACCAAAAACATAAAAACACAGGGCTTTGTTTTATTTTGTAGTTCTCATTCTTAAGTTATATGTGTTTTGTTTGTTTTTTGCTGTGAACAGGTTCTTTTTATAAAAAAAAAAATTGATGCCAAATTATCAGTCATCATTACCACTGAAGTTTCTTAACATTACTACTATTTGCAGTAATTTTGTCAGTGAAAGTAACCTCAGTAGGTGTTGTGTCTGGGGTGACTGATCGTGGTAGCATTTAGAAGGTGATCACTTTGGTCAGGATCATCTGAGTAAGGGTTTTAACTAGTAATAAGGAACTATTCTTCAAAACAAATTTAAAATGTTTTCTGTGGATGCATTATTACATATTTACTAAATAGGTGCTCATTTAATAAATGATTATTATGGGTATTATTACTGTTCATTACTTTGAAATGAGTTCGTATTCGTAATATTGAAAGTCTGGTGCATTTGGTTTGTCAGACCTCTCCTATTAACTTTAAAGAAAATATGTAGAATTATGAGCAAATTGATTATATATTTCTCAGACCTATTTTTCTGTTGTGGCTTCTACCTGTATAATCACTTTTTTTTTGTTTGCTCCTCAGTAGTAAATTATACATGTGAATCCATTGCTATGTTGAATTGTTGAATTTATAACCCTGGTACTTTTTATCCATTAATGTCACCAGTGCAGTAATCTATG